>NC_083345.1:21983730-22329890 GCF_019175385.1 Lycium barbarum | reverse complement strand
AAAATCTACAAATAGTCACATTTACCAAATGTTAACCCTAAGACTTTAGGACTTAAATATCAAATCAACACTTTTCTATAGAAATTTGGGCAGCATTTCCCCTATACATATAGCATCCCCGAGAATTCAACTCGGCCAAAATAGTCAACAACAACCCAACAACAACACTAACAACCACAACAATCACTATATAACACAATATAATACAACTAGTCTACCTTCCGACATAATGTCATAACCTTCATTCCAACTTCATATTTTCAAATCAAT
Organism: Lycium barbarum; assembly: GCF_019175385.1. Classification (NCBI taxonomy): domain Eukaryota; kingdom Viridiplantae; phylum Streptophyta; class Magnoliopsida; order Solanales; family Solanaceae; genus Lycium; species Lycium barbarum. The sequence goes on along the minus strand of NC_083345.1, from coordinate 22,329,620 downwards.
ATCAACACTCTCGTATTCACTACTAATCAAGATCATCACAACACAATTCGGAAGCATTTCATATCATTTCCACAAAATATTCACAAGATATACAAAATATACAAACTTTCCACCAAAGTCATAATTCATCCAAAACTTCTAATCTTTAACATACTTATTCATAACATGTTTCCATATCCCAAGTTCATCAACAATCATCATAATTTGCACCTTAACAACTTCATTTCCATAAGGTCATAAAATCATACTAAAATGACATAAACTTCTACATTCCATTTCAATACCAACTTAAACCATTTTACTTTCATTTACATTGCAAGGATCACAACAACACAACTAACATATTAAACAACATTAATTCATTTCCATTTCAATTTCCATATACCACACGGCCAACACCTATATTTCCAACTTCAACCAAATTCATTCAACTTTCATTTCCAATATAAATTCCACCATAACCACAACTAGAATACAACATAAAATTCAACTCACCATATGTATACAACATATATACACACACGGCTAGCTCCATACATACACCCCCACTTTGCAAACTTTCTTATTTCCATAATTTCTACTCATTTTCATATACTACAACATAAACCAACCTTCATAACATAGTAAGGAGGGATAAATTCTTACATTTTCTCTTCAACTTCTTCTCTTAACCCAAGTGTGAGATTGATGAAACAAGTGCTCTATTCTCCCAAATAATTGCACCAAATTGTAGAGGACCCTTAATATAGTAGGAAAGCCACAAGACAATAATTTTTGGATCAAAATTTTTGAGGGGTGAAAGTGAGGAGCTAGGGCCGAAATTGCCCTTCATGTTGCTCCTCTTGTTCTTGTTTTTCTCTTCTTTGCTTCTTGAATCATCTAATGGATAATAATACATATATGGTCCCTTATATTATTTGGCACATGGAAAATATTCATTAATTTGGTGGTCTTGGGCCTATGATGGCCGGCCACCCCCTCACTTTGGGCCTAAATTTTTCTTTTCATTTTTTTGGGCCAACTCGGTTGGTCCCGAGTTGGGCCTAGCCCACTGACCTTTCGACCTTAAAACGTCCATATCTCCTTGTACCGACGTCACCTGGGAACCAACGACCTATGGATGGAAAGCTAATTCAATTATCTACAACTTCTATTTCTTGGTATTTTTCCAAATTGCAAACTTATAATACCGTTTTTTCCCCTCAAAGTCAGGTCACCCGAAAACGTTTTCTTAAAAATATTCGTTTGGAGGGCTTCCACTTTGATTTGGCCCAAGGGTACTTCATGAGTTGTGTTTAACTTTACATATGTGATTCATATGACTTTTCAGATGTTCCAAAAAAATCTCGGTGTGTGGGCCCCACCCCAGCAGATACTCCGAGGTTCAAAAATACAGGATATAACATAAAATACGCGTTATACTCTTTTTTCCTTAACTAAGGTTTTGTCCCATTTGGGTTTTCCTAGTAAGGTTTTTAACGAGGCAGCTAGCAATGCGTATTACTAGATACATGTACTCTTTTTCCTTCACTAGGATTTTTTCCCACTGGGTTTTTCCTATTAAGGTTTAGACGGGCACATTATCTATTAATGAACATCCATGGGGAAGTGTTATAAATACACAGTATTATGGATGTCCATTCAAATACACGATATCCAGGATAATCTTGCAATTGGATAAACTTGCAATCAAACAGGCAGCTTCCAAGCAGCTCATGCAGGCAGGTTGTAAGCAGCTCCCTGAAAAGCCTTGCAGCAGTTTCCTCAGACTTGCAATCAAGCAGGCAGCTTGCGAGTAGCTCAAGGAGGTACCTTACAAGTAGCTCAAGCAGGCAGCCTGTCAACAACTTCTAAAAAGCCTCGCAACTGCTTCTTTTCTTCTATAAATAAGAAGTCAATTCAGCTTATTTGTACATCAATTGAAAGAGCAATAAAATCTCTCTATCTCCCCCAACTTCTTTGGCTATATTTCATGTTGTCATGTACTTTTAATATTATCTCTTTAATGGAGGGATATCATTATATATTTTATTAACTTATTAAATAGTGGCTTAGCTCTAAATACTTTGTAAAAATTTCTTGGGCGACCAACATTTAATTAGTATCTGTCTTGCGTTTTATTTTGCATGAATAATTAGTTATTAGGTAATTTCAGATAAAAATGGCTTCTTCTTAGTTGTTGTACAATAATACTTGTCGAAATCTATAGCAATTGAAGGTAATGCTTTGAAGAAACTTCAAATATAAAAAGTGAGTTTAATCAAATGGGTCTTGAAAACAATGGCAAATCACAATAATTGCAAAATGAATTTGTTAGATTTATTGTTGTTTGACAAATTGATGATTGACATTTGTCCTTCATGATATATAGAACTTATGTTTTAAATTTGAGCTTATTTGGAGTAGATTTGAGTGTTAGAATCGTATCTTGAAATTTGAAAACAAAAACACATATGACTGAGATTTTTACCAATTTTTACACGCCCTTCAATCATGTACGACTGAAGTTCAGGCGTACAGTAAAATTCAGATACACATGATATCCGATGAAAACATCTGATGTGTGGCCTTCACAAGGTCACACTTTAGACACAAATGTCTGAAGTTATGCCTAAAGTGGTTAAACTTACAAAAAAAAATCAACTCTGTAAATATTAAATGGCGACCCCAAAAACGGATGTTCGTGCACTTTGGCCAAATACGTTTTAAACAGTGGCTTAACTCTAAATAGCAAAGATTAAAATAAAAAGAGAAATTTACACCATGGGTAAGACTTATAAAGTTATAAACATAATTAACACAATTTTTAAAGTACATCAAAAATAGCAGGTATTTAAACTTTTTCAGCATTTTAAGATAAAATAGGTATAGTTAATAAACCCAATAAATTAGGGATTCAATTTTATTCTCTTGCTCTTTATTATTGTTTTTCTCTCTTCTTTAAGTGATACTCCCCTATTTTTCTCACTCATTATTCTCTGGCTTCTTCTCCTTATTATTCTTCTTCAATCTTCCACCAATTCACCCTATTTTTTTCTAGCTTCTTCTTCAACCAATTCCCCTTCATTATTCTCTAGCTTCAAAGATACATAGAAGAGGATGAAAGACATTATTTCGATTCTGAATGTATTTATAATTCATATTTTGTCTAGGTTGATCTACTGCTAACATTTGAAATGTAGTTTTTGTTATTTTCAAAACTAGAGTTTTCTTAACAGAATTATAAGACTCATTTAATTTACTTCTAATTAATTATTTCTGAACGTATAATGAGATCTAGAGGATTGTGATCTTTTTTTCCATATGAGAAGTCACTGGAGTTGCAAATAAATAACATATATATCTTATTTATTTTTAAGACTATATGTATAATATTGCTAGTTATACATGATCAATTATTCCCCATTTTGTATGTTATGAGCCTTAAACTCTCATACACACACCTAATGTATATGACAGATATATCAATATTATTATTAGAGTTTAATAATGTATACTAATGATTATACCAATAAGTATAGTGGTAATATTATTATTATAATTAGTGATATACTTATAATATTACGTGTATAGTTAAACAATAACTAAATACACAATGAGCATAATTATATATACTATTATACTCATAAATATATCTGATAATATTATGAGTATAATAATGTATTCGGTTAATTATACCAATGATTATGCTGCTAATATTATAGTATAATTAGTGTATCACTAATTATACTATAATATTATTAGTATATAATTATAATAATATTATGACTATAATAAAACATTAATTATATACATAATGAGCATAATTATATATATTACTAAGTAAACCAGTAATATTATAAGTATGATAATGAATATTATTAATTATACTAGTAATATTATAAGTATAATAGCAACAATAACCTATAATAATAAGAAGAAGAAGAAGAAGAAGAAAGAAAAGAATATGTATAATTAGAGACAGAAAGCTCATGGAAGAGAGAAAAATAGTAAAACTACCATTACCGATAAAAATATGGTTTATGCTAGTGGACAAAACCATTTTTATGAAAGAAAGAGAGAAGATAAGATTCATGTTAAGCATAAAATGAGGAACTACATGAAAGTTTTGGAAAAGATAATATTAATTTTTCGGAGGAAATTGTGATGGGGATACAAGGATAAAAAGATAGAAATGTAAATAAAATAACTCTGTTAAGAAATTGTAAATATTTTTAAAATTAGCATAGTTATGTTTTTTTTTCCCAAATAAAAATGGTGCCCGTTAAGGTAAGCCCGACCCAATTTATATGGACAAGCCCAACAAATGAAGTTAGGTGAGCACGTGCTCCAAATTTCTCGCACGTGTCTCCTGGAAGTGTTGGATCGCATTTTCTTTCTTTACCCAAACAAATAATCTGTAAAAATTGTTCCTTTGGAGATATGCATAATATTGGTGCATAGTTCTATTAATTAATCAATGAACAGCTAGAAAGAACACATTTGGGCTGAAATTTTTGGTTTAAAAGGAATGAAAGATCAATCTTGGAGATGGGTTTTAGGTTTGGTTTATATATTAACAGTTGCTTCAATATGGATTGCTGCTAGTTTTGTTGTTCAATCTGTTGTTGATGCTGGTGTTTCACCTTTTCTTGTTACATACCTTTGCAATTCTTTATTCATAGTGTATATTCCCCTTATTGAAATTGTACGTTTTCTTGAAGATAAATATGGGAGTTTGTTGTTTTGGAGAAAGAATAAGAATAAAGATAGCATTTTGAATGATTCTGAGGAAACTATTCTTCTTGATGATGATGATGATGGGGTTGTTGTTGGTGATGGTGATGATGGGGTTGTTGTATTAAAGGAAGGAATTGTGGATCAAAGTGTTGTTGTTGATGTTGGTTTGGATGCGAAAGGGCGTTGGACAAGGTCTAGAATAGCGAAAGTTAGCTTGTTGATATGTCCTTTTTGGTTTCTTGCACAGCTTACATTCAATCTATCACTCAAATATACTACTGTTACGGTAAGCATACTATCTTTTGGTTTTGAGAAGTTCGTTTTAAGTGTATATACCTATGTTATGTTCAAACTAGTTATCACATTTAGGGATCGGTTGATTGCTGGTTAGAGTTATGCAGGTATTAGTTATGCAAGGATTAATTATGCAAAGTTTAATTATGCAGGGTTTAGTTATTCTTGTATGCATAAAATTATACATAGATTCTCTCATCACTTATACATGTATTAGTTATGCTGGATTGTAAGTAATCAAACACCGTACGTGGTGTAGTGAATCATATACGTAGCAACTAAATGCTGCCGACCACGGTACTAGTTATGCTGGTTTGAATACATAAATATTTCACTTCCTAACTACCCCTTATCGGGTGGAATGTCATATCCAACCTTTGTTGATCGATTTGTTGATATGGGTTTGGATTTGAAAGGACGTTGGACACGCTCTAGAGTAGCAAAAGTCAGCTTGTTAATATGGCCTTTTTGGTTTCTAGCACAACTTACATTCAATCTGTCACTCAAATGTACAACTGTTATGGTTAGTTAGCTTGCTAATATGCCCTTTTTAGTTTTGAATGCTGCTAATCTGGAACCTTTTTTAAAGGGGTCATTTGTTTGCTGGTTAGAGTTATGCAGGTATTAGTTACAAGGGAATTAGTAATGTAGCGAGTAGTATGTGCTTATTAGTAATGCGGGTATTATTAGTTATGCAGGGTTAGTTATTTGTGTATTATGTGGAAAGAGAAAAAACCAACCAAACATTGTATGACTTATGCTTGATTCTGTGTGGGGATTATTTTTCCCTCATTTTTGCAACCAAACAATGTACTATATAGTTATGTAAGTTTTAATTCATGAATAACTTTTCTCTAACCAGCAAACAAACGACCCCTAAGTGTATTTACCTATATTATGTTCCAACCATTTATCACATGTGGTGGGTGGAATGTTCATATCCAACCTCTGTTGACCACTGTGTTGTATGTTTAATGTGGTTATGATTTTGGTTTTTTGTACAGTCGAACACCATCTTAAGCAGTTCCTCCAGCTTGTTTACTTTTCTGGTGTCTCTTGTATTCTTGGGAGAAGTTTTCACATGGGTGAAGCTGTTCAGTGTTCTACTTTGTATGGGAGGAACAATCATTGTGAGCTTGGGTGACTCAAAATCAGGAACCAACAAAGTTGCTTCAAACCCTGTTCTTGGAGACATTCTTTCTCTCCTCTCAGCTGCTTTGTATGCTGTTTATATAACCCTCATTCGTAAAAAGTTACCTGATGATGATGGGAAAAGTGGCCACGCCAGTATGGCACAGTTTCTTGGATTTTTGGGTTTATTCAACATGCTGATATTCTTACCCATACCTCTTGTACTCAACTTTGCTAACCTTGAGCCATTTAACACGCTCACCTGGGAGCAAGTTGGCCTAATTGTTGGTAAAGGTACGTACCGGTCTATATTCTGTGCCTTCCCTTGCATATTTAAGTATTTATCAATTTGTCATGTCTCCGTGTGCATAAATGAGTGAAATAGGGAACCATGACATATGATAGTTCATTCCATTATTCTTGAACCAAATTTCTTGAAGTTCATGGATATACCCTTTGAAGCAAGTGCTTGCATTTGTTCCTGTCCTATGTAACACAATATGATTTGTATCTCTCGGCAGAGGTTGTATTTTAATTGTGTCTACAAAATATAACATAAAGGAAACAATTAGAGAATGGTTGGGAAAACTACACGGCCATAGGATAACTTGATTTTAACCTATCTAATTTTTCTAAAAGTGTTGAAGAGCGACTTGAAGAAATGGAACCGAGAGGTTCTTGGATGCGTGGAAAAAAACATTACTAACCTATTTAACGAACTTAAAAGTACTAGAATAGGAGGAGGAAAAAGAAGGCGTAAATGATGATGGGGAAATCGAGAAGTAAACAATCAAAGGAGATTGGTGCAAGCATTAGTGGACCCAGAAATTACTTGGAGATAAAAGTCACACTTAAATTTGTTTGGAGAAAGGTTATAATAAGCCTAAATCTTCTATTGTGTTGCTAGTTCATACTTCATACAAAAGAAATAATTTCATTGTGTGCCCAATCAAATGCTGTATGTGATAAGGCAGAATCGGAGCTGCTTATGGACTGAATCACATTCTAGACAATTAGCGAGGAGGAGAAAGAGGAATAGAGTAACCATTCAAAAGAAGAGATCCTTTAGGCTTTACGAAATTGTTTGGGAGACAAAGTGCTACGCCTTCATTATTTTCCTTTGCGTTCTTTCACCAGTTGGGAGATGCTAAAGAAGGAGGTTGTGGAACGTATGAATCACTTCTACCAAAGTGGTTGTTTGAGAGAAGCTCTTGAATTCTTTAGAATCCTGATTCCTAAGAAAGGTGGTGTTTGGTACATATAAGATTTTTGGCTGATTAGCTTGGTGGCAATATCCTTTGATTGCTGTTATTATCTGTTGTTTCTTGTATATTGATTATTGCGTATCTTGACCTTTGATTTATGGTACTGTGTATATATATATATATGGAGGCAATGGATACAAACATTCATATCAACTGTTAAATTCTGTCATGATCAGTGTGGACTTTCCTTTGTTTCTTTGGTAATAGTAGGGATTAAACGGGAGAACCCTTTTTATTGTTGTGGAAGCATTAAGTAAGCTTCTATCTTAGTGTTGGAGATGTGTAGTAATGAATGATTTTGCTTACTAATCAGAAAGCATTAAGTAAACTTCTAGAACATGTGAAGATCAGGTTTCTTTATTGGCTTTAAGTTTAATGGCTACTGGGTAGATTATCTTTCTATCCCACTTTCTTGTTTGCTAATGACACTCTTTTATCTTGTCCACAAATTGATACTAATTTACATCTTTAGTGTGGTTGAAGTAGCATTGGAAAATCTAAGTTTGTTCCACTAGGTACGACTCGAAATGTGTAGGACTTAGGCAAGGGTACGTGGACGCAAAGCGACTTTGTTGCCTACTAAATATTTGACGCCTCCTTCTGGAGGCAAGTTGAGAAAACTCTTTATGATGACTGAAAACTGTTGTATTATCACGGGTGTGGATGTAACACGGGTACAGATCTAGAGGTCGAATTCGAAATTTTGTAAATTTTTAGATTCATCAAATGACAGTGATACATCTAGGAGTACAGGTATTTGGATTCAGATACTAGATGTGTATAAAATACCGCCGTGTTAAATGGTCCAAAACTTGCCCAACTTATTTTGTTCTTTTTTTTTTTTTTTTTTAATCAAGAAAAGTTGTTAACCGTTCTTCTAGGTCTTGTTTACAGAAGTGAACTTTATTTTTCATCCGAACTTGTTTGTGGGCCATCAAGAGACAACACATTTCTCTGAATACGTTTGTTCAGCAACTTTTTAAAAGCCCAGCCTACCAGCAACTAGCGAAGAAAAATTAGCTTATTTCTCCTGCCCCCAACTAGCGAAGAAACCTTAGCTAAGTTACTCCCACCTACGACTTGCTAAGAAACCCTAGCACAATTGCTCCTCTGTATTCAAGTTATGGTGGCTTCAAACTTCTCTATCAATCTCTAGACCCTTCATCTTAGTTTGAAAAGAGTGGTTTCATATGCCTATTTCTATTTGACTGAAGAAGTAGAAGGGAACATTTAGACATCTATTTTTGAATGACAAAAGAAGAAGTATTCCCTCTCCATTTTATGTGACACTCTTTTCTTCTAGTTTGTTCAAAAAACAGTGATACATTTTATATATTTGGAAACAATTTAACTTTAAACTTCTCATAACATGCTTTTATAGCCACACAAATATCATGGCATGTTTAAGAGATAAATAACATGGCACGTCTAAAATCACAAGTTTCAAAAGTCTTTGTTTCTTTTTTAAACTTCTTGGCCAATCAAACTGGTTCACATAAATTGAAATGGAAGAGTAGTAGTTTTTTGTTCCTGTAAACTATCAGAATGTTGATAATACCTAGTTTTTAGTGAACAACATATGAGACAGTTGACTTATTTAGGACACTGGTGTGACGTGAGGCAAACGGAGTTTTAGGAAGCTGGCACTTCTCCAGTGTTTTATGTGAGATGCTATTCTAAGTGTGGATAATTTGAGGAAAAGGACACATAGTAGTATGTTTTGTTATTGTTTGTGGTAAAGGCATGAAAAAGATATGGACCATGCTTTGCAACATTGTATCTTTACTTAGCTATATGGGTCTAAGTTTAGTCCCTATACAATTCAGCTTAGACATTACCCAGAATGGTGATGGATGTTGTGGCAAGCTAGGAGGTGGAAAGTGTAAAGAAAAATAGAAAAGATAGCTTAAGAGGTAAGGATTGTTCAAGGCCATATAAAGAGACTACACATAACCTCAACAAATGTAGGACTTTAACACCCTATGTATGTTCGCCCAGATTTGGATAATCTGGAGCGCGGTTAGCATATTATAGGGGCTCAGCATTGGGTAATAGGCCCGCTTAAGCCCTTTAACGAGGCTCAAACGTGTTGAGCACTTCGCGTCGCTTAATGTGCGGTTCAGTGTCATCATCAAGGCTCTAAGACATACTTTTCTTTGCCAATGAGCCTCTCCTAAAGAGGCAATAGTAAACAATTGATATTTCACTTTATCGTAAAAGAATTTCAATTTCTTTGTCCATATATTTGTCATTCATGCTTAGAATTATTAGTCTTGAACTAAACATATATATTTGTATTTTTTTCTCCATTTGCGCCTTTTTTTCACTAAGGCCCGTGCTTTATTTGTGCTTTGCGCTTAAAGCTACAACGGACCTTAGAGCTTTTTTGCGCTTTTAGCTTTTGATAACTGAATAAAATATTAGGATATGTCTGATGTTAATACAACATAAAGAAAAATAGACCTTGGACCTAACTTAACCCCAACAGCTAACTTAAGAGGTAAATACTTTGTAAAAAATTCTTGGGCGACCAACATTTAATTGGTATCTGTCTTGCGTTTTATTTTGCATGAATAATTAGTTATTAGGTAATTTCAGATAAAAATGGCTTCTTCTTAGTTGTTGGACAATAATACTTGTCGAAATCTATAGCTTAACTGGGCTTATTTAGTCAACATTTTGAAGCAAATGGGTTTCGGGGAAAGGTGGATAAGGTGGATTTATTTCTGTATTTCGACAGTGAAGTTTTCAATTCTGGTGAACAGAAGTCCAGTTGGGTTTTTCTCTTCTCAAAAGGGACTCAGGCAGGGGGATCCATTGTCCCCTTTCCTCTTTATCATTGCGATGGAAGGATTATCTCAGCTGTTAGCAAAGGCCAAAGAATTTCAGTGGATTCAAGGGTTCTAAGTGGGCAGAAATCCTTCCACCTCAGTCTCAGTCTCAGTCTCTCATCTACTCTATGCAGATGACACCCTTATATTTTGTGGAGCTGATTGTCAGCAGGTCTCTAATCTCAACACCACCCTCATGATCTTTGAGGCCATCTCTGGACTTCATATCAACATGCTTAAAAGCACTATATATCCAGTGAATGAAGTGACCAACCTAGAAGCTCTTGCTGATATTCTTAGCTGCAAAACAGGCTCCTTTCCCACCACCTATTTGGGACTTCCTTTGGGTGCTAAATTCAAATCATCTGGGATATGGAGTGGGGTCATTGAAAGAATGGAGAAAAGACTAGCCACTTGGAAGATGCAATATCTCTCATTGGGTGGCAGGCTCACCCTCATCAAAAGTGTCCTAGACAGCATTCCCACTTACTTTATGTCACTCTTCCCTATGCCAAGCTCAGTTCTAAAGCAAATTGACAGGCTTAGAAGGAAATTCCTATGGGAAGGTAACAGTGTTACTCATAAATTCTCTTTGGTCAAATGGCAATCAGTTATTCAACCCAAAGGCCAAGGGGGGCTGGGGATTAGAAATCTTAAGTTTCATAACAACAGCCTACTCATGAAGTGGCTTTGGAGATATGGTCAAAATGGGGCAGGGTACTGGAAGGAAATCATCAAAGCTAAATATGGTATTCAAGACCACTGGACTGCAAAGAAAAGCAATGAACCACATGGTGTTGGAGTATGGAAACACATCAGTAGTCTCCAAGAGGAATTCTTCCAGGCTGTCTCATTCAAGGCTGGAAATGGGCTCAAGATCAGATTTTGGCAGGACAAATGGCTTGGGGACACTTTAGTAAAAGATTTATTTCCCTCACTATTTCTGATAGCTTCTAACAAAGAAGCAACATTAGCTCAATATAGAGTTAACAACTGTTGGACACCAATTTTAAGGAGAAACTTACAGGATTGGGAAGTTGATGATTTTCTTTCTCTATTAGAAAGTTTGGGACAAAGTACTTTGGTGGCAGATTTTCAGGACAAAATACTCTGGGGCAATTCTAAGGAAAAGATTTTCACTGTGAAGGAATGTTACAACAACTGGTGCTCTCAAAATAGCCTTTTAGAGGTTTGGCCTTGGAAGCTTGTATGGAGAACCAGACAGCCTCTCAGAGTTACTTGCTTCACTTGGACTGCACTGAAGGAAGCATGCCTAACACAAGACAATCTTAGAAGGAGAGGTGTAATAGTTGTTAACATGTGTACCATGTGCAAGCAGACCAATGAAAGTGTCAACCATTTATTTTTGCACTGCCCTGCAGCAGCTAGCCTCTGGTTTTTCTTCTACTCTATGCTTGGTCTACAATGGGTAATGCCCTTCAACATCAAAGATGCATATGCTAGCTGGATACTCTGGAGAGTTGACAAATCCATTAAAAGAATTTGGAGAATGATCCCAGCAGTAATTTTTTGGACCCTATGGAAGGAGAGAAACAACAGATGCTTTGAAGGAATCTCAACTCCTATTTGCTCTCTAAAGTCTAGGTGTTTAGTTAGTCTTTTTAGTTGGCATTTTTTTGCCCCTGTAAACAATGTGGGTAACTTTCTAGATTTTATCAGCTCCTTTTCTCTAGTTCAGTAGAGATAGGATATCTTTAGATTGTTCTACAGGTTTTGCCAAGCTTGCCAGTTTTTCCCATCTGTAACCTTGCATCTTCTTGATGTTTTACTAATGAATTTTATTACTTTACCAAAAAAAAAAAAAAAAAAAAAAAAAAAAAAGAAGATTTAGTTTTTCTGAAGGAGAACTTATTTTAGGGCAGATACACATCGACGACTCCTTAAATTTGACTCTATTTTTCATTTATGCACCTTTTTTTCATCATACATCTTAAACTTGTCCATTCCGGCGAGTTCAAAACCAGTATGCTGTTTCTGATTCTTCTTTCTTATTCCACCATAAATAGCCGTTTATCCAAAGCTATACCAGATTCAAACGCCATTTCTTAAAGCGAGTACTAGGTTTTTCTTCTTCTTGCTCTTCTTAATTTATTCAAACCCATACCAGATTTTTCTACTTTGTCCTTCTTATTTATTGAAACGCCAAACACCATGGATAGCCATTTTTATAAAGAAGAAAAGTTGAGTCTTTTGCAGTTAGAAAGAATCTCTGATGTATACCCATAGGTCCCCAACTAAACTGCTGGAGTAAAACTGAAACAAAACCAAGAATTGGTTGCTCTTTTTTACTCTACATTGCCGAGTTGAGAAAATGTTCTAGGTTCTACATTTTCTCATACCAGTTAGTCAGAAAGAATCTCTGACGCTATACGTCCCTGGCTAAACTGCCGGAAGGAAAAAACAGTAACAAAAATGGATGCCTCTTTTTTAGTGTACACAGCAACTTTTAAATTATACTTAAACTTTAATTATACTCTATTTCATGACTTCTCTTTTTTGTATTTAATCTGCATCTGATAATTGAGATCAGGAGAAGCGACAACTAGGAAGCATAGATTTAATCTCCAGTCATATGATGATGAGTCCTTGACATGCCCTCAGATCACTGCATGTCAACTGTAAAAGAGATCCTTTAATCAGCTAGTATTATGAGATTTGATTTTTAGCTGTTCATTAATTCAAATTCACAGGAATCCTGTACCTTAAATATTTTAGTTGTGAAAGGTAGAGTTAGACTAATGAGGCATGTCGTCCATAGTGGCATATTATTCTTAGGAAATAGACTACTTGTCCAACGTTGGCATCAATGTTTACATTTCTTCATTCTTCTTGTCTTTAAGAATTTCTACTTTTCTTCATTAGACTAGGGGTTTGGCATGGCCACCTTTTGGTTTTTGTAACTAACTTCAAATAACCATATTTAGGTATGTTTGATAATGTGCTGAGCGATTTACTGTGGGCCAAGGCTATTCTTCTGACGTCCACAACAGTAGCAACAGCGGGACTCACCATTCAGGTCCCGCTAGCTGCAATCGTGGATACACTGACAGGAAATGCACCACCCGTCTTGGATTACATCGGAGCTGCAGCTGTTATGGTTGGTTTTGCAGGCATTAACATCCCTTCAGATTCATGTTCAGTACCAGAAGAAGCAAGCATTGAACTAGAAAATGGGAAAATTCAGTCCACAGAACAGGATCACCTATCGCCAGGTAGATTAGAGAGCTAGCTCTTTTGCTCCACGTATTGTAGTTCAGGTGTATCTTATGTTAATCTTACTTGAGCGTTACAGAAAGGAACTCGATGTATTCTTTGTCTACGTCCCTGAGCATGTTCAAAGCTCAATGACACCCACACTGTTAGGTCAGTTCGCTGCAAAGTATAGGCGTGTGCAGATAACAATTAAAACCCCCAAAATTCTGTACTTAAATATGTATAAGACATGATATCGAGTGAGAATTACCTCTTTCAATTTTTTTAAAGCTTCAAAGTACTCTTGTTTGTTCAAACTAGAATGCATGACTTCCCATCTGCAGAAGGAATAGACTAGTAAATCCTTTTATTTTTCTTCGGATGATCCATTTTTAAGTGACTGAACTGACTATATAATTATCTAACCTGTCTTTCTCCATCTAATTGCATTGAGAATTTGGTGAACTTCGTATTACCGAAAGTCCGAAACAAATAGAAACCCAAATAATTGAACTGCAAAAAAAAGTTGATAATTTGGTTTGATTTTGAGTTTTAATTTTTATATTAGATAATTCAATTTGGTTTTCGATTTTTGCAAAAATAATACCAGACAAATTGAAATACCATACTGTTTTTGATACAATTTAAAATCCTTATCCGGAAGTATCGTTAGCAAGTGTAACTTTCTTTAATTTTTTGGTTCTTTCTTTTTCTGCACAAAAAGAAAGTATCTGAAAAGTATAACTTCTATAATTTTCCTTCGTAAGTAATTTGAATATAATGATGAAAGGAGTTAACCATCTTGTCTCCTTAAGAAATAATCTTCACCTATAAACTTTTTCATCATCCTTTTTTTCTTTTTCCTTGCAGTATGTGCGTGTACAGTTTTGGCAACATTATAACTTGAGTTCAAATAAAATTTCATCGAACATCACAACAAAACTAGAAGGCGAGTTAAGACTTATTCAATGCTCCAATAGAAGACATGAAAGCAGATTGACATCGAAGTAGAAATCCCAACTTATATAGACAATTTTAGACTATTCAATTATAGAACAGAAAAGTAAAAAATTCAAACCAAACTTTATGCACCTCCCTATTAAGTTCTGTTATCTTCACGTCCCTATCAACTTATTCATTATCCACAAATAGATCTACGAAGATGCTGCAACAAGAAATAATGGAAGTCCATATATCTCAATTTTGATATGTAAATCACACATTCTTTTTGCGCGCAATTCAAATCATCAAATCTATTTTTTAGGTTCTCCATCACTTATCTGCGTCTACCAAGGAGTGACCAACTTATATGCATTCAGAATGTCATGTCGTCGTCACAAAAGGTTCTTATAAAATAAAAATAAGGTCCAAAAAGAGTACAAGATGAGTATCTCTTTCAAGGAACAATCTTAAATCGGAATCATCAATTCAAGATACCTTCTACTTAGCACCCTATAAATCTATCTCATACCATTCCAATTGGATATTAATTTTCCAACAGAGATGAAATGTTTTAAGAATTTCTCTATAGACAAAACTTGTTTGCCATTAGTTCATAGTAGCAGTTAGGTCCCCATATCGTTGCATAACTTTCTTAGTTGCTAAAGCAGCAGCCTCGCTTGCACGCAATGTCCCAGTTGCCATGATTGCAGCAAATTCACGGGTAATCTCCTCTTGTACCTTGCTCCTAGCGTTGCCAAGAGGATCTTTCATAGCGGTATTAGCAGGTGTCTTCTCTTGCTCTGCCACAGGTTTGACTGCAGGGGCCACATTAGCATTCTTCTTCTCTTCATCTTGGCTCTCTGCCTTTCTAGATTGCTCAGCACCGCTACCAGAGGACTTCCCACCAGAAAGTGTCGTCTGGGAAGCAGGAGCGACAGTAGATGGTCTGAACTGAGGTGCTTGTGGGACCGCATTAGCCCTCAAGGTTGATTCCAGTTGCTGTATCATGGGCACTGCATTAAACACAATAATATATGGAGTAAGTCTTATGTACTGGAGAATTATCTTAACCTAAGATTTCTCCTGTACATAAATTTTTTTAATAAGAAATGAGTAACCTTTTATTTATAAACCAGCAAAATGCTAATGCTGGGAGAAATTACAACCGGAAAAGTGAGGAGAAAGCACCGTAGATAGCTCAAATGTGCTTTCAAGTATATAGCTATAACTACCAAAGATGAGATGGTTTGCACTATCTTGAATATCTAACAACTCTTACTCTTATGCCAAAACGTATTAATTTGTTCTAGAAAGCATCATGTGATTAGTCTACATGTCCGACAATTCATCACAGAACTAACTATGACAGCAATACGAATTTACACAGAAGAGATGTGACAGACAAAAAGGACATAAAGGGTAAACGCCAAAATCTTAAGACGTGAAAAAGACGAATCACATAGAGCATCATGTTTCATTATCACCGTCAATCACACATGTTGTATGCAGGTTCAACAAAGAAAGTGCAAAAAGCAGACTTACTTATAAGGGCGCCCATTGGGCTGTTCATGACCTCATTAGGAAGATTCAAAATATAGTCTGGAATGGTTGCACCGACCAAAAATTGAGTGACCTCATTGGTGAAATTGTTGCAGTTGTGGGTAAGCAAACTATATGCCTCTGCAGTATACCGAGGGCTTATCTCTTGTAAATACATTTCAAAGACATCCTTGGGTACGTGTGTCACACCAAGGTCTACAACTTTAACAGGTGTCCCATATGGAGTTGTCCCAGCCGGAGCATGTTGTATACCACCTCCAAAATAATATTCATGACCATAGACCACCACTCCTGTATGCCTACAGAAATGATACACAAACATCTGAACTGAATAGGGAGATCAAGAGAGTAGTTCAAAATGCGGCTATGACAAGAACGAGCTACAGCAGTCAGCAGATACAGATTGCGGGAAAGATAAAAGCACCGTGATATCGGACAGAAAAACATAAAAAGACTTTATTGATCCTGCCCCAATATGTTAAGACACCACATACTTAATATGAGAGATCAGGCTACCGGAAGAAGATTAGAACATCAACCAAATCAGTACTCCTACTACATTCAAGTATGCAATCTAGGCAAGACAGTTCTGCTGGCTTTTATGCATCAGAGCAGGAAAGCTTTAACTCATACTGAAATGTTACTCTTAAAGACTAGTGGATTTAGAAATCCATTAAAAATAACATATGCTATTAAAGAGTCAACCAAGTTATATGGCAGGCGAGAACCCAATTGACATAGGTCTCGGTCTCCCTTATGTGATAAGGGAGTCCTTAATAGTTAATATTACTAATCAGACTGCGACTTGAAAGAAAAGAATGCCTTTCAAATAGTATGCAACTTACCATATTCCTTCAATAGCTTTTCCCAAAAAAGTCGTAGACAACTGTCGAGCTAGACCTTGGCTCAAGTCATAGACGTTCAAGGAAACCTTGTGACCCTCCTGCCACAATCAAAGAATATGATAATCAATATATGTGTGCCTCCTATACAAGTAAGGCAGAATCTAATGGAGAAAATGATAAAGATTGGCATAACCAGCATGTGAGAAGGTTAACAATACCTCAGCCATCTCAAACAGTCCAATAAAAAAGCTTGCTTGGATAGAAATGCACTATACAACCAAGTGGAGCTGGAATATTAAAACCCTAGAGAACATTAGACATGATGGAAGTGTAAAAATGAAAAGAGCAACTAGCCGGCTCGAAGCAGATAAAGTGAAGTGGTTTGGCTTGAGAAACAAGACCGAGATATATAAACAGACACGTGACAACAATCAAAGACACACATCAGGGATCACTATCCTCTCATCAACCATCACTAATAATAGAATAGAAGCTTAATCAGACAACGACGAGAACATTGAAAGGTGCACAGTAGTGCTAAGTACTGAGATGCATATTTCTTCCCCAATCATAAATCCAGAATCATCAATCACATTTTAAACACAAATTTCAGCCTCACAAAGTTGCAATCCCAGCTACAGGGTTGACATTTTAGATGGTCCCACTCAATCTCAAAAAGTCACCTTTCTTCTTAATTCCAATTTCCTTCAACAAAGAAAGTGACTTTCTGACATAATAACTATTCGTTAAGTGACCATATTTTTCAGCTCGTACCACTCATCTAATAGTTATTATCTCAGAAAGTCACTTTCTTTGTTGAAGGAAATTGGAATCAAGAAGAAAGGTGACTTTTTGAGATAATAACTATTAGTTAACTGACCAGATTTTTCATATCGTACCACTCATCTAATAGTTATTCTTGATTCCAATTTCCTTCAACAAAGAAAGCGACTTTCTAAGATAATAACTATTACTTAAGTGACCAGATTTCTCAGATGGTCCACTCAACTAATAGTTGTGTTTTCAAAAACTCATCTTTCTTCCCATCTCTAATTCCCTTCAACAAAGAAAGTTACTTTCCAAGATAATAACTATTAGTCGAGTGACCACACGAGTTATCAACAATCTCAGACAACTGAAACCAAACCCCCTGTCCCTTTTTATATGTACAACATTATTATAGAGGAATCAAATAGCTTACTTTTTTCAACAATCCTGCTAATTTTTCAACATTACAGCTTATCTAAATTGACAAATCACTGTTACAAGAAATTTTTTTACAATTGGAAAAAAGAGAACCCTAATTCTTGCACCAATTCCCTCAAATTTCGTTAACCTCTATGTGGCTTTTACACAATAAAATTCAGACACATCCATACATACATATCAAAAACTTAAAAAAAGAGATTGATTAATTACCTGAGAATGAGGGAAATTGAAGGAAACGTGAATAGAGAAAGAGGAAAGTTTATGTTCTTTCTTTGGCGTCTAAAAATAAGATAAAATGAAAGACTTGTTAAAACAGACCAAATTTCCAGAGAAATTGGGACGTTTTATATTGGACAGTCAAAGGCTCTGAAATCTTCTACAATGACCCGGACACAAGTTGTTCCAAGCCTTCTAGAAACTACTAACCACTAGCATTTTGACACGTGTTTTTTCGCGTGTCACTTCACGCGCCTGATTAGCAACGGCCAACGATTCAAACCGCGAGGGCGGCGATGCTCATTAATGGACTTTAGTTTAAAAATGGAAAAACTACATAATTTGGCAGGTCGGAGCGAAAAAAAATTAAAAATATTACTACTTCCTCTCTCTCTCACACACACACATTATTTGTCGTCATTACAAAAAATAATTATCTCAAATTATTTGTCGTTTTAGAAGTTTAAGATATAATTAGTTATTATTTGTCCATTTTATCCTAGGTAAAATTAGTTATTATTTGCCCATTTAATCCTTAGCAGAAATTTTTTAATTAATAGAGATGACACATAAATTGAGTAAATATTATGGAGAGAGATTATAGCTTAGACATAAATAAGGATAAATTTAGTCAAATGCTCTTAATAATTAGGCCCCGTTTGGACATGCAATTTAGATATTTTAAGTTGTATTTTCTCTTATAGATATAAAAACTCCACAAATTGTGAAAACTATCAAAATATTCTCAATTCTTATACAATCTTACCAAATAAGCAAGTCATAGTTCATAACAAAATTAGTACACTACTAGAAGACCTTTCTAAAAAATAAAACATCAATTAATCAAACTTTAGTTCAATAAAAATGAAAATTTAACATGAATAGTAATATAACTACTCTTTCATATAATCCTCCTACATAAATTAAAGGTTGGTAGACATAAATAAAGGTTGGTGGAAGTTAATGAGATTGGTAAATGATTGATGGGAGTAATTGTTAAAAATATCTACCAACTTATGGGTATTTTTTTACAAAATATAAACTTATGAGTTAAATTTTATATTTAAAAAAGTTGAAACCATGAGTGAAAACGCATGTCGAAATGCTGGTTTGGGGTCATGTTTTCAAACCATGGTTTGAAAATGCATGGCCAGACGCCTATTTAGTATTTCTTAAGGGGTGTGTAAACAAAAAAAATGACAAATAATTTGAGACAGAGGGAGTACTTCTGTCCCAATTTATTTCCTTTTTATTCTGGCATAAAAAGATGTCACATTTCTATAATTAGAAATAACTTAACTTTAAAATTTATCGTTTACCCTTAATGAAATGATTTATCCATACAAAATCTAAGGATTTTTAGATCATAAATTTTAAAAATTCTCCTATCTTTTTTCAACTTTATACCAAGTCAAACAATGCCGCATAAATTGGGACACGGAATTATTATCACCCACGCTTATGTTGGGTTCAAACGCAAATGCAAGTGCATACATGATCGACAAGTCATAAATTGATTAGCAGGTATCTTTCTACGAGGACTTACTATTAAACAATTATAAATTATCTATTCAAGAAGGTTTTCAAAAGTTGATTGTTGTTTATCGTAACTAAATGCAGAATTTGTAAACTAATTATCGGAACTTCAAATATCAGAGATGAGATTTCATAATTACATTTAAACATGTAATCATGTTGAGTATCCACTAAATTGACTATTCAGATTATTTGGCTTATTATAGGGTTTCCTTTGCTAGTAAGAATCTTCTTAGTTCAAACTCGCCTACTCCAATTATTCTAATGCCTATATTCCTATGGAATCAGAGATAACAAGAACACATTTATATTTTATGTATAATGACTAAACAAGACATGTCAATATATTTCTATCATAATCGCGAACCTAATCTCCGAGCCACGGGTTCAAAAACTTATCCAATATGCAATCTAGAATTACCTTTCTCAAGTTCCATTCTATATTCATAGATAGTATTTAATTGGTGATTAAGCAATCAAATAATTAAGAACATTATCTGAATAAACAAAGCAATATTGATAACCAAATGTCGATTAAAGCTTCCACTACTACTTCATAAATATCCCGCAACCCAGAATTAAGGAAACTAGCCATATATACTTACATTACAAATATCAAATGTCATATAATTCATCAACTATAAGATATAGAAGAAAGAAAGATATAAATACGATGAATCATTGCTCCATAATGATCTGATCGTCCTTCTAATCTCCGACAAACAGAAACCCCTTCAAACACATGTTTAGAATGTATTTATATTGTGCTGGAATGACCTTGAACCAAAACACCCTTAATAAATTAAGATTGGGTCGAACTGGGTCATCACTACCTTGACACGCTACATGGCATAGCGTCCCATACGCCGTACTAAGCCAACCCTTGTGAGAGTTAAAATTCATCAAGGTAGACCTAACACGACGCATGGAACGATGTCCTGCACCTCGTGCTAAGATGGATTTATTGAAAGCTTATTTTGCACCAACCTTGAAATTTCACTGACACCTGGAACAACATGGAACGCCACACGGAGTTGTGTATTTTTGGGTTGATTTTCATTGCCTTCAACTCTTTTTAGGCACACTTCTTTTTTAGTTGATGCACTTGTCACTAGGGGTGAACATGAAAATCGAAAAACCGACTGACTATATTTGATTTAGTTTGGTTTCAAGACGAAAAAAATCGAATCAAACCGACTTTATATATACATATATTCAAAAAACTATACTCCATTTTGTTTGGTTTTTGAGCATGTTGAATTAACTAAATTGTTGAAAAGAAGAGTTTTATATATGGGTACTAACGTCATCTATACCTCCCGTAGCTTGCTAAGTGCAATGTCTAAACTTTGTGCTAAAGTGAATATGAATGCCAAGACATGATTCTATTTTCTGTAAGAGTAAAATACTTGTCTTAAATTCTGAAACAAGAGTATAAATGTAGACACGCAAAGCACGATGAATTTGAAAATTCTAATTTTGCAGCCAATGCTACAGAGTTGAAAGAAGAGATGGTAGAAAAAGAATCTTGTGAACTATTTAAAAAGTTCAAACAAATATACACAACACAACACAACATGATATGATCACCTTCTACCCAGTCTTAGGAGTTGCTCTTTATTGTCTTATATATAGCTATAACAAAGACATAAGTAAAATTAACTGGAATGGAATATAAAATCTCTATTTTCTTCTAAATATAAGATGATTGAATGAATTACAGCACTTTACACGGATTCAAATAAATTTGAGAACAAATCAATTAGGATCGCAACCTCTGACCAAACAAATAAAATGATAAAGAAAGAATTCTAAGTTGCAACCGGCCGTAATGTATTCTTAAAAAGCGACAAAAACCGAAATAACCGAAAAAAAATTAGAAAAATCGAATCATAGAAACCGGCATAGTATATTTTGTTTGGTTTTAACAATTTGAATAACCGACTTAATTAGTTTGGTTATTTTTCACATAAAAAAATTGATCCAAATCGAACCGTGAACATTCCTTGTCACCAACCTCACTTATCTCCAAATTATAATTGTCGATGCACTTTTCCATCGACCTCCATTTGTTGATGCACTTGTCTCCAACTCCTATTGTTGATGCATTTCTCAACAATTTTTAGATTTTTTATTTTTTAATTGTGTTATATTTGCTTGCTCCTTTTTGAACCATCTGTTTTTTGAATATGTCTAGAAACTTTTTACTGAACAATCTATTTTTTGTTCACAATTGTCTATAACTTTGCTAAGAGAATTTTTGGTCAGACGGATGGCACACATTGGCTAGCGCCACTCATACATCGAAAGTTACTTGATTTTCTATCAAATTATGGAGACTATGAAACTAATTTGAAAGAAAAATTACCTAAAACTCATAACTCTCTTAATGATCTCTACTGCTATTCCTCTTCATTACTATAAAATTAGTGAAAGTATCCGTATTTATTTATAATAGAAATTGTAAAATCTATTCCTGTACAAATTTAACTACAAATTTTATTTAGACAAAAATTAAGTAAACTAATAATATTAAATCTTAAATAATTTGAGTTTTCTACTTCAACTTTAAATTAGTCTTCCAACAAAATTGTACAAATAACACAATTTATCTAAGCTACTTAGAGCCCATTTGGATGGGCTTAAAAAAAGTGACTTTTATGTATAAAATACTTTTAGAACTTTTAAGTGCTGAAAGTTATTTTTATAAATAAGCAATTGAGTGTTTGGATAAAAGTGTTTATGCTGAAAATAAGTTGTTGATGTGTTTGGTAAATAAGTGTTGTTAAGCACTTATTTTCTGTCAAAATGACTGAAATACCCTTAAAGCTGTTAACACCATAATAAGTTGATTTAAAAGATTTTTAAATTCTAAAGTTGATTTAAATCAAAAGTAATTTATATTTTAAAATCACTTTCACTATAAAATGTTTATTTAAATTAATTTTTTATAGATACATGTAACTAAGGGGGGTGCATGAGCTAAAAGAATTTATAAAGCCCAAAATGTTTATTTAAGTTAATTTTTTAGTATTCATTCCATTTTATACCAAAAGTCAAATTTAAAATTTCCAAGTAAGGAATCAAACAAATCTGTGAAGTGTGAACTACTAGTGTTAAAACGGAATCAGCGAATCAAGTCTTAAAGACCCAACAGTCCTCACCGAACCTAACACTAGACTATATTTTATTTCCTTTGTCTTAATTTACGTAGTACGGTTTTTTTTTTTTTTTTTTTAATGTTTCCCAAAAAACTGTTACCTTTTATAATTTGAAACAACATTAACAGTAAAATTTCCTTTATATCCGTAATGAAATACTTTATCCGTTCAATTTTATTTATCCTATATACTATACTTATTTTATTTAAAAAATCAAGAGATAATTTACCATTTTATACCCATTTTATGCTTATTATTAATTATTGAATTGGAAAGGAAACTTCAAGAAATTATTAGTGGTTGCACAAATTTTAAAGTATGTTTGATTAATTTGAATCATTAGATTATTCAGTAATAATTATGGGACCTATAGTAAAATTGTCCTTCCATTTATGACTCCTTAAGGGGTGTGCCAAATTAATACTCGCTCCGTCTCATATTAGTTGTCCATTTTACTATAAATATCCGTCTCAAAATACTAATCAATTTATAAAATCAAGATAGAATTAATTAAATTTTTCTTATCTTGTCCTTAACATTAATTGCGTTTTAAGTAACTAATATTGATATTAATTAGAGTGCAATTAATTGGAGAGAGATAAGAATAATATAATAAAAATATACTTTTATTTATGAGTTCTTAAAAAATATGTAGTAAAAAGAAAAGTGGACAAGTAATATGAGAGGGAGATAATGGACTAGCCTTCAACTATTTAAACTTTGCTTTAGAGTTTAGACCATAAATTTTAAAAAAGTTTCTTTTCTTTCTTAAACGGTGCCACATAAATTGAGACTGGAGTGAATATTTTACATTATTATTAAAGGAAGTCTTAAAGGTTCTCCGAAGCTAAGGCTCGGATACTTAATCGGGACAACCTGTCCTGATATTTATTCTCTCTTATTACTATTTTTCTCTCCTCTTCGAAAGTTTCATTTCATCCTCACTTCACAATATTTAGTCTAAGCTCTTATTTAGTCTTCTAATCTAAAATTATCGAATGATTAATTTCTTGCTCTTAACGTGTTACAAGTCGTTTTTCTTTCATAATTTAATGCTTAATTAATTGATAGTTGTGATCGGGACTTTAGTAATTGAATTTAATTTCAATAATCCTTGACTTAGAGCAAGTTTATATATACTGGATCCACCTCTTCATAATAATAGTGCACCTATCAGTTTGTTAAGCTTTTTGAATTCAGTGTAAGATCCTAAACCCAAACAAGGACTTGTTTGACTGAGATCTTGATTTTACTTGCTTGGATTTTGTTATTTCCTCAGTTGATTTTGTTTTAATTGTGGTTTTTGTTACAGGATATCTTTGTTTTGATCAGTAATGCTGGAATATTTGTAGTAATATTGGTATGGTTTCTTGATTTTTTATTTTATTTTTTTGTGAGAATTGCTTTTTGTTTCTTTTATTATGTTTTAAACTGTGGTAACTTTGTCTTTAACTGTGTTTAGCTCAGTGAATTTGCGAGTTGTTTGAGTTACCTGCAGTAATGGCACAGAGTAATTGGGAAGCAGATAAGATGTATGCACCTTCCTTGCAAATTTGTTTTCTTGTTTCTTCTTTTTTTTTGTTGTTGTTTTATACTCCTTTTGTCCACTATATTAAAATAGGTCTTCGCTTTTACTTGTTTAGTTTGGAAAACCAAGATATAATTTACCATTTTGTACCTATTTTATCCTTATAGTTAAGTACTATAATTATTTCCAATTTGTTTCCCAACATATAATAATTAAGGGTGATATAGTAAAATTATCATTTTATTTATTGGTTCTGAAGGGGTGTGCTAAGTCAAACATGAACGAGTGAAAATGGACGGAGGGAGTAATCTTTAATTCTTAGTTAGCACTGTTGGTTAAGCAGAATCATGTTTTTACCAATGGTGATGAGAAGATTGTAAGGTTAAGGGTCTAATGCTCGATAAAAGAGAAGAGAACATAGAACTATTTCTAGTTGCCCCTTTCGTCCCAAAATAGAAAATGGTGGGTTTAGGGGAGTATGAGGATCAAATTATCTAAACCTCATTTTGAATTCCCATATGATTTCTTACTTTTCTAAAGATTACGTTTTCAGAAACTACATAAAAGAACTTCAAAAGATTAGATTTTGTTTACATAAGAAAATTTAAAACGTTTTTTGAGAAGTTAAAGGATAAATGGTTTGACGAACCAAATAGTAATCGTGCGAGTCAAATTTACATGGAGGGGATATTATTTACTTTAATTTGTAATATTATGGATTTTCACCCTTAATTTTTGGCCTCTCATTATTTTTTTAGGCTGGGTGTTGACATCCATGACTATCTGCTGAAACGAAAACTCTTGTTATTTTTTTAGGCTGGATGTTTACATCCATGACTATTTGCTGAAACGAAAGCTGCATAATTCTGCAAAAGCTTTCATGACAGAAGGAAAGGTTGCTACTGATCCTGTAGGTAATGCTGTTAGACGATGCTCTACATTGGAATTTCTTTTGGCTTAAAAGCGTTTGCACTTATGTATCATATACTGTTTGGCTAGTCAATCTGCAGAGTGGTTCATGTTCTACCAACAGATTGCTTTGTCCTCCATTAAGCATTTGTATAACTTTGACATGTTTTAAAATTCTCTTTCTTGAAGGGAATCTACGTTTTGATCTTCTGATTCCTACTTTTATAGCTATTGATGCACCTGGAGGATTTCTTTTTGAATGGTGGTCTGTGTTCTGGGACATTTTCATTGCAAGGACAAATGAAAAACATTCCGAGGCAGCAGCAGCGTACATAGAGGTTTGTTGAACTTAAGCAATGACCCTTGACACAAATTACTTAAAAGAAGCTTTTTGCATGTTGTACCAAGTTTGAAGCACTTATTTCTATTTTAGACTCAACAAATGAAAGCAAGAGAGCATCAGCATCAGCAGCAATTACAAATGCAGCAGTTGCAACTCATGCAGCAAAGAAATGCACAGTTACAGCGAAGGGATCCAAATCATTCCCCTCTTGGAGGTCCTATAAATGCTATCAACTCCGAAGGTATGATGGGGCAGCCATCTGCCAGTGTATTGGCAATGAAAATGTACGAGGAACGGATGAAGCACCCTCAGTCCATGGACTCGGAGACATCTTCAGCTCTTATTGATCCCAATAGGATGGCACTTCTCAAGTCAGCAACTAATCATCAAGGGTATGGTTGGTGCAACCGCTCCATATATGTTATTGCATTATTTTACAAAACACCTATCTATTTGTTGCATGCTTTGAATCTTTTGCATCTCTATTTCTTCTCTGATGATTCAGCCAGTTGGTACAAGGAAGTTCAGGGAACATGTCTGGAGCTTTGCAGCAAATACAAGGACGGCCTCAGCTGGCAACTGTAAGTACATGAGCTCTTAGTTCTAGACAGGATATCTCTTCTTTGTTGAATACTCGATGTTTCGTCCTCTTTTACCAAGCTAAGGTCCATACCTTTTTCAACTATGCAGGATATTAAAGGGGAAGTGAACTTGGGTGGCACTCAGAAGTCTTTGCCCATGGATCCTTCATCTATTTACGGGCAAGCAATTCTTCAGTCAAAGGCTGGACTTGGTGCAGGTACTACTACAAAAAATTATTTTCAGCATACAAAAAGAGATACATGTTCTGATTGACACCCCTTTGGCAACCTATTACTAATAATTTCAAAGTGAAAATATACCCATTTTTATGAAATGCACATTTAGCAATGATTTTACCAAATTATCTTGTTATCTTTGACATGATGCATAGGTTTTCCTTAAAACCTGCTCATCTTCCCGTAAGACACTTGATCTTGTGTAGTTTTGTGGAACTTTGCCATTGTCCTCCAAATCTGAATTCTTTGAATTCGTGAATGGTGTCATGTTATTCCCTTTTTTTGCTGTTTAAAGTGCACGACAAGTTATTAATCATTGCTAGGCTATATATTAAAAGCTTCTTCGTAAGTCTGATTAAGATTTCTACTTACCCTAGAGACACTGTCAATGTACTTGGAATCCAATTTTTTTTTTCTTTTTTTCTTTTATATTTATGACGTTTCACTTTCGGTAATTGTCTGTCATCACATCTCTAGCTTCATTCATCTGTCTTTAGCAGCAATGTATTACAGTTAATCTGTGGAAAATGTTGGCACTGGTCTTCTTTATCTGAGCATTAATGAATTGTCTCTCTGCCTTTTTTCTTTTTTGGGATTTCTATTTTCCAGCTCAACTTTCTTGAAACTCCCCTTTTCCATCGTCCCAATTTCTCCTTCTGATAAGTCTGTTTAGGTTCTTTCTTATCTTTTCTGAGTATTGTGTGTCAATTATATTGTAGATGACCTTAACTTGGGCAATTCAGTCCTTATATTTTCTCATTGTTCTTAGGGTTGAACCAAGGTGTCACTGGTCTACCATTGAAGGGTTGGCCTTTAACAGTAAGTTACCTATTGTTTTTAGCCATCATTGTTTTTGATATACAGAAACTTTGACGTGCATAGTTGGCTGCTTGCTCATGATATGTACAGGGAATTGACCAAGTAAGGCCCAGCTTGGGTTTGCAAGTACCAAAGCCCAACTTACAGACGCCAAATCAATTTCTTTTGGCATCACAACAACAGCAGGTCCTAGCTCAAGCTCAAGCCCAAGGTAACCTTGGAAACTCACCTAATTATGGGTTCGGTGGATTACCTAGAGGGAACTTTAATGCGAAAGATGGTCAGCCCCCAAGAAATGATGGATCCATTTGTTCTCCAGTACAGGCAAATTCACCAAAGGTTAACTCAATTCTCCTAGATTCAAGAATAGATTTACTTTTGGGCGTTAACTTTGTTGTGTTTTGTCCATTACACTGCACAACTATTCTGAGGGTAGACATTGTCTATAAATGATAATGTCTGTTTCTGTGGAGGGGTCTCTGTTATTCTCTTCCAATCCATAGAATGGTTGAAGGTTAAAGTGCTTATACTATATATCTGTCTTAAACAGATGAAGATGTCCCCAGTGCAGCATTCTTCGTCTCAACAACAGGACCAGTTGCAGCAGCAACAACAACAACAACAACTGCAACAGGTTAGCATAAGGATAGCGTAAAAGCTGATCTTTTTATCAGGTTTTTGATATCATCAAACTCATGCGACATCAAGTATTGTTAAGAAGTGATATTTCTTCCTGCCTTGCATTCCTTCTTTTGCTGTAGTTGGAAATTTTTTTATTTTTAAAAAAACAAAGTCCACTAGGCTTTTTGGGCCTAGGGCTAGTTTTATTAATTTTCTAAGAAGCAAAAAATCCCAAAGAGAAAGTACAAGTAGTTGGAAATTTCCGTCTCTTCCTGTTCCTTTTATTTTAATTTTTTTAAATTTTTTTTGGTTTCCTGGAAAATAAATTATCTAATCAGTCCAACTGTTCAAGCAATTGAAGAGTAGTTCATCCATCTTGTTACCTTTTTCCCAGACCAACAGAAAAAGAAAGCAACATTCGTCTTCTGGACATGCTAATAGTACTGGCACTGGTAACACAGTTGGCCCTTCACCAAGCTCACCAGCATCAACTCATACCCCAGGTGATGGGATGACTAGCATGTCAAAAGGCTTGATGATGTATGGAGGAGAGGGAGCTGGTGGCATTGCGTCCTCTACAAATCAGCTGGTAATTCTTTCAGTTTTTCATGCAAATGTTTGTTTGCGTTATTTTTTCTAGATATACCACTTTCATATTTGTTAATAAAGTAATTGGTTTCCATATAGATTCAAAGATCTTTTATGATTGAGAAGTTTTAATATGCTAATTATGTCGTGAACTTTAAAGTGTCGTTGACTATCTTAAATTGTATGATACTCAACATGACTTCTGTTGTACAGGATGACTTAGAGCCTTTTGGAGACATTGGTTCTTTGGAAGATAATGTGGAATCGTTTCTGTCAAATGACGGAGGAGATGGAAACATCTATGGCACATTGAAGCAAACTCTTACCGAGCACAAGCCTGAATCTTCAAAAGGTAAAATCTCACAATTGGACTTATAAATGCTCTATTGTCTTTCTTTTTGGTTGCAGATTTATTAACTTAAACGATTCATCTCAGGTTTCTCCTTTGGTGAAGTTGGTTGTATACGCACGAGAACTAAAGTGACTTGCTGTCATTTCTCGTCAGACGGAAAGTTACTTGCTAGTGCTGGACATGACAAGAAGGTAGGCTGTTCCAGAGTATCTAATGTCTTTAGCATAGATAGTCGGATTTCTGTTTTATTTCGTTCTATGATATGTGTTTGTAGGCTCTATTCTGTTTTACTTCAATTAGTCATTATTCATCTTTGGCCTCATCTAAGAAATTGTAAATTAAGAAACATTTCCTGTATGCATCAGGCTGTTCTTTGGAACATGGATACTCTGCAAACAGAGACCACCCCTGAGGAACATCAATACTTGATTACAGATATCCGCTTCCGGCCTAATTCTTCTCAACTTGCAACTGCTTCATTTGACAAGTCTGTGAGATTATGGGACGCAACCAATGTAATTATTTTTATATTCTTTTTTTCAGTAGCTATAGTTGCATAGGACTTGATACCATCATACTATTTGCAAGTTTTCAATTAATCAATTGTTAAATATATTCAGCTTCAACAATCCTTTCTGAACTTGTATTTGCAGCCTAGCTATTGTTTGCATGCTTACACGGGGCATTCTTCTCATGTTATGTCGTTGGATTTTCATCCTAAAAAGAACGACCTATTCTGTTTTTGCGATAGCAACAATGAAATTCGCTACTGGAGTATCAGTCCATTTACATGTACTCGGGTGTCCAAGGTTTGCCTTTTTAATGTTGATTATTGTTAATTTTTTACCCACTTTGCAGTAGTAAATTCCTATTGTGCTATCTTTGAGTTCATTTCTCTCTGTTTGTAGCAAGGAGGCAGTGCACAAGTGAGGTTTCAGCCAATGAGTGGGCGTCTATTGGCTGCCGCTTCAGAGAAGACAGTTTCCGTCTTTGATGTCGAGAATGACAGGCAAATTCATTCTTTCCAGGTTTGTTTTCGTGCTAGATGACTTGAGTTTATTTCCTTAGTATGATCTGTCATTCCCAGACCCCACATTGTGGTATTCATTGGGTATGTTGTATATATATTGTTGATCTTTCATTTGTATATTTTGGGTGTTGTAGGCTTCTTTTTACTTTTCAGATAAATACGGTGCTTGTTTGTAGGGACATCCTGGAGTGGTGAACTACCTGTGTTGGGATCTCAATGGTGACTTACTGGCATCAGTTAGTGAGGAGTCTGTCAAAGTTTGGTCATTGAACACCGGTGACTGCATTCATGAGCTAAGTGCTAATGGGAATCAGTTCCACTCTTGCGTTTTTCATCCTAGTTATTCAGCTCTGTTGGTGATTGGAGGAATGAGGGTAATTGCTGTTCTCCTTAAGTTATTTTATTCTTGTCCGTTTATTTCACATCAGTAAGATGTTACTCCCTCCGTCTCAAATTATTTGTCGGGGTTACTAAAAATAGTTGTCTCAAATTATTTGTCGTTTTACAAGTTGAAGACACAATTTATTAGTTCTTCGCCATTTTACCCTTAGTAGGATTTTGTCATTAATGGAGATGACACATAAATAAAGTAAACATTTAATAGAGAGAGATTATGATGTAGACATAAATGGGGGTACGAGTTGTTAAATACCCCTCCTAATTAATATTTCTTAAGGGACGTGTAAAACAAAAGAACGACAAACAATTTGAGACAGAGGGAGTACTTAAGTCGATGGACCACTTCATGTTCATACACTCTTTACCGTTTGGTGACAATGCTCAACACTTCACTGCTGTTTGATCTCTGGGTGCCCATTCACTGATACATTGTGAATTTATGTTGCAGTCTCTGGAGCTGTGGGACATGGTTGAGAATAAAAGCATGACAGTTCCAGCACATGAGAACATTATCGCTGCCCTAGCGCAGTCACCAGCGACTGGAATGGTTGGTTCTGCAAGTCATGACAGTTCGGTCAAGTTATGGAAATAAAGGAGAGAGGATTCAATATCAAGATGTCACCATAAAGCAGTTGACATTTGCTTTTAGGCATATAACAAAAAAAGAAATTTAGGTATATTTATAGCCTTTTGTTTTTTATAAAGAATATCCATGTTTGTTGCTTGTTATAGTTAACATTAGAGCGTGGTTTGCGGTTGAGAAGCGAGTTGCACTGAGCCATAGTTTGGTAATGTAGGAGAGCTTAACCAATTCGTAATTTTTCATGGTAAATTGTAAACTGATAATGACGCATTTTAATACCTCAAATTATCACTGCTAAAGAGTATCAAAGTCATATATCCGATAAGTAGTCTATTGCTGCCCCAAAGAGGGCATTAGACGACCCATAAGCTTTGTGTTTGATATATGCAGTACGGGGTATGTATTTTGTGCGGATCCTTCAAGATACATATAAAAGTAGCAAAAAGTTAAAGTACGACCCTTCACATACTTGAACACATTCGTACCAGAAAACAGGATTCAAACTACATGTAATGAAAGGGGTTCGATTGAATCATTTTAATTGAAAAGTTAGATGATGCAAATAGGGTAAATACAATTTATATATATATATGTGCTGAAGCGCGGTCGTGTGTATAAATTTTTGAATTCTCTCTGACTTAAGAAAAGCTTTTAGTGTAATAATGAAGATGATTCAAAAATTACTTTAGATTATACATCCTAATTGAGCGCGGGATATTCTTACATTTTCTTGAATCTCCTTATAAGAATTTCTCACTTTGCTGTTACAGGGACCCCTACCCATAAATACATCTGTGTAAATAGAAACACCCCAATGAAATTTCATTTAATAAGTACGTTTCAGATCGTGCAAACATGACAGGTAAATGTTGGGTGTTAACCACACGTGTTCTTTATTGGCAAAAATAGATAGCCTCCTAAATTTTGTCACATTTTTTTCTAGGGTATCTAAATCGAGGGTTGTACCTATTGGGTATTTAAACCAGTCCAAATTCGATCCCATTGGGTACCTTTTTCACAATAATCAACAAAATTAAGAGAGTGTATTACACTCTCCATGACGTGGCAACTTTGTCAAATGAAAACGTGACACGTGGCGGTGGGATTCATCATAATAATTAAAAAATAAATTATACACCCACCCCCCAAATTTTCATCTCCTTCGCCCCCTCCCCAACTGCAAAAAGAAACCGGCCGCCGCACCACCACCCCCAACCGCCATCTCCCCACCCCACCAATAATTTATTCCCCTTTTCTTCTCTTATTTAGGTCTATCAATGTCTTTACAAGACCCACCAACCTTTGATGAAAGGTGAGATAAAAAAAAAGTCATAGTAATGGTGAATCTCCATTTTTTCCGGTGAACAAGATGGTAATACTACTTTTCAGATCTAAAAAGGACAAAAAAAATGGTGGTAAGAAATAACATCCAATTCATAAATTAATTTTATATAAATAGTTAAAAGAAATGAAGTGTTATAATGAAGAAGAAGAAGAAGAAGAGAAGAGAACGTACAGTGAACATTTTGGGCGAAAGGGGAGGGGTGGGGTCAGGGGACATACCGGTTGTGGGGGGGGGGGGGGGGGGGGGGGGAGGTGGGTTATTTTTTTATTTATTTATCTATTAAATTTTATTTAAAAGAGGTAAAATTTTAACCAAAAAAAAAAAATTAAGGAAAAAAGAGTTGTCCACGCGCCCAAGAAAAAGTGGACTCAATTGTTGTGCCGCGTAGGCAAAAGGTACCCAATGGGATCGAATTTGGATTGGTTTAGGTACCCAATAGGTACAACCCTCGATTTAGGTACCCCAGAGAAAAATATGGCAAAGTTTAGGAAGCTATCTATGACTTTTGCCTTCTTTATTTGCTTGCATGAGTACAACAAGGTTGTCGTTTCCAGAAACCCTTATCCAGTAATGGTCTCCAATTTAAGTGGGGCAATTTGCAGGATTGGCCTTTGCTTGGAGTGGTCTTTAATTTTTGTCTCTAAAATCGGTGGTCTTTAATTTTTATCCTTCGCTAAAAATTCCTTGGTTCCGAGTTCGAACCCCAGCACAGTCAAATTTTTTTTAAAAAATTGCAAGGTAGAGTTTGGATTCACAAGGCAGAGTTTTGCATGGGCAAAATTTTGCAAAACTCAACCCAGAACCTCGAGGTATTAGGCGAAGGACAAAAATTAAAGATCATCAATTTGAAGGACAGAAATTAAAGACCACCCCAAATGAAGGCCAATCCGCGCAAAAAGTACATTTAAGTAGCCCAATTGGCCCACAATATGTACCTAAGGCCATTTGGTTGATGAAATGGGCAATATTCCCTTTTGAATCGAGGTAAATGGTAAGAAGTTTTTGCACGGATTGGCTTTCAAACGCACTGGTCTTTAATTTTTGCTCCTCATATTGTGGTCTTTAATTTTTCTCTACTCCTCATTTAACGAAAATATTCAGTTTTGCTACTTTTGGTTAGGGGTGGGCGTTCGATTTTTCGGTTCGGTTTTTTCAAAGTTCGGTTCGGTTTTTCGGTTTCAATTTTTTGAAAGTGGACACCAAACACCGCACTGAATAAGTTCGGTTCGATTTCGGTTTTTCTAATTCGGTTTTTTTAGCAATTACACATCTCTCCATTTATTTTCATTTTTCCTTCTTGATTGCTTCGAGTTACAGAGGTTTACGCTAGACTAAATGTTTGAAGGTTTGATGAGTTTAGAATCCAACCATAGTGATCATCCACACATACAAGATAATATCTTCTATATACAAAATATAATGTATTATACAACGTATAATAAAATCATACGAGGTATATAAAATTTTATATAGTGTATAATCAAATTATGTGAGTTATATCTAATTTATTATAATAGGTGAAATAAACTATATGAATATTATTCTATGTATAACATTTTTATTATACTATGTATAATAAAAATCAACACTCAAATTATTATTATACTTGTGTTCAATATCCTGTAGTGTTAAATGAAAAGTGATATTTTATTTTTTATGGAACAACGAAAGAAGTTGAGAATAAGGAGGAAGTAGAAAAGGTAAGAAAAAAATGCTGGAAAAAAATCTTGCAGAATAAAGAAGTTTGAAATTATATAAAAACAGTTATACTATGAACAACAAATAGGTATTGGAGTTACTCACGTCTGAAGGGTTTCCTTATATATAGCAATTTGATTTACTATAAAACACTTAACCTGCCATGTAATGTTTAATAACACTTAGTTGCTAAGAGTATGTAAATATTATAATATTATTGTCTACTTATGTTTTTTTCCCCAAAAAAAATTGTATTCATGTAGTAAATTTTCAAAAAAAAAAAAAACTGTTAAATCGAAAAACCGAAAATCTAAAACCGAACACCGAATTTGCTATTTAAAAAAAACGGAATCGAACCGAAAACCGAAAAAATGAATTCATTCGGTTCGATTTTCGGTATTTATGCCCACCCCTACTTTTGGTATAAGTTCTGTAGTATTTATCTTTGGAAACTAAATTTTTGTCTCGCTCGGCACAAGTTCGGAAGGAATTAAGTTATGCGGCATAATTTGTGTAGTTTTTTTTTAAATTATGTTGAATGTTGAAAGTTTTATCTTATCCGACATAACTATGGAATATTATGATACATATAGCCGAGCTAAATCTAAACTTATGCCGCACCAAAAGTTTTGAAAAGCCAAAATTAAAGACCTCAAATTTGAGGGGCAAAAACTAAATACCAACCCCCGAATAGGAGTATTTGTGCTAATGACACGTTACTGCGTCCAACTTACACGTTTGAAATTAGCAAATAGCCACTTTTTGACCCTTGCTATTAGAGCTGAGTCAATATTTAAAAAGCTATTAGCATTTAGTCACTTCGTTTATTCGGAAAAGTTTTGAATAAAAATAACCTCAATAGTTCTGTCGGTTCACTTTTACTTATCCAATTTTTACTTTGCGCGCCCTTTAAATAAATGAAGTATATATTTTATCATAATACTCATATTATTTGTTGTATAGTTTCATTGGATTTGGAGATTGATATGAAAATGAGTAATTAATGTTAATGGTAAAATAAGAAGAAAAAAAAAGTTTGTCTTTTCTTGATATGCTAAACTGGATAAGTAAGAGTGATTTTTTTTTTTTTTCATATAGTGGACAAGTAAAAGTGAACGAAGAGAGTAAAACACAGAATAACTCCACCAATCGGTGCTAGAGTTTGAAGATTTTACAAGTGAAATCCGAACACAATATGCTGAAGTTCAAAACCCAACAACAATTATTGGGGTTCACACCTTTCTAAGTTCAGACCCAAACAACAATTAATAAGGTTCAAACTTTTACAATCTAAATATGAAAATTTGATGAAGTTTCAAGCTCTACAAACGATTGATGGAGTGCAAACCTTTGTAAGTTCAAACTCATGGGATTGTTTTTACAAAATTACAATCCACGTTTTTTACATGAGGAGAGAATGACAGAATACGCATACATGAATTTATATGTGCACCAAAAGTATTCCAGGACAAAATGAATGAACCTCACTAGTGAATTGCCTTGATATTAACTTTTCCCTCACGCTTATCTGAAGCAAAATGCCATCTCAGTTTCATGATATTAAAAAGGGAATATATAATCCCATTATACGGTAAGTAGTTTTGCCTCGAAATGTTCCAAACTCCAGTACCAATTGTATTGAAATCTCACTTGTAGGGAATCATTGAATAACAAATCATGAGTTTGAACTGATAAATGTTCAAACTTCAGTAGTCGTCCCTGGAGTCCTTCCGTGTTTTAAGTATGAGTATTTTGTCCAAATTTTATTTTCGCGCTAAAAAAGTGACTATTGGCTATTACATTTTAGATAGTGGCTAAAAACTCACAACAAGCACAAAAACTGCTCATGGCCACCTAATTTGTACTTTGATTTTTAATTGTGTGAGCCACGAAATAATATATTTCCTCCCTTGTCATTGCTATCTCTAGTTTGATTAGACGTACAATATATTTGTTGATTAAATCTATTTTCTGTTGTGGTTGTTTTAAGTTATTTGAGCAATCCGAGTAAAGTTGTCGCAACCAATGAGTAAAACATTTAAGCTGGTGTTTGCTTGATGACATCAGATTTTGTATAAAATGCAGATTTTTTATTTTTTTTTAAAACACAGCTCAAAAGTTTCTTTTCAATTAGAACACCAGTGAACATCTCGTTTTGAAAAACTCTGTTGGAAGTGAAAAAAGGTGAATGTTGAAGGCCATTAGATATCAAAAATTCATTTCTTAAAAAAAACTGTCATCCAGAAATATCTTCATATCAAAAACTTAACTAACTTAATAACCAATTAAATATCAATTATTTTTAAATATTATTTCACAATGAAATATCTTGCATAATTTTTTATTTCATGCCAAACGCGCCTTAATAATACTACTCAAGTACTCATATTCAATTTTAGCAGCAAGGACTAGAGGTGCGTCAAGGGCACGCACCTGAATGGATCAACAACGTGTAAACTGGGTAACGTTATTACAAGTATGTAACCTGGTTTTTGGGTAATAGGAAAAAAGGTACTGTAAAAAAGAGCGGGAGGACTTGAAAATAAACTTATATTCTACTTATGAAATAATATACTTTACTCCGGTAAGATTATTTAATTTTGGACAAGTGAGTCAGTAGTTAGATCTGAGAAATATCATGATTGCCTCTGACTTCTGAGTTACGTAGGCTTTGGCATTTGTAATATCTACAAGGTTGAGATACTACCAAAAAAAAAAAAAAAGGCACTAGATATTGAATATGCTGAACTTCGAGACAAGTCTATTTCACACGCTCATTTAAACTCACTTTTACTCGTCCACCATAAATTTTACACATCCCTTAAAAAATAACAACTAAAGTGTATATTTTATCATAATATTTATAGTAATTTTTTTATAATTATATTGGATTTGGAAAATTATTTGAAATGAATAATTAATGTTAAGGGTAAAACAAGAAAAATAAATGATTTTTCTCTTGATATGCGAAGGTAGATAAGTAAAAGTGAAAATATTTTTTTGAAATAGTAAACAAATAAAAGTAACGGAGGGAGTAACATACTTTATCTTAAAAATGTTATCCCAAGATAATTTTGGTTTTTACTAAATCAAGACTACAACTTGCAGTTATTTTCAACTATGTCATTAATTATTAATTATTAATATTAATAAGAATGCAAAGTATATATAAGAGGAAAATCAATCTACTTTTACAGTTTAACTTTTTAAATTATACCTCATATTTATTATCTTTTTAATGGGCATAAATAAATAGACTAAACGACAATTGAAATAGGACGCAGAGAGTATTACTTTAAGACTCATATTTTATTGTAAATTAGTTCGTCCGATATAAAATCTTGTGCAGATAATTTCTCATTAAATTAGTGTAAAAATCATGAGCACTGTGAACCGTGCCTTTGCAGTAAATAGTGTAGTGTAGTTAGTAATCTCGTACATCTATACACTTCGATTGGAAGGGTGGAGCTCAAAAATATTTGAAGTCAGGTTTTTCAAGAGATTCCCCCAACCAAAAAATTAAACAAGGCCGCAACACACAGACTCCTTTCCTTTTAATGTTTCTCAAGTAGTACTTGCTTTTTAGTGTAGTTTTTTTTTTTTTTTAGTCAAATCTCTTTCTAAAAATTACTTAAGGAGTACTCCCTTCTCACAATAAACTAGATGGCTTATGCCCGTGCGCACTTCGAATTATAGTGTATATATATATATATATGTACTATGTTCAAAATACGATTAATATAACATTGTAGTTTGTACTCCGTATCTAAAACTTTATTTTGTTCGTGTTTGCTACGAAAATTTATTAATATTTTTTAAAAGAGAAGACTTGTTTAAAAGAAAACTATTTTCCTCACTTTGAGATAAAATAATAGCAATATTTAAGCATTAGTTGATACTTTCAATTTTAATTCGATTAATTTAAAAGTGCAAAATACTTATTATTTTTTATCAAATTTTGATTTGGATAATTCTAATTCAAATTATTAAATTAATTTTACATGTTTGAAACGAAACAAAGTAGAAATTAATTTTCTATTTAAACGAAGAAATGTTATTTTTTAATTTTTGGTAAATATTCTCGGTTTACCTCATTTTACTTGTCATGTTGTCTTTTGCATGGTTTTTAAGGAAACACGAATTAGAATTAGAATTTGACTAATTTACCTTATTCATTATTTGATCTTCATTTGATATTAATCTCTTTTCACATTTATTAGAGTAAGAATAAAAATAAAAAAGTAATTAAATTGTATCTTATTTTTTAAATATATATATTTTAAGTATATTTATTTTAGTAAACATAACAAATAAATGACATGGCGGAATAGCAAATACAACAATTAAATATTTTGAAGAAAAGTAATAATATAAGGTCCATGTTTTTTGCTGTGCAATAATTTCATTTGCTCTCCCTAATGGGTTAATATGTATGTGGCAATGAATCCACTATTATTGACTTGATGTGGATACTTTGGGAATTACATGAATATTGTTTGATTTTTTAGTATATGGGGTGCACGTTTTTTTTTTTTTTTTTTGACGTTGCCTTTTTTCTTTTTCCTTTTTTAATATTGGGTCCATCTTTTTTTTTTTCATGAGTTTGAAGAGGGTGGGGTCCACTTTTTTTTTTCATGAGTTTGGGGAGGGTGGGGTCCAGCCTTTTTTTTTATTTATTTTTTTAAGAGTGATTGTCGACGAAGCATGGGTAAACCGATGCTTCTATATAGTAGAAAAATAAAAATATAATAAAGTATTTCTATCTACTTTTTAGAAGAGTTGGTAATATAAAGTATAAAACGGTATTATTTTGCTCTTAAATAAAAAAGTGGGTGGGACCACAAAGGGTTTTTTTACTCTTAAATAAAAAAGTAGGACCGAACACGGACGACGATCTTACCTCTATAAACCGGCTCTTCTATATAGTAGTAATAGTGAAGTAATACATATAATTTTTTTTATCAAATTTTGATTTGGATAATTCTAATTCTAATTATTATATTAATTTTACATGTTTAAGATGAAACAAAGTAGAAATTGGATTTTTTATCAAAATGAAGAACTTCTATTTTTTAATTTTTAGTAAATACTTTTTTTTAACTCATTTTACTTGTCATGTTGTTTTTTACACGGTTTTTTAAGGAAACGTCAATTAGAGTTATAATTTCACTAATTTACCTTATTAATTATTTGATCTCCATTTAATATTATTTTTTCTTTTATGACATTAATCTCTGTTCACATTTATTAGAGTAAGGAAAAAATGAAAAATAAATTAAATTCTATCTTATTTTAATATATAAGTTAAGTATGTTGTTGTACAATAATTTCATTTGCTCCTACTAATGGGTTGGTACGCATGTGGCAATGAATCCATCATTATTGATTTAATTGTTTGATTTTCTAAGCACTTTTTTTTTAACATTGTTTGTTTTTTAATATGGGATTCACTTTTTTTTTTTAATATTGCTTGATTTTGTTAATATGGGGTCCAACTTTTTTTCCCTGAGTTTGGATGTGGTGGGTTTCACTTTTTTTTTTCTTTAATACAGGTTGGTGTTTAATATGGAGCCCAATTTTTATTTTTTTTTAATATTAGTTGTTGTTTTTTAATATATATGGGGCCCATAATTATTTTTTTAACTTGGAACGGACGACCAAAAAGGAGCCGGTTGGACGACCAAAAAGGAGCCCAACCGGCTCTTCTAAATAGTTAGAATAATGATTTTATTTCCTCTTCATTTACTTGTCGTTCTAACTAAAAATAGATGGTCCAAAATAATTGTTATTTTAAAAAATCAAGAGATAAATAATTATGTCCTCCATCTCATATTAATTATCCAAATTACTAAAAATATCCGTCTCAAAATACTTGTTCATTTACAAAATTAAGATTGAATCAATCAAAGTTTTCCTATTTTGACTTTTTTAAAGTAACTAGCATTGATTACAATACAATTTATTAGAGAGATATGAGGTTAATGTTGTAAAAGTAATCTTTTATTTATGATTTCTTAAATGGTGTGTAAAGAAGAAAGTGGACAAGTAATATGGGACCAAGAGAGTACTAGTTTCCACCGTTACCTTGCTTAATAATTGTGAAGAGAGATTAATATAGTGGAAAAAAAATAATATCAGTTGAAATCAAAGAATAAATAAGGATGTTTTAGTTAATTATTTCTTAAAGGGAAAAAAAAACAAGCAAAATGAACGGGAGAGAGTAAATATATTAGTCTGTTAAAAAAAAGTCATATCTTCTTAAATAAGAAAGTAAATTTCAACTTTTTCTCACTTTTAATGACGACTTTTTATATTCAGATAACTTAGTATGACATGTTCAAAATCATAAATGTTGAAAGTATTTAATTTTTTCTTAAATTTCGTACACTTTAAGTTTGTGAGCGTACGGAAAGGTCTTTTGGCCACACTGATGTTGGCCAGTGGCCCAAATGAGGGTAGCATAGTAAATTTATCCTCCCCTCCTAAAATTCATCTTAATTTAAAATTGTTCATATAAAGGTTATGAAGGTCTTTTCATAAGTGTGATCAAATTTGAATCAAATTGGCGTGGTAGTTTAGCAACTCTCATTCTAAATGTATGCATATTGCATTAATCCCTCAGCCCCATATTATTTGGCCACATGACTAAAAATATGTCCCAAATTACTTGTTCATTTATAAAATCAAGATAAAATTAATTAAATCTTTCTCATCTTACCTTTAGTATTAAATGTTCTTGAAAATAGTCAATATTAATTATAATGTATTTATTGGAGACAGAGAGAGGGGTAAGGTAATAAAATATATCTTCTATTTATGATTTTTTAAGGGGCGCACAAAAAGAAAAATGACCGAGTAATATGAGACGGAGGGAGTATATTCTTTGAAGTGCACGGTTTGATTTCAATTGAACCACATTTTCGTGGTAATTTTTGTTGTTTATTTCTCAAGGGAAAAGAATAGCTAATTTTGGATGTTAAATCGTCGGCGGTTGCATTTTCTTTCTTGAGAAATTGGAATTCAATATTTTCTAGTTACATAATTTAAAATTAAATGAGTAGAATATCCTTTGATAAAATTGGATTTGCACTCTTGCAATGCATAGTGGAATTGGCTTAATTAGGATTTTTAATTTATTTTACCAATGATATTTCATGCTTTTGGCGGGAATATTTTGGGAAGTAGAGATCCTTTTCAATGTTCATCGCTATAATTCTTATCTTATCTTATCTAACACTTATTTAATAGTTATAGTACCAATCAGTACATTATGCGTCATTAACATTATTAAAATTCGAGGGACGTAATAATATTAAGAGTAGAATTTGCTTAATAAGCGTGTTTTGATGGTACGGTAAAGCCCAAAATTAGGGCGAAAAGCAGAGATTAGTGTGTGCTTTTGATATCCAATTGTAGACGACAAATATGAAAGGTTAACTATTTTTAGCATCCCAAAGAAATTCTGTAGGTCATCCCGCCAAATATTTAGCCTTTAATTTTTACCAACCCTTAATCAATTTGATGTAGTATTATGTTATCTTTCAAACTGATTATTACTAATATGTGATTAATGAATCATGATTTTACATTCGAATTCGAGGAGTTCAATTTCGATATTTTTAACATTAACTTTATTATAGTTTTGGAATTCTATCCAATATTTATAAATAAATAAAAATGCTACATATTTATGTTCGCACAAAAAATTAACTTTTGTGGGGCTTATTAAGCTCAATGTAACTGATTTCCAATAAGATAAGACATGTAATTAACACTAATATGGCAGAGATCATTTTATATGAATTGACTATCAGCTAAACTTTTAATAAGTAAAATTGCACGAGCATTTTTTTAATTATTATAATAAAACAAAAATGAATTGACTATCAACTAAGCTTTTAATAAATAACATGAAACTTAATCAAAAGATAAGAAGAAGTGCGGAGAAAAATGGCTTATTATGTTGGCTGGCGGTGGAGTTGGTTGGTAGTGGTGGCTACCAGAAGAGGTGGTTGGTGGTTAACAGTGGTGGTTGGCGGTGGAATTGACTGGCAGTGGTGATTGGTGGTAGAAGTAGTTAGAGTTGGTGCTTATGCAGCGGAGACGATTACGTTTATGGTTGTTGCAATAATAATGGATAAGGAATGGTGAAACATCCCAATTCACATAATCTTTAAGTAAATATCTTAATAATCTTAACACTTTATACATATGAACAATGTATCCCTATTCAAAGCAAATAAGTGGTTCTAGAAGGTACAAATTTGATTTGCTACTATTTAGAATCCCTTATTTTTCTTCAAAACTTGACCCGAACTTTTTCCTTTAAGAAAATAAGCACTATTAATTTTTCAAAATGTTTGACATACTCTTATTTATGACTTTGGGATATAGTAAATGATTCAAATATAGATGTGGAAACAAACTTTACTAATTTGAAAAGATGAGACAATTTGCCTCAACTTGGCATTGCTTTATATGCTTAGCTTTTCTCTTTGTAACCAAAAAACAAAGGTCAATGGCGTGTGCTTTCCCTTTTAAACTAAAACCGCGTGTTTTGGGCTCACTTTCCCACATTATTGATTGTATGGCTATATGTACAGGTCCCTGGAGAAAGGAATCCAATGAAATAACATAGACAGTGTTAATTGAACGCAAGGACAATCAATAGCCAATTGATAGCAGAAGATAAGCTGTTGAACCTGTATTATTCTC
This sequence comes from Lycium barbarum, assembly GCF_019175385.1. Classification (NCBI taxonomy): domain Eukaryota; kingdom Viridiplantae; phylum Streptophyta; class Magnoliopsida; order Solanales; family Solanaceae; genus Lycium; species Lycium barbarum. The sequence goes on along the minus strand of NC_083345.1, from coordinate 22,286,950 downwards.
TACGAACTTTGACTTATGGATAGTTCTAGACTGTCTTTCTTTCCTCCATTCGTGCATCAAATCACGACGACTGCGGTTCAAATCAAGAAAAAGGGAAAAAGATCAAACTGAACATGCATTATTTGGAATTGAACAATGTTGTTATCCGTCAGATTTTTTATTTAATATAATAGCCCGCTCATATTCGGTTAGAAACGTACATTTCGCTTTATATTATTTGAATGCTTTAATCTTGTGTCTTAGAGTAAGAATCCGAGCATTATATACTCAATATGTGTGTTCTATTGTATAGGACTTGATTTTAAGTAGAAGAAATTATTTGGAGGTGAAGCAGATGAAAAGGAACTACGAAATCTAAGTAGAAGTCCAATATTAACCGGGGTCGAGCTTCGGGGTCGAGAACCTATAGTGTGCATAGTAAAAATTGACATGGAAATAAAAGACCCAAAATTACCCTAACATGATGTGCCCAACGATGTGTGGCACGAGGTGCCAAGGCAATTTTGGCTCAGAGCTGTAGAAAGTAAGACACCGAAAAAAGCCTCTTGCCGCAACGTGTCCTAGAGCCTGTTTGGATGGTCTTATGCCTATAAGCTGCAAACAGCTTATAAGTTAAAAAAAAAAAAGTTGAAGTAGTCTAACTTTTTTTTTTCGCCTTATAAGCTGCTTTAAATAAGCTAAGTCAAATGGGTCCAATTATTTTTTTGAGTTTATTTTAAGCACAAAATGACTTTAAGCTGACCAGTCAAACACTCAAAAAAAGCTGAAAACAGCTTATAAGCAACTTATAAGCCAATCCAAAAGGGCTCCTACATCATATGGCACGTCGTGCTCGTGCCGAACTAATTTTGGCTCAGAGTTGGTCTCGGAAAAAGCCTCTTGGCAGAGTGTGCCCTATGTCGTGTCAGGCTAAATTTGGGCATATCCGATCCTGCTTTGGTTCATTGAGATATTTCAGTCCAATTTACATTTTTACATAGTATAATACATTGAAAAAACGATCTTGAGAGGAATTTTTACGTAAGAGGATCAAGAGGATATCTAGAGCAAGGAGATACGAGGATTCTAAGAGTTTTTCTTCGATCTTTCATTTCTTTTAACTTTTCATTATTTTCGTATATATGTTGAGTTGTTATTAATGATTATAAGTAGCTAAACTCTTTTTCTAGGATTTTGATGGAACCATTACTAGTATTTTGACTTAATTTCGTTCTTCTTGATTGAAAGTTAATTATTTTTAGTTGACATGCCATCAACTATTGGGCCCTTAGATTAGGTTCAATTAAACAACACTACTTCAACCTAAAAAGGATTTAAGGGGTGGATTTAAAGGAGTGGACGAGGGTTCTTCTCTCCTTGTTGTAATTTAGGCAAGCTGTTAAAGTATTCACTAAGTATATGCGTGAGAGAGTTTTCTAAGAAAATATCGTTAGATTTTCAACAGAAACCAGTGATAACCCTAGATCTCGTGATTAACGTAATATGATTAAGCGTAAATTAATGGGAACGTATCATTAATCAGTACGCTAACTATAGGAAAATAAATCATCCTAGGTTTTTTTCTCTTATTGAATTTTCCTCAAAATGTTCTAGCTTTTTCTAAAAAAAAAAATGATGTGCATGTGCGAACAAAGTCGCATATTGGTAGCTGACTACATATGAGGTGTAGAATCTTTTAATAGTGTGAGATCCTTTGAGAAAAAACGTGCGGGTTTGTCCTAAAGCGGACAATATTACATCATGTTAAGAGTATCGTTGGGCTGATTTAGCTCAAGAACTGGTATCAAAGCCCAAATTCAGGGCACGAGTATGACGAAGGCAAATGATGGTGTGGGGTTCGGTTTACTTCACCTTACGAGCGTAAAGATGCACATATACAAAAAAAGAAACTAGTTGCGGGCTTCAGTTATCATAAATACAAAGACGATGCGGGTGGCACACAATGAATTTCAAAAATTGATATGCGGGTTGTGGTAATGAGCCACATAGAATTTAGTTCAAGGGAAAGACACATTGATCGTGGTGATGGATCACGTGAAACTTAGTTCAAGGGAGAAATTGTTGGGTGTGCGAATAACATCCCACATTTGTAGCTGAAAAGATTCGGAAACTACATATAAGGTATAGAATTTCTTAATAGCGTGAGGCCTAAACTGTGCGAGATTGACCCAAAATGAATAATGTGACATCATATTAAGAGTATATTTAAACCGATTTAGCTCCACATGCAATAAGCATTAGCATGTCTCATCAACTGGCAAACCGACAGTTAGGGGTGTACATGGACCGGGTTGGTTCGGATATTTTAAACACCAAACCAAACCAATTGCGTCGGATTTTTAAATTTATACACCAAACCAAACCAATAAAATTCGGGTTTTTCAACCTCGGGTTTTCTCGGGTTATTCGGTTTTCTCGGGTTTTTCGGGTTTTTTTTCGGAATAGTCTTGATACAAAAGATATAACTTTTACTTCAAATATTTCTTTAGTCCTAGTAAGATACAACTATATAATTAAGGTGTTTCTTAAGAAAATAACACAAAATGTGAGAAGAGTGATGACGTTATATTAAAATATTCAACAAAAGCTAATAAAATCGGTTAAAATAAATATTGCTTAATTAACAAGCCATAAAGAAAATGACCATAATCTAAAAATACTAAGTCATGCTAAAATAAGTACGGCTAAATAAGTATTAATTACATGACAAAGAAAAAAAAACTTAAGTTATGTATTTTCACTCTCTAAATCAATTATGCAAAACTAAAGAATAGATATCCAACATTATTGTCATTCCTAGTGGTAAACTGAATTTCTTTTGTTAGCATTAGTGTTGAGTTGGTTTTGGCTTGGACTTTATTTGAGTTACTAACATCCATAGGATATAAAACTTATTGACATTCAAAATTCTAAGTTCAAGCTTGAATAATATGATAATAGATAAAAAACTACGAAAAAATTTAAGAAATATTTATAAATTACATTATAAATAAATATTTTTATGTATAAAATAATTTAAAAATTGAATACAAGTAATGTCGGGTTGGTTTGGTTCGGTTTGACTTATTTTAGTTAAAATCAAACCAAACCAATTATGGTCGGGTTTTTTTTTTCAACACCAAACCAAGTCAAACCAAACCACTAGTCGGATTTTTTTCTCGATTTGACTCGGTTTAGCGGTTTGGTGCGGTTTGTCGGTTTACTTTGTACACCCCTACCGACAGTAGTAACATGGCATGCAAAGACATGCATTTACCAACCCCTCGTGCATTTGACTTCTGTCTTTGCTCCTCTGTTTCTACACTATTTTTTTTTATATTTCTATCCTGCAATAAAATGGACTTCTGTCCTTTTTAAAATTAAACTTTACGGTATATAATTTCGCGTACGCAATTGCACATTAATCTCAACTGCTGAATAAGGACTAAATTATTGCCCAAATTATTCCCTGTGGGGAGAAAGGGTAATGATGTTATTTTATCTTCATTGCGTGTTAAATTATAATTTTGACTATATTAATGCATTCGATTTAAAGTACGTTAGATGATAATATTTGATTGTACATAAAGTTTCAGATATTTGTTTAACTTATTTAGTGGTAGTAGAAGAAAATGTTAAAACACAAATTGAATAGTTAGTTCCATAGAAAAATATTAAAATAATCAAATGAATTTGAATTCTTAAAATTAATAAAAGTTGTATGAAATAATATCGTTAATGAAATGATATGAACCATTTTCAACAGTTTCACAATAAATATAAGTGTTTTATAAATTAGAAATGACTCAATGAGCAAGAACACGTTACACAGATGATTTATCATAAGAAACATGTGAAATAATATCTTGATATACATGTAATACTGATTCGAATTCATTTTCTGATATTGATAGCGTAAATGAACTTTTACATATTTGACATGTTATAAAAAATAATTTATATTATTTCCTACGTTATTGATTTTATTGATAATGTCTAATTATCTTTTAATTATTTCTAAAGTGATTCAATAGTCATGTTAAGTAATTAATTATACCGTTAATGTAATGATGTTAAACTCATATTGTTATTGTTAGTTTGTCACATTAGAGGTTACTTCTGTCTTCTGGTATGAGTTCACCTAAATAAGATTAATTATTTGCCTATATATGTATTATTATGGAACTTAAAATGTGTGCAGCTGATTTTGGGCCTTCGAACTTGCATATATGGTACAATCTGCCAATTCATTTGAGGTGCAACTCCCCCCGCCCCCCCCCCCCCCCCCCCCCAAATCCATTCAAGGCAGATGATATACTCCTCTGAAATAGATGAAAGTATTTTAGTTAAAATAAAATGTTGCATACTAGGTTAGATTATAGAAAGAAAATACAGAGATGAAATATTTGAATTAGATGTAATAAAAAAGAAATGGCAATGGACATGTTTATTTAGTATATCTACATAGGATCTGCCATATGGAGGTTGGTGCTTCAATTTTAGGGAATGATATAAGCGGAGTGTATATGCAGAATCTTTTAACCATACTTGCCTGTTTAAAATTTGATAAAATTTTATATGTTTCACAATCCACTATTAGACTTAGTCGAATGTCCGATAACAATTTTCTAATGAATATTTATTGAAATTGTCGATAACAATTTTCAACGGACGAAGATTTGTTGAAATATCGATAAATAGCCGGTTGCAGGCAGGGGCGGACCTATTTGTAGTTTAGTGATGCTCCAGCATCTGTTAAATCCAACGTAGACTAGATATAGTTATATAAGAAATATTTGAAATTTGGGTATAAATGTTAAAAAAGTACCATGAAAACTAATAGGGTGTTGGGTGCTTTGGTTTCCAAGTGAAACCTAAAAGCTTAGGCGACGGGGGACTTGTGTTCGATCCTGCTGGTTAGCATTTCAATTTTATTAATGATTTAATTACACCCACGACCCTTAAATTCTAGATCTGTCACTGATTGCAGGTAGTAGTAGTACATAGGCGATCAACTGTCAGACTCCGTTGGAAGTGTTGTGACACCTTCCGAGAATGTATTTTTGGCGAAATTTCCATCGGTTAATTCCTGAAATATCTGTCAAGGATTTAGTTACATAAATGAATTAATTATTATTCAGTTTAAAAACCGATGAAGAAATAGATAGTTCCCAATTTTTTTTTTCCTTTTTGTGAAAATGTAATAAATTGTTTCATTAGAAAAAGTTTAGAGTTTTGGGTTAAAATTATCCCTTATCTATGGGAGCAGGTTCATTTTGGTCCCTCAAATATTACCCTGAGCATATTTGATCCCTTATCTATGGGAGTAGGTTCATTTTGGCCCCTTAAATATAACGCTAAGCATATTTAATCCCTTAACTATGCTAAAGTGGGGCACTTTTGGTTCCCCTAATAAAACCCGTTTAAAAAGTAACAGTGCTAAACCCATGTGACACTCACGTGACAAGTAAAAGGCTAAACCCATCGGACAAAATGCAACGCAGAGTAATGACATTTCTCTAAAAAATGCAATTCATATAAGATATTAGCAAAACAACTCATAATATTTGGATCATATGGTTGGTAACCAACTCTTAAACAGTAATTTGGCAGCACACATGGAACCGTTCCACTTGTTTTGGAAGCATGTAATATAAAGCTATTTTTGTTAAATATTAAAAAAATCAAAATTCTTTTTAACAACTATTATAAATTATCTTAATTGTGGAACCTGTCACGCCCCAAAACCCACCCTAGACATGACCGGCATCCGACGTCGTGAACAATATCGGAAGAACCTAAACGACACAATAATAACACTTGAACCCGTCAAGTTCAACATTCGCCTCCAACAGTTTGTAAAATAAATGTAACATCAAGTTCATTTTTAATAATCTTTCCTTGTTAAATTAAACAAAGTTATAAGTAACTGAATATATCAGGATCACAATTATGAAATAAGATCAGCGGAAGTCTAATATAAGTAAATAGTCATAAACGTGGAAAACACCCATTAAGTCGTACGAGACTTTGACAATCTACCCACAATTCTGACAACTATCTATGGAGCTTCTAAGAGATAAAGCAATCATATAACTTCGGGACGCAGCCCGAAAATCTAGAATAATAAATAAAACAGGAAGTGTCCAACGAACAAGGATGTGGGCTCATCAAGTCAACAGCAACAGCAAGTTCTCCTAAGCGTCGAGAGTATCACGAACCTGCTCTTCTCTGTTACCTAACATACCATAAAAAAACAACAATGGTATGCCTGAGTACTTTCGTACTCAGTGAGTGCCTCGGGGACAACAAGTATTATAAAAATAAAATATAATAATACATAAAGAAATTAGTCTTGCCAGTCGTGTGAGAGCGATGTAAGAACAATTATTCAGTTTATGTGTCTCAATAATAACTATCAAAGCCCATTTATAAAGTCTCTTGTCAAGTTACAACTTCAAATATGCCTTTTAAATCAATTAAGATAGTCATCAACAATTCCATAAGAGAATAAGAATGTCACACATGCTAATACAGGCCCAAGAATCAAGCATATCGCGCATAGCGCACCACACTGGAACATATAATTCTCGGTAGCTATCCTTCCTCCCAAATAGCTAGGCATAAATCACACTGAACTATGTAGTACAGGGTGGCTATCCTTCCTCCCGAATAGCTAGGCATAAATCACACCCCGGGTAGCGAACCCGGTAGTGGCCACTCTTCCTCCCGAATGGCTAGGCAGTTACCACACTAGGATCCATAGTGACTACCCTTCCTCCTGAGTAGCTAGGCATAAATACACCGGAATATGAAATCCTCGGTGACCACTCATCCTCCCGAATGGCTAGGCAAAATCACATTAACAGAGTTTATAGCATAAAAGCCGAATTACAATTCATCTCAAGGTAGTCACATCACCATTTACCATTAAGGTTCATTATGCCATATCGTAAAGATAAATCATTTAAAATAACGTCTTGAAAACGTTTACACTTCTTTAACCAAGATTTCAATGCCATAGTTCAATATGAAAACATCATTACCAACCCTTAGCCATCATTATTGATCATCTCTTCTAGAGGAAAAACATTTATAACTTATATATGTATGTAGAGCATGATACAAACTAGGTTTAACGTGGGCTTGTCCCCTCACGCACATTAACCATAAGTAAAGCAAGAAATAGAGTTTCAATTAGTGAAAAGTTCACCTTTTTATTCAATGAAGATCCTTAAAAGAGACATACAAACCACAACCAAAGAGTTCATACAACCGATCGAAAGAGTATGTTCAAAAGAGACATGCAAATCACCTTTATAGTCAAAAATGGTTTTTAAAAGAGACATACCTTAATTCCCGCTCAAGCATACTTCCCACAATCCAAGAATTATTCTACAATATTTTTAGATAGGAGAGGTTAGAACTCTATCCTATTTCCACCCATAAACCCTTCTTGCCAACAAAAGCTAGGGTTTTCATCACTAGAACATGTTCTTGAACACTTCATGAATCAATCTGGATTCTAATCTCATAGGAAAACCTATACTAGTCTAAACCCTTTCAATAATATCACAAAATCAAGGATCATACCTTGTTGAAGGAATATTAACTTCTCCCAACGTCCCTTTCTTCTTCTCTTTCTTAGGTTTCAAGAATCTAGGGTTTGTGGAAGATGAATTAGTGTTAATTTGATGCTAGATTGATGAAGTAATGATGGACATTGATCAAGAACTTACCTTATATGTTTTGGGGAAACCCTAGGGTTGTTTCCTCTCAAAAAGTCAGACAAAATGAAGTGGGAATGAATATAACGAAGTTAGGCTTTTATAAAATTCGGGAAAAATCGCTTCAGGCATAAAATGGCCTGGTGCGTCGCCTGGGGCTTCGCCCAGGGCGGCGCACACAGTATATCCATTTCGACGACGTCAAAATTTTGAGTTTGCTGAAAATTTGGCTTGGGGCGCCGCGTACGCCTAGTTTTCGCACTGCACAGATGATGCTCAGTAAAATTGGCATAACTTCTGGCACAGAGCTCTGTTGGAGCTGAGCAACCTACCGTTGGAAAGGTATTTCGAAGACCTACAACTTTTATTGAGGAAGTTTTCCCAAATTACCAACTTGTTTTCACGCAACTGACATAGAAGTCAGACCTACTGAAATTTAGACGAGTTTGAGAACTCTTACGAACTTCACTATTTGGTTTGACTTCAAAATAACTGTTTATCACCCGAATTCATCCCGAATGGATTCATATAGCTAAAATATCATCTTATTACTAGTTTTACACTTTCACACCTAACCCGAATTTACGGGGATGTTACAGAACCGCTCCAATTTTTTTCGGAAGCATGTGAATGCAAATTTTAATATATTAGATAAAGTTTCTGCCTATTTTAAAAAATCAGCGTCTTCTTCTTCCAGCCAATTGAAGCTTTCTACAGAGAGGCTAGGACTTTTTTCCGGTGAAGTGTTTCTTTATATGAATTTAGGGAGAAAGGCGAATGAGTTTAGTATTTTTGTCCGATGGGTTTAGCCTCTTACAAGTCACGTGAGTGTCACATGGGTTTAGCACCGTTACTTTTTAACGGGTTCTATTAGGGGAACCAAAAGTGCCCCACTATAGCATAGTTGTTATGTCCCGTATTTTCGTATAACGGGAAATCAAGAAAATAAATAAGACTTGTGTGTGTTGAGGAAATAATTTGATTCAAGTTGCTATGCTCATGTTGATTATGGAATCATTGATGTCAAGACCTCGGGGAAGGCCGAGGGTAAATTTGGAATTTTAGAAATTAGTTCCGGGAATTACCAAACGGGACATTTCACGAATTGGGCCAAGTTTGGACAACAAGGAATTGAAGCCCAAGTCCTTGAAGAGGCCGGCCAAGGGGGGGCAAGCCCAAGCCCATTTCATTAAGGTCATGTGCTATGCACATGACCTATGAGTGGATATATATCAAGCACACTTGGTAATTATCAAGAAAATAGATCAAAAAAATCAAGAACATAAAGAAAGAGGGGTTTCGGCCACTAGAGAGAAAAAGAAAGAAAAATTTCCAAGCTTGATTGTTGATCCAAAAATCTCAAGTTTTACATAGTTGTGGAGTACTCAAGACGCTCTCCGACGTGATACAAGTAGTTTGGAGAAAGAGCGACGTTTGCGACAAGTCGGAAATTCAAGAAAAAGGTAAGATTTTTATGTTTTAATGTTATGAAATGGATATATATGTGTTAGTGATTGGATTAGTGTGAAGATTGTGGGATGAGGTTGTGTTTGTGCATGGTGTGTGTGTATATAAAAGGGTGTGTTTGGCCGTGAGTCCCATGTAGTGCAAGGCATAAGAATTTTATCTTGTTTAGTTTGAATAATGTGTTGTTGTGATCTTTATGTCGTAAAGGATCGATTAAAGAATTGAGTTGGTGCTAGAAAATAATTTCGGACGTTATCGGAAAGTGTATACCTTTGGTATATTTGTATATATCATAGTATATTTATGATACTAAGGACTTTAAATATGATTTATAGTTGATGTTGATGAATTTGGAATGAAACGACGCAAGTTAGAATATTCGTCGTAACTTTTGGTGTTTGAAATGAAATAGGGAAAGTAATGGATTTTGAGAAACTTTGTATATGGTTTGGAACTTGTATGTTATGTGGTGGAATAATCTTGAATGAATGAATACAATAATGTGGACATGAGTTAGAATTGTGAAGTTTGAATATAGGATTACCAACTTATGTATTAAGGTGAAATTTTGAAGCTAGTGTGGTTTGATTGTGGTTTGTATTGTGTAATGATGTTTGGGTTGTTGTTGTTGTTGTATTTTGAGCCGAGCCAAGTCTCGGGGATGTTAGATTTATAGGGGAAATGCTGCCGAAATTTCGGTAGCCAAGGATAGCCCCAAAGATGAAAATGCTCACTCCCATGAATAGTAACTGGTAAAAGTGACCATTTGCAGTTTCTGGACGAAACGGGAATTGCGATTTGAGGAGCGTAAGGCGCCAACCAGGTATGTAAAGCCTACCTATCATTCTTTTGGCATGTCCTAGACATACTAGGTTAAGATCGGCCCCTCGGGAATAATCCTACTCTTGGAAATCGAGGTTCAAGTTCGAGCACTATTCACTCAGCGCGATTGAACCCTCTTTGTCACATTTGGTTAAACGAATGTTCGTACCTCCATAACTTGTGCTGTTGTGTCCGAAACTCTTCGAAACTTTTGTAGATGGCTCTATGGAGCCGAAAGTCTGTGATTTGTGTCCGCCACCTCAATTTGACTCGAGGTGGGCCCGCGAGCCCCGAGGCTCCCCTTATTCGGTTTGTTTGATTCGTTTGTGTCCGTTATGATCCGCAACCGTCTGTTTAGGACCCAAGGATGTGTTTGAAACTTCCTATGCCATTAATGTATGTTCTATACTTTGAATAACGTGAGATTTTCGGAAAATGACTTATGAACAGTTTTCTTGCGAATTTGGCAGTTTGGAACTTCGTAACTTTTATACGCATACTTTGATCAGTCTGATTCCTACTCCGATCCTTCGGGCGTCAGTATATACCTCTACGTAAACTATATGTTAAGTCCGACAAATTATTTTTGATATGCATATGATTTCTGCACTACTCTGTTCGTGCTGTCTGCTATGATTTCGTTCGTCGGTACCCGGGCCGACTTTGTGATCGTGCGCACTATAATATATTCGGGAGTTATGATGTGTTACGGTTTCCGAGGCCTCGCCATAGGGCCGGTTACCGTTTATGGAGTTATGATGTGATATGGCATTTGATACGTTCTGATGATATGATGTGTGTGTGATATGATGTGTCTGGAGATTGTACGGAGATTTGAAACCTTCTGGAGTTATGATGTGTTGTGGCACCAGCGTCGGGGGGTGACCACGTTCCTAAACCCTATACATGATTTGATTTGCATTTGTACGTTCGCCTCCCGCACAGGTTTGCTTTGGTTGCGATGTTGGTGTGTTGGTTCTTTCTGACTCCAGCTGTGTTTGTGATTTCTGTACCTTCTGCTTTACATACTCAGTACTTCTCCCGTACTGACCCCCGTTTCTTCGGGGGCTGTGTTTCATGCCCGCAGGTACAGAAGCTCGTTTGGGTGGTCCTCCAGTTTAGGCTACTCATTCTGCTGTGTTGGAGAGCTCCCCTTTGATCCGGAGCCTACTTTGGTACATATCTTTGTTTGTGTCTGTATTCTGTATATTTGGATGAGTGGGTACGGCGGGGCCCTGTCCCGTCCTATGTTCTTATGTTCTGTTTTGTCTATAGGCCTGTAGTCAGATTTGTGGGTCGTGGGTCCGGTGTGTTTGCATGTGAGTCTGTTTTACGATCTTAAGTGGCCCGTACGCTACTATGGCCAAGTCGGCCTCTGAGTTTGTATGTATGTGTATGCATTTGGGGGCGATGTGCATTCCGCCACCCTTCTGATGTGTGTGTGTGAAATTTGGCGATGTATATTCCGCCTCCTTTCTGATTTGTGATTTGTTTGATCTGTACGGGCGACTGCTTAGGATAAGTGTTCGGTAGTTGTTTGATTGCGATGTTGAGTTCGAATAACGTACGTTGAGTTTGGTCGAGTCTGATTACGATGATTTGGGTGTGAGTTCGTTTGGGGTGTCCCGGAAGGGCACCAGTCGCGGCCAACGGGGCTGGGTCGTGACAATAGTTAAGGGATTAAATATGCTTAGTGTTATATTTAAGGGACCAAAATGAACCTACTCCCATAGATAAGGGATCAAATATGCTCACGGTAATATTTGAGGGACTAAAATGAACCTACTCCTATAGATAAGAGACAATTTTAACCCAAATTTATATCTAGCGTGTATTTTGAAATAACTTGCAACCGTGAGATATAATTTTCTTTCAATCATGGGAAAATACATTAAAAACCCCCAACATATAGCCAGATTAATTATGACGCACCCAACCTTTGCGGGCGACCTATTACCCCCCTCAGTCTTAATTTTTCAGTATTTTAGTACCATTTTCGACTGATGTGGCAAAAAAAAAATATGGCGAGTGAAAATGGTCCAAACGAGATATTTTAATAAAAATTATTTTTTAAAAATTTATTTATATTTTATCCTCTCACCCACCCCCACCCTCCCTCTCTTTCTTATTTTTCTCTTTTTTTTTCTTTCTCCTTTTTCTCTTTCTTCTTTTTTCTCCTCAACCACCGTTGTCGCCGCCGCCACACCGCCGCCACCGCAGTAGCAGCAGCAGCAACCACCGCCGCCGCCACACCACAGCAGCAGCAATCACCGCCGCTGCCGCCGCCACACCGCCGCCACCGCAGCAGCAGCAGCAGCAACCACCGCTGCCGCCACACCGCAGCAGCAACAACCGCCGACGCCACCGCCGCAGCCACACCGCAGCAGCAACAGCAACACCGCAACAGCAGTGGTGTGGCGGTGGCGGTTGAGGAGAAAGAAGAAGAAAGAGAAAAATAAATTACATTTAACAATTGAAATGTGGAAGAAAGGGAGAGTGGAGGTGGGTGAGAGGATAAAATATAAATAAAATTTTAAAATAGGTCGCCCGTAAAGGTTGGGTGCGCCATAATTAATCCGAGTATACGTTGTTTTTTTTTTTTTTTTAATGTATTTTCCAATCATTTTTCTTCGTGCCAAACACTCCCAAAGATTCTTTTGTTTTGATTGGGAAAAAATGAAAAAAAGAAAGGAAAAAAAATAATAATGTTAACGTTACTGTTGAGTCATCACAACTCATAAGTATCCCGTTTCAACCCTAACTTCACCTAAAATCAAAACAAAACAAAACAAAACCCTTTCCCCTCTTTTCCTTCCCTCTCTTTCTCCTCATTACAAAATCAAAACCCCTTTTTCCCTCCCCCTCTTCTTCTCAATGGGAAAATACTTAAGAAAAGCTAAAATAACAGGTGACGTGGCAGTAATGGAAGTATCAGAGTCCACTACTCTTGGTGTTCGTACTAGAGCAAGAACCTTAGCCCTTCAACGTCTTCAATCTTCAACTACTCCACCGCCTGACACGTGTTACCTTCAACTTCGTTCTCGTCGTCTTGAGAAACCACCACATACCCACCTACCCGACCCGGAAAAGCCCAATAATACCCAAACAGAGGCCCATTCCAGGTTTGGGTCGGGTTCTGTTAGTGACAAAGATGGGTTCTTGGATTTTGGCTCGTTTGGGGAAAATAGTCTTGATTTTGAACAACCCAGAGATGATAGGTATTAATTAATTATTTTTTCCTTTTTTGTTTGTATGCTTACTAGTTTTGTTATGTATTGCGTGCTGTTCCATTTTTTTTTTTGGTTCACTTAGCTCGGGTTTTGGATATAGATTTGGTTTAACATTGAAAAAAAAGAGTTTTTGAATGTGAGATGAAAATGGTTTATGGAAGTTGAATTGTGTTTGGATATTTTATTTGAAAAGAAGTTGAAGTTTTGTGAGCAGACAACTTCAAAAACTAGTCTAAGCTAGCGTTTCGCCATAGATTTTGTGAAATTTGAGAAGAAAAAAAAAAGACTTTTTGAAGTTGTGTTGAAAAAATAGTTTTTGGAACTTCAAGTTGTGTCTGTACATGCATTTTACTTGGAAAAAAATTGAAGTTTATGCGTAGAAGAAAAATTTTCACCAAAAAACTAGCTTGAAAATTTTCTTGAAAAATTGATCAAATTCCATGGACAAACAATGTTGTTTCCAAAATCTATGGCCAAACGAGCCCTTAGTATGCTTTAGGGGTTTAGATGGGTTTAAGGCGGGAAAGAAGAAGAAAAGATGATTTTTTTTTTCTGAACTTATGTGGATACTATGGTTTTTTCTTTCCACTGTGCGTTTGCTTGCCCCGTGTTGCTGGTTTGAAGGTGTAAACGAATTTGACGCTTTTGTTTGAAAGGGCCCTTTGAGGGGCTTTTACATTCACATTCAAGGAAAAAAGAGTCTCCTTTAGTTTCCTTTTTTGGTGTTGCATTCCTGGGTACCACTTTTTTTACTTGTGCTTTTTCAGTTTCTATGCAAAGATATCTCGTTAAAGTTTGAAGATCATCATGCTTTTAATATTTCGTTGCATTTTTCATGTTTAAAGTTTTTTCTCTTCATTTATTAAAGTTATAAATTTATTAAAAAAATGTTTGCTTTGTAAGTTGAAGCTCTTTTGGTCAAGTAAAAGATGACTTTTTTGGTTTTGTTTCCTTAATTCATTTGCCATTTCCACTTCCTCTTCATATTGTTCTTGGCCCTTCTGCCTGTTTCCACTTTCTTTTAGAGTTGTGTATAGGTCATATTTGAGGTCTATACTGATTTTGTTTTACTTATGAAGCTATAACCATTTTTTGTACTTGCCATTCAAGTGCCTCAAGATTTTCGTAATCTATTAGTAGCTAAGTTGCTTGCACTCTCCAGAAATGTTGCCACACCTGTGTCAGATCCTCCAAAAAATGCACTACTTCTGAAGGATCTGACACGCACCCGTCGACATTTTTGAAGAGTCCGAGCAACATAAATTAGTAGTATTATTCTTTGATAAGTAAGACTTTGCTCATCTTTTAGAGCTCCTGAATAAGCAATTTTTGTTATATATTGTATTTGAGCAGTTGGATCTACATGAAAAGAATTGTAACTAATAGTTACTTGTACAAAAAAAAAAAGAATTGTAACTAATAGACATTTCTTGTATCCTATGATAGACAACCTTTGGAATACCATATTCCACTGCGTATAAAAAGGGACTTACTATCATTTAGTGTTAGAAAAGAGCAAAACATTGCAAAAATAGTTTAATATTTTGTTGCAGAGAAATTTCTTCAAATGCAGCAAAATGTCCTCTTTCTTTCTTTATTTTTTTCATTTAGCCCCTTACTTTTATATTGTTGGACCTCTTTCTTCTTTTGCTTTCCGAGGTTTGTTTTCCCTACAGTAAACTAATACTACAATTAAAAAATGAGGTTTGTACTAGATTTTTGCAGATTTGCTTATTTAATTGGATCTAATGTTGTTCTGATAAAAAGTTGGATATTCGGTTCTTTTTTGTCTAGTTTCATTTTTCTTAAGCACCTTAGACTGATCATAACAAAGCTATCTGTTTATTTTTATGCACTAATGCATTGGTGGTCAGTAATATGTGGAAAGAAAAAGAATTAGGGTTTGGTGGTCATGGATGTATTTGTAAATATAGCAAAATATATAATGTTATTAAGCCATTGATTACTATTTTTTGCACTATGTGCTTTTCTCATGACTTGTCCTAGTAGTGGGGCCACATAACTGAGTAGCCAAGGCAAAGTCTTCAGCAATATTCTAAGGGTAAAAATGGGATATCCTTTTCACCCATGTGTGTATTATTTGCTGTCTTACATTGCATGAAAACTAGTACTAGTAATTTTTTGTATTCAGTTATCTAATTTCAGTACTTTATTGTCCCTTTTTAGGATGTGGAAGATCAGGTGTCCTGTGGGGGGTGTGGATAACTATTTCAATTAGATAGTTGATACCCAAAATATAGATAATGCAGATCTTTAGCAGATGGAAATAAACAAATTGGCAGTGATTTCTCTATTGTAGTTCCAGCAAAATTTCATTTCTTGTAACTGATAGTTGTGAATTTGTTCTTTCTTCTTCTTGTTTAAAAGGAGCACTAGAGAAAGCACACCTTGCAGCGTGGCGAGGGAGGTGGATGTTATGGTCAACCCTGGTTCTGCGACAAGGCGAACAGAGTTAAACACAACAGCTCAAAGAACAAGGAACTCTATCCTTAGAAATATCCCTTCAGCTCATGAAATCGAGGAATTCTTCACCTTTGCCGAGCAGCAACAGCAGCGCCTTTTTATGGAGAAGTATGTAACATAGTGTTTTTTATGGCAGAACTAAAGCATTAAGTTCATTTTCTCTTGGACATTGTCATATTTAAACACATTAATGTGAAAATTTGTTCTTCTTACCAGGTACAACTTTGATGTGGCAAATGACTTACCGCTTTCAGGCCGGTACGAGTGGATTAGGGTGAATCACTGAGCTGGGGCTGATTACTTTTCCCTAAAACATCTAAATTTGGAATGGGGGCTTGAAGGAAGTTACTGGATATTTTATGTTCTCCCCCAGGCCCCAACTAAACTATTATTGTATAAAGAGAGATTGGTGTAGTTTTAGTTGTCTGTCAGATGGCAGAATTACACATGACTAACAATTTGGAAGTAGTAGAACAGGCATAAATTGTCAATTAGGCTTTGACTGTATTTTTAACTTGTAAGGTGACATAGCCAACACCTTATGTACCTCTGTTCCTTTTTTTTTTTTTTTTCTTTTTTCTAGTATCAATTTAGGATTTAGCTCATCACCTCTCTCTCTCTCTCTCTCCCCCTCCCCTTTATTTTCTACTTGATCATAGTACCATGTGACATCAAAAGGTTTGTGGTGTACTTTTTACCAGGATGCGAGTTGTCAATTCTAAGGTTATAAAATCTCGCCCTTCCGTATCCTTCTGAACAAGTAGACAAAATTGCAATCTTGGTGATCTTTGGCAGATAAACAGAGTTAAATAAGAAAGCAGTCTCAATTTTGCTGTGATCAGTAAATGTCCTTGTATCAGCATCTTGCTCTGTCGCATCAAAAAGGAATTGTTACCTTTTCCATATTGTTCTACTACAAGTATTTCAAAATTCATTAACTAATCAAGCTTAAGAGAACTGCTTTGAAATATAAGGATAGTCTTCTTAATTTGTAACGGTCATTTCGATCCAAAGTAGCAACTCTTCTTTTGGATTGTGTTGTGCTAGTTGCAAGAGCAAACTCAAGGTTCTCACTGGTGAAATTGTCAATTACACGCCTAAAATATGTGGGCTTCCTATCACTAGGGTTGTTCACGGTTTTGGTTAAAACTAAAATCAAACTGAAAATTTAACCAAACCGAATAAAAAAATTGACATTTGGTTTGGTTTTAAATTTTAAGAACTGATAATATTTGGTTTGGTTATGGTTCTATTAAAAAATAACTGAACCAAATCGATAAATTATATACATAAATTTTATAATTATTTATATAATAACTGAATAAATAACCGAACCAAATCGATAAATTATATACATAAATTTTATAATTATTTATATGTATAATATTAGTTTTTCATAAATAATTATAAATATTTTATACTTTTTAATCATTAATTTGATTTTTGGTCTATTTATTTCACATGATTGTTTAAGATTCATGTTTTTAAGAATATGTCCAAGCCCATGCCTTTAAGTCTTTTAACTCTTTAAGTGTTAAGTGTAAACCTACTAATAGAAGCTCACGTTAGAGTCTAGTGTCTTTAACTTAAATTTTTAGCCTTTCTTTGTCAGCCATTTGATTTTTTAGGTTGTTTTTTATTTCCGAATTTATACCTTTCTTTTTTCTTGTCTGAATGGATCCTAAACTTCTAATATTTTTCATATGAAAAGGACAGAGGTTGTAGATTTGGAGGTTCCTATAGAAGATATTTCAGTAACATCAGCATTTGCTGCAACTCAAATACATGGTAATGCCTTAATACTTCTTCCGTGGGTAATCCTCCTAAAAAACAAAAAGAACAACTCCTTGTAGTCGAGACCCTAGCCTTGGGGATAATGATAGAAAAACATCTGAAGTTTGGGATCATTACACAAAGTTTTTTTAATAAAATGGGAGAATTGAGGGCAAAATGCAAGTACTGCCCCAAAGTTTGGGATCATTACACAAAGTATTTTATTTCATATATTTTCATTTTAATTTTAGGTAGTCTTTATGTTTAATTAATCTGTATGTTTGTAACAACAACTAAAAGCTCCTATGCTCTACTTTATTTTCAGGTATGTGTATTAAGATGACAAAAATGGTGCAACCACTACTAAGTTAGTTTTTAGCTCTATATGTAATAGTTTAGCAACTTTGGGTAACTTAAGTACTACACTATCACTAATAGTGAAAATGTTTCTATGATGTATGTTCCATCTTAAACTTTAAATAAAAGTTATCATTTGAACAAAAAAAAAGACATATCTTTTTCAACTTTTTAATGTTTTACTGATAAGTCTCATGGCTGCTAGTCATAAACCGAAAAATCGAACCAAACCGACAATAACCAAACCGGTGGTTATTATTTTATTTGGTTTGGTTATGGTTTTAGACATTTAAAAACCGATTAAATTGGTTTGGTTATGGTTTTAATCAATAACCGACCCAAACCGAAACATGATGTAACACCTCGTAGCTTCGGGCGAAGGTTTGACTCATAAGATGATAATATAATGAAACCAATATGAAGGTTATAGGAAATGTTTTGAAAACTAATCAAGTCATAAGAAATGTCTTTGGGCAAAGCAAAGTTGGAAGCCACTCTACGGGGCATGTTTGCAAGTGAGTTTGTAGAAGGTCTTACTTCCTACGACCATAACCCCTTTATTAATTTGGAATTTGGGAAAACTTCCTGAATGAAAGTTGTAGCTCTTTGAAATACCTTTCCAACGGTATATTATGGGGGTCAAGGGGACATCTGTACAAAAAGTTGTGGCCATTTTACTGAAGGAGTACAGAGCAGTCCGTTCACTGGTCATGTTATACGAACTACTTATACGGCCCATATAATTTTATACGGACCGTATAAGTCGTCCGTACTTCATAACGCTCCAAATTGACGTTTTGTTCAACCATGATGAAATATGGTCATATTATACGGACCGTATAGTACGTCCATATAACTTTCGCCCCACTTTTGTATAAATTCAAGCCTTGAGTTTTCTTATTTCATTATTCACAATTCCAAGCCCTAGCAACAATCCCAAAACATCAAGGTAAGTCAATCCAAACCCTTCCAACTCAATTCTAGCATATATTCTAATAATCTAAGCAAGAAACTATTGTTCCTAATCTAGGGTTTTCAAGAAAACCCATCTCAAGGTTCAAGAATCAAGATTTAGGAAATCTTCTCCAAAACTCAAGTCTTTAATTCAAGTTTTGGAGAAATTAAGGTATGTAGAACTTTCATCCACATGTGGGAATCTCTACGTTCTTCCCCATGCTCCGTTTTCTTGATATTCATGAAGTTCAAATCCTAGGGCATTAAACCCAACATATTGGTTGCCCGTATTTATGTACATGAATTTTGTATCTATATTCGTTATTGTATTCCTAATCTTCCATTACGGTTATTAGGAACCCTAGCTTAATTCATGAATCATGAATTCTTCCTCATGTGTTCTCATTATGTTTATATGAAACTTTATGATTTTATCTAGCAAGTTACAAGAATGTTTTCAAGTCAATTATATACATAATTATGAACTATTGTTATTACTCATGAATCAAGAACATGTTTGCAAGACTTTGACAACTTATTCAAGAAACCATATTACAAGATATTTCATGAAACCATGTTACAAATTATTTCGTGAAATCATGATTACAAGTTATTTCACGACAATCATGGGCTTCTTAGCCAACTATATCATGTTCATGTTTTTGGGAATTGCTTAGTTAACCGAGAAGGCTCAGATAGCCTGAAACTACGTTGCCACCGTAGGATAAGGGTTGTCAGCAAGGAGGCAACACCTTCATTATGCAGTTTGGATCCTTACATGCTTATTATTACTTAAATCTCATATCACTGGCAAGGTGTGAGTGTTCTCCTGGTAGGACGCAAGTACCAGATCATATTGTCGGTTGTACTATAGCATTCCCTACGTTACAAGCAGTTTTACATACATTTATTTTCATTGATTTCCTGCTTTCAGACTTTACTCACGTTTCATGCTCGTGTTCAAGTTACGTTCAGTTTCAGTTCATGTCCTATACCTATGTTGTGCCATGTTCTTCATTTCAGTAGGTTTTACATACTAGTACTATTTACTATGTACTAACGTCCCTTTTTCCTGGGGCCTGCACTTCACGGTGCAGATACCGATTTTGAGGAGCATACACCTGCGCAGTAGGATCACTTCAGTTAATATAATGAAACCAATATGAGGGTTATAGGAAGTGTTTTGAAAACTAATCAAGTCATAAGAAATGTCTTTGGGAAAAGCAAAGTTGGAAGCCACTCTACGGGACATGTTTGCAAGTGAGTTTGTAGAAGGTCTTACTTCCTACGACCATAACCACTTTATTAATTTGTAATTTGGGAAAACTTCCTGAATGAAAGTTGTAGCCCTTTGAAATACCTTTCCAACGGTATATTATGGGGGTCAAGGGGACATCTGTACAAAATGTTATGGCCATTTTACTGAAGGAGTACAGAGCAGTCCGTTCACTGGTCATGTTATACGAACTACTTATACGGCCCATATAATTTTATACGGACCGTATAAGTCGTCCGTACTTCATGACACTCCAAATTGACGTTCTGTTAAGCCATGATGAAATATGGTCATATTATACGGACCGTATAACTTTATACGGACCGTATAATACGTCCATATAACTTCCGCCCCACTTTTGTATAAATTCAAGCCTTGAGTTCTTTTATTTCATTATTCACAATTCCAAGCCCTAGCAACAATCCCAAAACATCAAGGTAAGTCAATCCAAACCCTTCCAACTCAATTCTAGCATATATTCTAAGCAAGAAACTATTGTTCCTAATCTAGGGTTTTCAAGAAACCCATCTCAAGGTTCAAGAATCAAGATTTAGGAAATCTTCTCCAAAACTTATGTCTTTAATTCAAGTTTTGGAGCAATTAAGGTATGTAGAACTTCCATCCACATGTGGGAATCTCTACGTTCTTCCCCATGCTCCGTTTTCTTGATATTCATGAAGTTCAAATCCTAGGGCATTAAACCCAACATATTAGTTGCCCGTATTTATGTATTTATGTACATGAATTTTGTATCTATATTCGTTATTGTATTCCTAATCTTCCATTACGATTATTAGGAACCCTAGCTTAATCCATGAATCATGAATTCTTCCTCATGTGTTCTCGTTATGTTTATATGAAACTTTATGATTTTATCTAGCAAGTTACAAACATGTTTTCAAGTCAATTATATACATAATTATGAACTATTGTTATTACTCATGAATCAAGAACATGTTTGCAAGACTTTGACAACTTATTCAAGAAACCATATTACAAGATATTTCATGAAACTATGTTACAAGTTATTTCGTGAAATCATGATTACAAGTTATTTACAAGTTATTTCACGAAAATCATGGGCTTCTTAGCCAACTATATCATGTTCATGTTTTTGGGAATTGCTTAGTTAGCCAAGAAGACTCAGATAGCCTGAAACTACGTTGCCACCGTAAGATAAGGGTTGTCAGCAAGGAGGAAACACTTTCACTATGCAGTTTGGATCCTTACATGCTTATTATTACTTAAATCTCATATCCCTAGCAAGGTGTGAGTGTTCTCCTGGTAGGACGCAAGTACCATATCATGTTGTCGGTTGTACTGTAGCATTCCCTACGTTACAAGCAGTTTTACATACATGTATTTCCATTGATTTCCTGCTTTCAGACTTTACTCACGTTTCATGCTCGTGTTCAAGTTACGTTCAGTTTCAGTTCATGTCCTATACCTATGTTGTGCCATGTTCTTCATTTCAGGAGGTTTTACATACTAGTACTATTTACTATGTACTAACGTCCCTTTTTCCTGGGGCCTGCACTTCACGGTGCAGATACCGATTTTGAGGAGCATACACCTGCGCAGTAGGATCACTTCAGTTATCAGCTTATTGGTGAGCCCCACTCCTCTTGGGGTTCAACATGGAGTCTGCATTAGTATTCAGTTTATGGTAGTCCAGGGCCATGCCCTGGTAGCTAGTATTCAGACATGTTTTAGAGGTTTCATAGACCAATGTTAGTCCACAGAGTCAGTTATGCTTTCATGTTTGCAGACTGTTATGTTTTCATGATATTTCATGCTACGAGATAATTTCAAGACTTTATTCCGCAAATTACATTTTCATGATTCATTTAAATTGCATCATATAGATTATATTGTTTTGATGCCCATGTTGACAAGCAAGCCATGAGGTTCGCTCGGACACATGCAAGCAAGGTCCGAGTGCCGTGTTACGCCCAAGCCATGGTTCGGGTTGTGACAAAGCTTGGTATCAGAGCCAGGTTCAAGTGTCTTTAGGAAGTCTATGAAACCGTGTCCAGTGGGGTCACTTTTATATGTGTGAGGGCCCCATACATATAAACAGTTGACCACCAAGACATTCAGGATTGTCTCACTTCTTTCATATTCTAGATCGTGCAGTTAGAGCAGTACTTTTAGGATGTCTTTCTAATTCGTACGTGTACGTATTTTCAGAAAATGCCTGCGAAAAGGAAATACACCAGAAAGGCTACAGCCACCAGCCAAGGGGCTACTGCGGGAAACAACTCGCGAAGAGACTGTTTCGACTCAGACAACAGCCCCAACCGCTCCTACAGTAACACCTCCTATGGATTCAGATGGGGATGTTAGGAATGCTATCAATATGCTCACACAACTGGTAGCAGCTCAGGCCCAACGTCAGGAATCTGGGTCAAGTTCAAGAGGTAATGGAGAGTCTTCTAAGACTAAGGACTTTCTCAGGATGAATCCCCCAGTCTTTACGGGGACAAAAAAAGACGAGGACCCTCAGGACTACATCGATGCTCTTCAGAAAATCTTCAGAATTATGACAGTTACGGAAATCGAAGCAACTACTTTTGGAGCTCATCAGCTGCAGAGATTGCTAACACCTGGTATGAATCTTGGGAATTATCCCGAGGTGAGGATGCACCTGATGCTACATGGGATGAATTCACAAGTGCATTCCTGGACCACTTCATACCAATAGAAGTCAGAGAAGCTAAGACTGAGCAATTCCTGAAGCTTAAACAGAATGGTAGGTCAGTTCAGGACTACTATTTAGAATTTATCAGTCTGGCTAAGCATGCTCCAAATATGGTACCGAACATGAGGGCAAGAGTGAGGAAGTTTGTTGGCGGTCTTGATCCCTATTTGTACGATGGGGCCAATATTGCCGCACAGAATGGGGGGATGACTATCTCCAAGATGGTTTCTTTCGTACAAAGGAATGAGACAAGGCTAAAGGAGGAGGAAGCCTTGCAGAAAGAGAAAGACAAGGAGTTCAACAAAAAGGCCAAGTCTACCGGACAGTTCAGCGGTAATGAAAACAGAAAGTTCTTTAAGAACAGGTCAGCCGGACCTACTCCATCCACGACAAGTGCTCCAGTTTCCAAGTTCAGGAAAGATAACCGTCAACAGTATTTCAGGTCGTCAGGCTCCCAGTCTCAGGCCAGTGTGACTCAGAGTAACTTTACCAATTCGATTTGTGCTAAGTGTGGGAACAGGCATCCTGGGGAGTGCCGCTCTGGATCGAATATTTACTATGGGTATTGTTATACCCCGTAAGAGTCCGTGCTATTTTAATTAAGACAAGAAAGAATGAGTTAAGAAAGTTCAAGGAAAGTTAATCGAGTTAGTAAGAATATCGTTATATATATATGGTTGCCTTAAGTATCCCGAGGTGACATCGTAACCTAAAGGATTTGAAATCGCGTTATGAGCGTATATGAGTATGTATATGTATGTATAAGAGGTTACATGAGGGTCAGAAGAGGATTAGAAGTTAAACGAAGCTGAACGAAATGAATCCAAACAACTTCAGAAAATATCTCGGACCAGATTTTTAGCCCATATTGTTGGAGGCATATCTCCTAGTATATGAAGAGTTTTAAGGTGTTTCAAAATTCTAAAATGAAGTTCATCGAGTATAGTTTCTAACGCAACAAACCGCTCGTCCAAAACGATATCTGGATAAGCAGATATGGACGATGCAAGTTGGGCTGGCGGGGTAGAAAATTGTGACCCGATCCAAACATTCACATTTCGGCCCATGAGGCCCATTAACGTCAAGTATATAAGGAAAAATTATTTGAGGGCTTTTCATTTAACATAAAATATTCCAAGAACATTAGAGAGAGAGAGAGAAAACTTCAAGGCTAAGAAGGTCATTTTGATCAAAATCCGAGCCCCGAATCCCGAAGCTCATGAAGAGAAAAGCATTGTACGTTGAGTTGCCTTCAATTTGAGCTAAATATTGGTCTTGGGGAATGAAATTTTCGTGTTTGAGCTGCTTCTAAGGTATTTATAAGATTCATTTTATGTTATTAAAGTGTTTATTTAGAGTTTTAACGAATTAGAACGGAGAAAACAACATTATAAACTCGTTTGTTGTTTTGTTGAGATTTATGGATTAGGGGCTGTTTTAATTGAAATTGATGGACTGATTTGAATTAATATTTTGGTTGTTGTAATCATAGATTATGTGATGAGAATGAAGGAATTTGAAGGTTAGAGTTGGAGTTAAAAATTGTTGTGGGTTGTTGTAAGGATTATAGAGATAATAATGTGGTTTAGTTGCATATGAATAGATGATGTGGTGTCGTGTGGATGCTGTTGTATTTCTCAGAAATTTGCTGAAAAGATTGCATGGAATAAGGTATAAGAAGTGCATACGGGCTGCTTGGTGTATTGCAAGTGTTCGTTAGAATTTCGGGCATCGTTATGTTATAGTTGGGGGCTGTTTTGATATGTTGTTGTTCTTGTTGAAATAAAAGAATTGAAGATATGGTTGTGTCCATATGTTATTGTTGGTATTTCTGTGTCAACAAGAGAGCAATTGGAAATTCGGATAGGCGAGTTTATAGGGGAAATGCTGCCGAAATTTCGGTAGGCATGTGATTAAGCTTAGATTCTTGAAAAGCTTGAAATTGACAATTGGTAAACATGACCATTTGTAGATTCTGGACGAAATTGGAATTGAAGCCAAGCGAGTATAAGGCGCAATCGAGGTATGTAAAGCCTTCCCCTTTGTTCTTTGGCATGTCCTAGGTGTGCTAGGTGGAGATTTTAGCCTCGGGGGCAATTCTGCTCATCGGAAACCGAGATTGATTTCTTGGTACTATTCATTCAATTCAATTGAACTTCAAAAGGTGCTTTTGTTGAAAAAAAGTGGTTAAACCTCCATAACTTTCACAAATGTAATCCAATCACTCCGAAACTTTCCTGGATGACTCCGTAGAGTCTAATGGGCGTGATTCATGTCCGCCACCCCGACTTGACCCGAGGTGGGCCCGTTACCCCCGGCGCCCCTCCTATGGTTTTGTTTGTCTCACTTCGGTGCGACAAGTCTAGGGACTTATGGCTATTGTCCCGACTACTAAACGGGAGATATTTTATCTATCCTGAGACGGATTTTAATTATTATTGAACCAACTGCGGGGACAGAAACCCTGATATGTGCTGTATAGCTTTAGCCAATGTACTCTTGTCCGGAGTTCGCAGGTAACTCCTGGTTATTATGCTGTTTACTATACGATAGGTGTTATGACCACCTTCATGAGCGTTATAAAATGTTTTTGACATCTAAAACGTTTTGAAAACCTTACCCTGATAATTTGGATAAACTACTTATCTTCTGTATTTTCTGATATACGATTTTGGCATACCTGAATCTTGTGTGATGCATGATCCTGGCACGTGTGATTTATGTCTGGGAAGTAGTGATTTGGTATCCTGTATGGTTGTTTTCTGTTTCACCGAGTCCCGGGCCGGTTATGTGAATATGCGCATATGTAATATTGGCCGCTGGACCCTCGACCGCGGCGTGTCCGACATTGACAGCTGGATCCTTGACCGCGTCATGCCGGACGTGTGGCACTGACTGCTGGACCCTTGACCGCGTCTGCCGCACTTGTGATTGTGCCTGACATAGACCGCTGGACCCTTGACCGCGGTATGTCAAATGTGTGATTGTGACCGCTGGACCCTCGACCGCGGTATGTGTGATTGTAACCGCTGGACTTTTGGTCGCGGTATGTGTGATTATAACCGCTGGACCCTTGGCCGCGGTTCGTGTGATAGTGACCGCTGGGTACTCGGCCGCGGTATGCGTGGTAGCGACCGCTGGACTTATGGCCGCGGAAATTGTGCGTTGATTCTTTTATATGTGTGAAACAAAAATGTTTTTCAAAAGAAAGTAAAACATTTTGACATTCTAACTGCCGTATTTGCCTGCTGGAACCTCTTGGGTATGACTTGTGCACTAGAGGCGACCCTGTGGCGACCTGGTTATTCGTGCACACCCCAGTGCACTGTCCATTGCGCCCCTCACTAAAGGGCCGAAACCTGAGGTAAATGTATACTACCTGTGCTTGTGTAAGTTTATGATTCTGCATGCATGGTTCTGCCTGTTACATTTCTGGACAGCGGATTCGGAGAATGATTCTGTTGGTGTTGCTTCTGCATGATTGAGCCGGACTATGCTTCAGTCGGCTATAGTTCTACACCCCTAGCTTCGGTTGCGGGTATGTCAGTCGCACTCTGTGCCCCGATCCGCACGATGATCCCGCCAGTTAGGCTTTGTACCTTTGTTTCATATCACGATTCAGACGGCTACACCCCGTGCTTATGATATATATCGTGGTCCTGGCCACACACTCTGTATTTCCGTTTCGGACTCGGATCCGATACTACCTGTTCTATTTCTATACTTCTGGCTCGGTTTTTCTTATATTGTTATATTTCCGCTTTACATACTCGGTACATTTCCGTACTGACCCCCTGTTCTTCGGGGGCTGCGTTTCATGCCGCGCAGGTACTCCCAGTTGAGTTGAGGACAGATGGAAGATGTTCCAGTGCAGATGGCAAGCTCTATTTGTTCCCGGAGTACTGCCGAGTCAGATTCTGTATGTTATGCTTTTGGGATCTTACTAGAGACTTTGGAGACAGTGTCGTGGGTATTGGTTGTCGGTCTGTGTACGTAATGAATTTTGTATGATCACAAATTTGTTCGGCTTGAAAGCCACGAGAAAGAATATTTCTGAAAGAAAAGTTTTGCTATGTACTTTATTATTTGTTTTAAAGAAAAAAAAAGAGTTGACGTGATTTTATGTGCAGCGAAAGTCTGAGGGTTCGCTCGGCCCTAAGTAAGGGTCGGGTGCCCATCACACCCCAGCGAGGTCGGGGTGTGACAGGTATGGCCAGCCGGGCCATGTTCAGCGAAATTACCCTTCAATCAGACAGGGCACAGGAGGTAATCAGACTCAGTTCGTCAGTTCCTCATAATAACCAGACTCAGGCAGGACGTGTACCAGCTAGATTCGGCAACACAAGCGGTGGCCCAAACCGTTTGTATGCTTTGACCGGGCGCCAGGATATCGATGCCCGTACTAATGTTGTCACAGGTATACTCACCATTTTCAGTTTTGATGTTTATGCTCTCATGGACCCTGGATCCACCCTATCCTATGTCATCCCTTATGTTGCTAGGAAATTTGGTATTGAACCTGAAAAGCTAAAGGAGCCTTTTGAAGTGTCAACTCCAGTTGGTGAGTCAGTCATAGCTTGACATGTCTATAAGGGCTGTCCAGTCAGAGTCTATCACCGTGTTGTTCCAGCTGACCTATGTGAGTTAGAAATGGTCGATTTTGACGTAATCATGGGCATGGACTGGTTATATTCATGTTATGCGTCAGTTGATTATAGAACCAAAACTGTAAATTTCAAGTTTCCTAATGAGCCCGTTTTAGAGTGGAAGGGTGATTCAGTGAGTCCTAAGGGTAGGTTTATTTCTTACCTTAAGGCAAGAAAAATGGTGTCTAAGGGTTATATCTCTCATCTCGTTCGGGTTAGGGATTCAGCTACCCAAACCCCAACTCTTCAGTCAGACTCTGTTGTTAATGAGTTTCCAGAAGTGTTCCCTGAGGATCTTCGCGGAATCCCTCCTGATAGGGAAATTGATTTCGCAATTGACCTACTCCCAGGTACGAAACCTATATCTATTCTACCTTATAGGATGGCTCCAGCTGAATTATGCGAGCTTAAGGCTCAACTCAAAGATCTTTTAGACAAGGGTTTTATCCGACCCAGTGTCTCTCCATGGGGTGCCCTAGTCCTTTTCGTTCTCAAGAAAGACGGTTCTTTGCGTATGTGCATTGACTATCGCCAGCTCAATAAAGTCACGGTCAAGAACAAATACCCTCTTCCACGAATAGATGACTTATTTGATCAGCTTCAGGGTGCCCAATGTTACTCCAGATAGATCTCCAATCAGGTTACCATCAGCTTAAGGTTAGGGGACAAGAAATTCCTAAGACAGCCTTTAGAACCAGATATGGTCATTTCTAATTCTGTGTCATGTCCTTCGGTTTGACCAATGCCCCAGCAGCATTTATGGACCTCATGAATCGAGTCTTCAAGCTATACCTCGACCTCTTTGTCATTGTCTTCATAGATGATATCCTCATTTACTCCCGTAGTGAGGTCGAGCACGCAGAACACCTTCGTATAGTTCTTCAGATTCTTAAGGACCGCAAGTTGTATGCAAAATTCTCTAAGTGTGAATTTTGGCTCAAGTCAGTAGCCTTCTTAGGTCATGTGATTTCTGGTGAGGGTATTCAGGTTGACTCTCAGAAGATTGAGGCCGTTAAGAATTGGCCCAGACCCGCATCAGTTTCAGATATCCGCAGTTTCTTGGATCTAGCAGGCTATTATCGACGTTTCGTAAAGGGGTTTTCGTCTATTTCAGCACCATTGACCAAGCTGATGAATAAGGAAGTTAAATTTCAGTGGTCAAATGCCTGTGAGCGCAGTTTCGAGGAATTAAAAACGAGAACGACTTCTGCGCCAGTTTTTACTCTACCAGAGGGAACCGAAGGGTTCATGGTTTATTGTGATGCTTCGGGAGTTGGTCTCGGATGTGTCTTAATGCAGCATGGTAAGGTTGTAGCTTATGCATCTCGTCAGCTCAAGGTTCACGAAAAGAATTATCCGACTCATGACCTAGAGTTGACAGCTGTAGTTTTTGCACTTAAGATATGGCGTCACTATTTGTATGGAGTGCATGTTGATATTTTCAGAGATCATAAAAGCCTTCAGTATATCTTCAAGCAAAGGGAGCTGAATCTTAGGCAAAGGAGATGGCTCGAATTTCTTAAGGATTATGACATGGTTATTCTTTATCATCCGGGGAAAGCGAATGTTGTAGCTGATGCTCTTAGTCGGCGTTCCATGGGGAGTTTAGCCCACATTGATGCAGATAAGAGAGTTATGACAAAGGAAGTTCACCGTTTGGCCAATCTTGGAGTTCGACTTTTGGACTCCGAGGATGGTGGTGTGGTTGTTCAGAATAGAGCCCTTTCCTCTTTAGTGGTTGAAGTCAAGGAGAAACAGTTTAATGATCCTTACTTGTTGCAGCTGAATGAGGGGATTCACAAGCATAAGACGACGACTTTCGAACAAGGGGGAGATGATGGTACCTTGAGGTACCGAGGTAGATTGTGTGTTCCAGATGTAGATGGGCTCAGAGAGCGAATCATGTCAGAAGCTCACAATTCCAGGTATTCCATTCACTCAGGTTCCACTAAGATGTATCATGATCTTAAGGAAATTTATTGGTGGAACGATATGAAGAAGAATGTGACAGATTTTGTAGCTAAGTGTCCGAATTGTCAGCAAGTGAAAGCCGAACACCAGAGGCCTGGTGGCTTGGCTCAGAATATTGATATTCCTGTCTGGAAATGAGAAATGATCAATATGGACTTTGTATCAGGTTTACCTCGTTCAGCCAGGAGACATGACTCTATTTGGGTGATCGTTGATCGGATAACTAAGTCAGCGCACTTTTTGCTAGTCAAGACCACAGATTCAGCAGAGGATTACGCTAAGTTATATGTTAATGAAATTGTCAGATTGCATGGGACCCCAGTGTCTATTATTTCCGATCGTGGTGCTCAGTTCACAGCAAACTTCTGGAAATCCTTCTAGAAAGGATTGGGTACCAAGGTGAACCTCAACGCAACTTTTCATCCACAAACAGATGGCCAGGCAGAGCGCACTATTCAGACCCTTGAGGACATGTTGAGAGCATGTATCCTAGATTTCAAGGGTAATTGGGATGACCATTTACCTATTATCGAGTTTTCCTATAATAAAAGTTATTATGCTAGCATTGGGATGGCACCGTTTGAGCTCTGTATGGGCGAAGGTGTAGATCACCAATTGGTTGGTTCGAAGTTAGTGAAGCAGAGTTGTTAGGACCAGATTTGGTTTATCAGGCTATGGAGAAAGTCAAGTTAATACAGGAGCGTTTGAAAATGGCTTAGAGTCGCCAGAAGTCTTACACAGATGTGAGGCGAAGGGACTTAGAATTTTTAGTTGATGATTGGGTGTTCCTTAAAGTCTCACCCATGAAGGGTGTTATGAGATTTGGCAAGAAAGGGAAGCTCAGTCCCAGATATATTGGACCTTACAGAATTTTTCGAAAGGTCGATCTAGTAGCCTATGAACTTGAGTTGCCACAAGATTTGGCTGCTGTACATCCCGTGTTTCATGTGTCCATGTTGAGGAAGTGTGTAGGAGACCCGTCGTTGGTTGTTCCAATTGATACTATAAAAGTTAAGGATGATTTGACCTATGAGGAGATCACCATAGCCATTCTTGACCGTCAGGTTCGCAAGTTGAGAACAAAGGAAGTAGCCTCAGTAAACGTCCTGTAGAGGAGTCAGAAGGTTGAGGAAGCTACATGGGAAGCCGAGGGGGATATGAAGTCCAAGTACCCATTTTTGTTTGAAGAGCAAGCAGAGAACTCTCAAGGTAACTTTCCCTAGCCCATGACTTGCTGTGTCTCATGTTTCACGCTCATGTTATATATCTAGTGCCCATGTTCATGTCTCAGTATTCACGTTTCCATGTAACCATGTCGTATTAGTTCAGTCCCCATGTTTCATGTCATGTTTCCTTCACGTTCATGTAGTCAAGCCATGTCCAGCCATATTCTTAACCATGACCTATCATTCGAGGACGAATGATCCCAAGGGGGAGATATTGTAACACCTCGTAGCTTCGGGCGAAGTTTTGATTCATAAGATGATAATATAATGAAACCAATATGAGGGTTATAGGAAGTGTTTTGAAAACTAATCAAGTCATAAGAAATGTCTTTGGGAAAAGCAAAGTTGGAAGCCACTCTACGGGACATGTTTGCAAGTGAGTTTGTAGAAGGTCTTACTTCCTACGACCATAACCACTTTATTAATTTGTAATTAGGGAAAACTTCCTGAATGAAAGTTGTAGCCCTTTGAAATACCTTTCCAACGGTATATTATGGGGGTCAAGGGGACATCTGTACAAAATGTTATGGCCATTTTACTGAAGGAGTACAGAGCAGTCCGTTCACTGGTCATGTTATACGAACTACTTATACGGCCCATATAATTTTATACGGACCGTATAAGTCGTCCGTACTTCATGACACTCCAAATTGACGTTCTGTTAAGCCATGATGAAATATGGTCATATTATACGGACCGTATAACTTTATACGGACCGTATAATACGTCCATATAACTTCCGCCCCACTTTTGTATAAATTCAAGCCTTGAGTTCTTTTATTTCATTATTCACAATTCCAAGCCCTAGCAACAATCCCAAAACATCAAGGTAAGTCAATCCAAACCCTTCCAACTCAATTCTAGCATATATTCTAAGCAAGAAACTATTGTTCCTAATCTAGGGTTTTCAAGAAACCCATCTCAAGGTTCAAGAATCAAGATTTAGGAAATCTTCTCCAAAACTTATGTCTTTAATTCAAGTTTTGGAGCAATTAAGGTATGTAGAACTTCCATCCACATGTGGGAATCTCTACGTTCTTCCCCATGCTCCGTTTTCTTGATATTCATGAAGTTCAAATCCTAGGGCATTAAACCCAACATATTAGTTGCCCGTATTTATGTATTTATGTACATGAATTTTGTATCTATATTCGTTATTGTATTCCTAATCTTCCATTACGATTATTAGGAACCCTAGCTTAATCCATGAATCATGAATTCTTCCTCATGTGTTCTCGTTATGTTTATATGAAACTTTATGATTTTATCTAGCAAGTTACAAACATGTTTTCAAGTCAATTATATACATAATTATGAACTATTGTTATTACTCATGAATCAAGAACATGTTTGCAAGACTTTGACAACTTATTCAAGAAACCATATTACAAGATATTTCATGAAACTATGTTACAAGTTATTTCGTGAAATCATGATTACAAGTTATTTACAAGTTATTTCACGAAAATCATGGGCTTCTTAGCCAACTATATCATGTTCATGTTTTTGGGAATTGCTTAGTTAGCCAAGAAGACTCAGATAGCCTGAAACTACGTTGCCACCGTAAGATAAGGGTTGTCAGCAAGGAGGAAACACTTTCACTATGCAGTTTGGATCCTTACATGCTTATTATTACTTAAATCTCATATCCCTAGCAAGGTGTGAGTGTTCTCCTGGTAGGACGCAAGTACCATATCATGTTGTCGGTTGTACTGTAGCATTCCCTACGTTACAAGCAGTTTTACATACATGTATTTCCATTGATTTCCTGTTTTCAGACTTTACTCATGTTTCATGCTCGTGTTCAAGTTACGTTCAGTTTCAGTTCATGTCCTATACCTATGTTGTGCCATGTACTTCATTTCAGCAGGTTTTACATACTAGTACTATTTATCATGTACTAACGTCCCTTTTGCCCGGGGCCTGCACTTCACGGTGCATATACCGATTTTGAGGAGCATACACCTGCGCAGTAGAATCACTTCAGTTATCAGCTTATTGGTGAGCCCCACTCCTTTTGGGGTTCAACATGGAGTCTGCATTAGTATTCAGTTTATGGTAGTCCAGGGCCATGCCCTGGTAGCTAGTATTCAGACATGTTTTAGAGGTTTCATAGACAGATGTTAGTCCACAGAGTCAGTTATGCTTTCATGTTTGCAGACTGTTATGTTTTCATGATACTTCATGCTACGAGATAATTTCAAGACTTTATTCCGCAAATTACATTTTCATGATTCATTTAAATTTCATCATATAGATTATATTGTTTTGATGCCCATGTTGATAAGCAAGCCATGAGGTTCGCTCGGACACATGCAAGCAAGGCCCGAGTGCCGTGTTATGCTCAGGCCATGGTTCGGGGCGTGACACATGAACACCCCTACCTATCACCTCTCTTGAACTTATTGTTTTCATATTATTTATCTCCTTCGCTAATTACCCGTAAAGAAAACAAGTTAAACATATCATGTGCATACACGTGCCTATACTAGACGAAAAAGAGGAATTTTAATGTCTCTCTTCATTTGATTCTTTCATACCCAAACCGATTGGACCTCATCGTCTCTCAAGTCTCAACTCCTTTATGGGTGGTTGGATTTCCACTTTATTACGTGCCGTATATCTACTTTAATGGACCATGAATTTTCCGGTTCTTAGCATCTAACATGCACGAGGAGCGAGGACTTTTCTCATTTGTTTCAATATGTTCTATGCAGAATGCTTAAGCCTTGGCTTTATTCCGCAGAATCTTTAATTTAGCTTAAAGAGATGCTAGATATTACTCGGAATCCTTGTAGGATGAGGCGTGAGATTTTATGGAAACACCCGTCTTAGCAATAGGGTTAAATAACATGCACATGCACATTTTGTTTTCTCATTGTAGTTTATCTATCATAACAATTAATGAAATAAAGTCATATGCAAGTGAATCCCCTTTGGGACCATAGTGGCAGTAAAATGGGGTTTTCCTATCTTGAGGCTTGTATTTCTTGGTTTAGTCAGAACTATCAACATCAGTAGCAATGGAGTTTGTGTTTGTGTGATGGTGGTGGGGGAAGATTTTTGTCATTATTATTACTTTGGATTCGTATATTGTCCTGTTTTCTCAATAAAAGCTGCCCAGCTAGTATAATTAATATCACAGGTTTGCATTGAATAACTTCCCTCGTGTTTGTTTGCCTCCTCACATGCCACACTGTACCTTCTGTCATTTCTTCCCTCGTCATATGAATGAAAACTGCTCTGAGTGATGATCAAAATGTAGATTTTATGGTTTGCACTTCTCTCACGAGTGTACCATTTGTACTTTCAACTTAATTTCGGTTTTTTTGAAATGGAAGAACATGTAATGGACCTTAAAAAGTAGGCTTAGTACATCGACAACCCTTGAACGTGTTAGTAAATATCATTTAGACGTTCGAATTACGGTTTGTTTCAATTGAGCACTTGAACACATGATAAAGTGTTTCTATTAAACACTTTCAGTTCAAAACGACAACCTTTGTGCATCGACTAACATGACATATATGTATGCAGTAGCAGAGGCATCCTTTAGTAGAATGTCATCAGATACCGTTTCATAAAAATATTCTTATTTATTTATATGCAAATAATGGTTTTTAGAATATGACATTATACACAATTGATTAAATGCTTGAAAACAAGACAAACTTACTTACAAGTCAATGAGCTCACCATATATACTTACATAAAATTCTATGTATGCCAATGCACCCGTATATACAAGGAAAATCTACCTTATAAGGTAGGGGTGTCACGTCAGTCGCAAGACTTTTGAAAAATATTACTTGGCTTGATTAATAGACGTTTTGAATTGATGATTCTCATAGATTGACAAATTTGAAGTTTTTGCATTGCCATATAACCCGAGAATTAAGATAGAATAATTAAACTGAAAACAATAAAGGTAAATTAATCTAGTCAAACAGAGAATATGTAGTAATTAAGCTACTCTTTAAGCAAATTATCTAAAATAGGTGCTCTTTCATGAACATTGTTTTGTTTTTACAATTTTATTCTAGAATATATTTTAATCAAAGCGTAAGAAAACTAAACTAAACCTAACTTATTTGCCTATTTGTCAATCAAAGACCTATTTGATTAATTAAAAATTAACCGAACCAGCTCATACTTCTTATTCGATCTTCATAGCTAGTGGTAGGTATACTGTATACATAACGTAATGGCACTCAACCACTCACAATCTTCAAATACTGGATCCACCACAACATAATGCACCTTGCAAGATTTGTTTAAGCGTTCTGAGTAGGTGAATACAATACTTAATGCTTTATGCTTTCATTCCTTAGCTTCCAATGGAGAAATCTAAAGAGCTAAGAAAGAGGCAAATTTGGTAGCTTGCCCTTTCTGTGTATTTCCTCTTTCATTTTTGTGTGAGTACGGATTCAATTGGAAGAGCTCAATGGACTAACTGTTTACTTTTTGGTTTTTAACTTTTCAAACAAAGGACCTGCAAGTTAAAAGGAGAACTAGTTTTAGCACTTCTAGAGTACTATGTGAGTGAGATGCCTTGCCCACTTTGATGCAACATCATGGCAGGTCAAAAGGTGCATTAAATGGCTATTGCTTTCTGAAGTTGAGTCCCCCCCATAGTCCTGAGGAAATTAACTTTGTTGTTATAAAACACGGAATTCAATGGAAGCAGTGAGAAATAAATACAAATAGAAAAGGAAAGGGAGGAAATACAAAAATTTGATCAACCATTAACGAGTAATCCTAATGTAGGCGGATTTGGTTTTTCTAGTTGGATTTGCTCCCCCGCCGTCGTTCAATGAGAATGGATAAGAGGAGAAGGTTGATTCTGCTTTCTTAGACGAGGAAGAAAGCAATCCAAAACCCTGAGTGTACCATTTAGCCTTCTTATAGTATGGATGTCAGTAAATAATATTATTTCAATTTTAAAAAATATATACACAAAATACCTAGTTTTACGGAGAGATCATGAATCCACGTGGTACCTAAATTCGCCCTTGGTTATTTTAAGAGCACACATTTTTTTGGGGGGGAGGGGGGGGGGGGAGTTGTTAGTAGTGGTATTTGCGCACCTCTACTATTCCACCGGATACGTGCTATGTCCACCTGTATAAATACTGAATACTTCTGCCTACTGAGAATTACTACTAACAAATAAAAAGAAATCGCCTAATTTCTTTTGGTTTATAATGGAAATTTGAACATAGTATTTCACTGCTAAGTCACAGTGCTGTGATATCACGTGTGTTATTCAAAGAGAAGATAATGATAATAATTCAGAATTTGAATGAAGTAGGGTAAGTGAAGTGAGTTGTAAAGCTTCAAAAATAGTGTAGAGATGAAAGAGCAACACTGTGAATGTCAGGGGTGACATCTTCCCCAACGGATCTTCTCTTTTTCCTTTGTTATTGTTTTCAGTGAGAGTCAGTTAATGGACTGTCTGCCTTGCTTCACTGTTTTTTTACCACACCACCAAAGCACTTTTCCCAAAAATTGTCCTCGTGGACTCATTGGTTTCTTCTTAGATCCTCCCATCACTACAACAAAAGTATAGAAATGGCAAAAGCTTTTTTACAACAAAAATAATATAGTTGGCAAAATTCAATATTTGACAATAACTTAATTTTATTGTTAGCATGTATGATGAATCTTTTAAAAATAATTTTTTATTGCCAAACAATTTAATTTTGTTTCCATAATATTGACTGTTATTGCAAAAAGTACTTTAGCAGCAACAAAAAAGTTATTGCACGTCGTTGCAACAACAGCCGTTGGGAACAGTTTATGCAGCAACAAAAAAAATATTGTTGCGAAAAGAATAGTCTATCTATTGCAATAAAAATATTTTTGATGGAAAATGTCTTCTTTCTTGTAGTGCATCTCTTCTCTCTTCCCAAATATGCATAACCTTTCTAGCCTTAATTAGAAATTGGGCTTAATACATCGACGGCCTCCCAAACTTACCAACAAATGTTATTTAGACACTCAAACTTAAATTTATTCCAATTGAACACATGATAATGTGTCTCTATTAGACACTTTTCGTTCAATTTTTGATTTTTTAGCGTGTTCTCAAATGCTCATTAAGTAGGATAAGTTAACCATTTAAAATATGTTACCTCCTTTAATTATACTATTAGTCTCAATAAACGGTAAAACCTGAGATGCTTCAATTGAGGATTATGTGTATAATTAAAGGAGAAGACATATTTTATGTGGTTAACTTATCTACGTAATGTACTTTATCACGTGTTCAGGTACTCAATTGAAACAAGTCATAGGCCGAGTATCTAAATGAAATTTGCTTGCGAGTTTGAGGGCTATCGGTGTATTAAGCCTAGAAATTTTGAATTCAGACTTTTAGAAATTGAAAATATTTAGATAGAAGCGTTTTACCCTATTAGTAAGAGTAGCCGGAAATCAAGA
The DNA here is from genome assembly GCF_019175385.1 of Lycium barbarum. Taxonomy (NCBI): domain Eukaryota; kingdom Viridiplantae; phylum Streptophyta; class Magnoliopsida; order Solanales; family Solanaceae; genus Lycium; species Lycium barbarum. Next base: position 22,249,896 of record NC_083345.1, on the reverse strand, counting down.
TTAGTTGAGCCGGTTGTGTTAGAATACCAAGTGCCGTGAAGCTAAAGAGTTGGAAATTCCTTCTCATAATGTTCTGAGTTATTTCTCAAAGTTGGGGGCCTTGGAAGTTGGGGCTAAGGGTTTGTTTGAATCCAAGCTACCGTCCTCTAATGTTTACAGTAGACAAAAGTTAATCAGTGTTAAAGGTTGTGTAGATAGAAAATTTAAGAAAAATTAAAGCATAAACGTGCTCAACCAATTTGTTTTCTAACTTATCCTTGTTCGATTAGCTGCATTTTAACATGAACCGCGTCTGGTACTAACATAAAAACATTTTTTTGCACGGATTGCCCTTCTTTTGGGGTGGTCTTTAAATTTTGCCCCTCATATTTGTGTTCTTTAAGTTTTGCCCTTCGCTTGGATACCTGAGGTTCTGGGTTTGAACTCCCGCTCAGGCATAAAATAAAAAAATAATTTCGCAAGGCAGGACTGGGGGGAGTGTATGCCGGATCCGGCATACAATCCTTAAGGAAAAACTAAAGTTATGCCGGAGGGGGCAGACTTTGCCTTGAGACATATATATATATATTTTATTTTATTTTACTTTTCAAGGCAAACTTTTAATTATGCCTTAAGGAAAAGTTCCGCCTTATGGGGCATACTTTTAGTTATGCCTTAACTAAAAGTGTGCCACATAAAATATAACTAAAAGTATGTCCCATAAGACGGAACTTTTCCTTAAGGCATAACTAAAAGTTTGCCTTAAGGAAAAGTTCCGTCTTATGGGACATACTTTTAGTTATATTTTATGGAGCATACTTTTAGTTATGCCTTAACTAAAAGTGTGCCCCATAAAATATAACTAAAAGTATGTCCCATAAGACGGAACTTTTTCCTTAAGGCATAACTAAAAGTTTGCCTTAAGGAAAAGTTCTGCCTTATGAGGCATACTTTTGGTTATGCCTTAATTAAAAGTCTGCCCCATAAGACATAGTTCCTTAAGGAAAATTTTTGCCCCATAAGGCATAACTAAACTATGCCTTGGAAAAGTTATGCTCCTCCGGTATAACTTTAGTTTTTCCTTAAGGACTTTATGCCGGATCCGGCATACAATCCTTACGGAAAAACTAAAGTTATGCCGGAGGGGGCAGACTTTGCCTTGAGACATATATATATATATATATTTTTTTTTTTTACTTTTCAAGGCAAACTTTTAATTATGCCTTAAGGAAAAGTTCCATCTTATGGGGCATACTTTTAGTTATGCCTTAACTAAAAGTGTGTCCCATAAAATATAACTAAAAGTATGCCCCATAAGGCGGAACTTTTCCTTAAGGCATAACTAAAAGTTTGCCTTAAGGAAAAGTTATGCCCCCTCCGGCATAACTTTAGTTTTTTGTAAGCCGGATTCGGCATACACTCCCTCCAGCCCTGCCTTGCGAAATTATTTTTTTATTTTATGCCTGAACGGGGGTTCGAACCCAGAACCTCAGGTATCCAAACTAAGGGCAAAACTTAAAGACCACAAATATGAGAGGCAAAATTTAAAGACCGCAAATATGAGGGGCAAAATTTAAAGGCCACCCCAAAAGAAGGGCAATTCTGCGAATTGCAAGAACCTTAAGCTTCGTTTTACTCTAAATATCTCTTCGGCGAGTTTTGTTGAACGAAAACAACCGTTGTCATGCATAACTGTAGCAATTCTTTAGACAAATCAACTATTCAAGTCAATCGGCACTCTTTTGGCCAGACACACAGAAGGAAAAATCACTTCTCCAGTGGATTAACCCAACAAACTCGAGAAGAAACACAAATATTTGTAAAAGGCCAAAATTCAACACATAGCAAGGACAGAAAGATTCATTTGTCCTAATATTTATCTGGTATGAGAACATCAAGCTAGTACCATTAATAAATTAAGGTCAGCCGGGAACAAAAGCGCTCCAAGTAGTTGCATCTAGATAAATTTAAAGTAAACCAACATGAGAAGCAGAAAATGTATTTAACCAACCTAGATTAATCCTAAGATCTAATCTTCTAAGCATTTACAGAACTATAATACACCTTGTCACTTGCACAGATCGTCAGCCATCAGCAGAGAAGTCAGCAGCACCTGTGAAGGACATAAGAGTACCATAAGATCTTGAATAAAGATGACAACGGCATGCTGTTTGGTAAAGTTCGGTTAGAAGAGATAATAAAAAGATAAACGTCGGAGTGATCAATAATGCACTGTTTTTGCTCTATAGACAAATCTTCATAAAAACTTAAAGAACATAGCAAATTGCAAAACTCTGGCTTGCCAAAACTCAACAAGTCCTCGAGGAATATCGTGTGAATATTTATAATTAAATGCGAAGAGGTACATTTGTATAGATGTATAGCTATGCAATATCATAATCAACTACTCATTCAATGTATATTGAAATAATAAGCTTAATGGTAACTTAAAAAGCTTCCTAGTTCCTACTGACCCTTTGAAATGCTCTAGGTGTGGCTGGAAAGGAAGGTCGTCTCCAAGAAATTATCACTAGATTATGCAAGCAGCATATTTCTCAGTTCTGACTTTCTTTTTGTTCCAAGAATAGGACAGTAAGCTATTAGAGCTGCTATATTCCACCTTAGAGCACATTGTCCTCTTGCCAGGGTATCGGGAATGGAATCAACGAGGAAATTCAGGTTTTACCATTGATTAAAATACTCGAAAAATAACTATGCCTCAATCCAAACAAGTTGGGGATTTGATTACATACTCACTTTAGCAAATGACATGCATCTTCTTGTACTAAACTCGATTTCCCTCAACCGTCTCTCTCTCTTTCACACACACACATACATTCAGGTAAAACAAGCTGCCTTCCACCATATATCTCATGCTGATAGCAGCCTGATCAGGTTTAGTAAAGTGGCCTTTCTTCTTACCTGTTACCAGTGTTATGAAATGATTTAACTCCTAACTAGTGCACAGATAATTCGGAACTTATATGCTTAAGGCCCTAATATACATATCATTACGAGCACATGCCAGCAGCATATGAGGATGTATAGATAACCATTCATTTTTTTTTTCTTTTTAATTTATTACAAACATCTAAATGACACTGTTTTTTATAACCGTGGTTTCCGAGCCAGCTTGTGCACACCTCAACTGATTCCACGGGTGCTACCTCCTACCAGCACAGAAACTGGATAGCTCTGTCCACCAAGCCTTGGACACATGGGAAGAAATTACCTAATGTTTTTACCTCTGTTGGGATGTGATCTAATTGATAATACGTGAAACAAATTAAGGATTATGAACTAAATTTTATCCATAATTTTGAAATATAACATAACATAATCTTTTGTAGGTTTTCAATAAATGTGTCTACCTCAACGTTGCGCCTTTAGTCGTCTCGCTTACAAATAACTTCAGTGACAAAGTCAAAGACTTTAAATGACATTGTTTTATAGCAGATGAAAGCTACTGCCCTCCTACCAACAAAACACTATCTTTTCTTTGAAAGCAGCAAAACACCGAAAACACTATTCGATAAAAAATGTAAAGAAACAAAGTTAGCAGGGGATCACTACTCGATAGAAATTTCAAGACCAAAGGTCCTAGAACACCAAAAAGCTATTTCTTTGAGCTGACTTTTCTCCTTGAACCTTTGTCACAAGAAACAACTTTAAAACGAAGCCATGTTTCTGGTAGATAAAGCTTATATAACTGATTAAACTAGCTCATAAGCACCTTCTCCCTTTTTATGCATTTGGTAAACACCAAAAGTGCTTGTAACCAGTGGCGAAGGCAGGATTTTGCTAAGGTCATTCAAAAAGTTAAAGAAACAAACATGTGCGGAAGCCAACCAAAACACTATTGAAAACGCAACGTACCTTATTACAACTGTACTCGACGAGGTTTCATATCTCGAAATGTTTTAATAATAGCATCATGAGAAATATTATCAGCAACCGCTAAAAAAATCATCATTCATTCGACTTCGGAAGTCATTCTTAATAAACTTCGTTGCCAAAAAGTTCATTTAATGGATGCAGTGACAACTGTTTGAATGCAAAGAAGCGGAATACAGGAAGATAATTTAAATGCTTCTTTGTCTGAACTAATCTTTTTGGAAGATCACAAAGCCCATTTAGATCGGAAACCTTTTAACAACATCAATAATGTAACCTGCAAGCTGATTCTCAAGAGCACCATACTAGATTCATCAAGATATAATTCCATCATTCTTATTATTTTTCCAGATGTCAAAACTATGAGTTAATTGGATTCAGACAAGTAAATCAGTCGTCACTTGGCCAAAACGATCATTAAGTACTTGAATCAATAATTTTGCAAAACGCTTCAACACAATAATGACGTGAGACTGTATACTCAGCATGTTTATGTCGTGATCTTAAAGAGCTAACATATGGCTCATCAAAGTTAGGGACCAAAATATCATATTTGATACAAAATACAGATATCTTAGCAATAAGAGAATCTCATTCATCATCCCTTAAAATTTGCGATCTTCTCTTTGCTACTTCAACAAGTAGCATGGCGTTTGCGATATCTTGCAAGCATTAAACTCATTTGTAATTGCTAAAACGTCTCTCATCAAATGCAACCTCGAATGTTTGACAAGTTTTGAGATATTCCTTTGCTTTGGCTCTTTCATCCGTAGAATGTGCATCAAGAATAGAGTCAAACATAAGAATAAAGCTACTAAAAAATTTATAGTGAAATCCGTAATGAGTATCACCAGCTCTAGCAAGATAGAGTTTTTGATGCAAGCCCCTACCAGTGTTAAGTTCATCCAAATCTAATGCCTCTTGATTTTTCTCTTTGAGATTTTCGATATTCATCCATGCGTTTAAAAGAAGCTCCTAACACATTCAAAATATTTGAAACCAATACTACAAGTTCTCCCACTTCAACACGTCTTTTAGAAACCACAACAAGAGTTAATTGAAGCTGATAAGCGAAGCAACGTATAGAATGAGCAGACCGACTTGGGGTTGGCCTGGTGGTAATTGGCTTGAGCCTTGGGGTGCTCCCTTTCAAGGTCTCAAGTTCGAAACCCACTGGGTGCAAACAATTTCTGAGGGCCATCGGACTGGGGTAAAACCCTGAATTACCCGTGGTGCACTTGCGGGAAACTCCTTGCCGAGGGCCTGTGCACCCCCGGGATTAGTCGGGGCTCAAAGAGACCCGGACACCCGGTGCTTAATAAAAAAAAAGGAATGAGCAGACCGACTTTCTTGCCTAATCAATATTTTAAGGCCATTAATATCACCTTGCATATTACTCGCCCCATTGTAACAATGTCCACGTATAAAAGACAAACTCAAGGAATGTTGAGCAAGTAAATCAACAAATGCTACTTTTAAAGATAAAACACGTCTCTTTAACATTAACAATGTCAATAAGTCGCTCCATAAAAAATCCCATTCTATCAACATATCGTAAAACAACAACCATTTGCTGCTTACATACACATCAAAAGATTCATCAACCAATAAGGCAAGGTAGTCAGAATTTAATTCCTCTATAGTAGCCTTATTCAATCTTGCATGCAGTGAAGAATGTTGTCGCACCTTTGGCATACCATGAAAGATGCAGCCTATTGTTTGAATTGTTATCTATTTATAAACATTAATTTCATCAAGCAGGTGATTTATTTTCAAGTATAGGATTTAAGAGTTGGCAGAAAAAGACTAGTTTTTTGGAGGGCCGAATAGCATTCATAATCAATTCAAAAAGAAATGTGAGGATCTAATACAACAACAATAGTCTATTCAATGTTTGAAGCTTAGGTTTCTCTCTGTAACTTTGCATCTACTTGATGCCTTTTCTAATGAAATTTGTTTACTTTACCAAAAAAAAAAAAAAAAAACAATAGTCTATTCAATCGGCATTTGAGAGGCAATCCAATAAATTTAAGTGCGAGTATCGGATCCACTTAACTGCTTCTTTTAAATCAAGGGTTGACATTTTGCGGTCATGATAAATCTAAATCATCACTTAGTAGGGGGAATTTTGGTATGCCAAAAGGTGCGACAACATTGGGGATTTTGTATTTGAACATGCTCCACAAAATGTTCAGATGACTTCTCCAACGATTCAAAAAGAAACTGTGACTGCATACAAGATTGAAACAATTAAGGCTACTATAGAGGAATTAAATTGGGATTACTTTGCCTTAATGATTGATGAATCTTTTGATGTGTTACGTAAGGAGCAAATAATTGTTGTTCTATGATATGTTGATAGAATTAGATTTGTAATGGAGCGACTTATTGATTGTTCATGTTAAAGATACTTGTGGATCTTTAAAAGTACAATAGTTGATTTACTTGCTCAACATTCCTTGAGTCTTGTCTTTTGTACATAGGCAATGTTACGATGGCGCAAGTAATATGCAAAGGTGATATTATTAATGGTCTTAAAATATTGATTAGGCAAGAAAGCCAGTCTGCTCATTCTATGCATTGCTTCTCTCATCAGCTTCAACTAAATCTAGTTGCAGTTTCTAAAATATGTGTTGAAGTGGGAAAACTTGTAGTATTGGTTTCAAATATTTTGATGTGTTAGGAGTTTCTTTTAAACGAATGGATGAACATCGAGAAACTCAAAGAGAAAATTTCAAGAGGCATTAGATTTGAGTGAGCTTAACACTGGTAAGGGGCTTGCATCAAGAACTTGGTCTTGCTAGATCTGGTGATACTTATTGGGGATCTCACTATAAATCTTTTAGTAACTTTATTCTTATGTTTGGCTCTATTCTTGATGTTCTTGAGTCACTTGTTCTCGTTGCACATTCTTCGGATGAAAGGGCTAAGGCAAAGGGATATCTCAGAACTTGTCAAACAATTGAGGATGTATTCATGTTGCATTTGATGAGAAATGTTTTAGGCATCACAAATGAGCTTAATAAATGCTTAGAGAAAAAGGAACAAGATATCACAAACGCCAAGCTACTTGTTGAAGTAGCAAACAGAAGATTGCAAAATTTAAGAGATGGTGAATGAGATTCTTTTATTGCAGCTATCTGTATTTTGTATCGAATATGAAAAGATACCTAACTTTGATGAGTTATCTGTATTTTGTATCGAATATGAAAAGATACCTAACTTTGATGAGTCATATGTTAGCTCTTTAAGATCACGACGTAAACATGTTGATTATACAATCTCACATCATTATCGTCTTGAAGTGTTTCACAAAATTACTGATTGGCAACTTCAAGAATTTGATAATCCTTTTGGCGAAGTGGCAATTGATTTGCTTCATGGAATTGCTTGGTTGAATCCAATTAACTCATTTTCAAGTTTTGACATCAGAAAAATAATAAGAACGGTTGAATTATATCCTGATGACTTATGAATTTAGTATGGTTGCTCTTGACAATAAGCTTGCAAGTTACATTGTTGATGTTCGTGATGTTAATGAAAGGTTCTCTAATCTAAATCGGTTTTGTAATCTTTCAAAAAGATTAGTTCAGACAAAGAAGCATTCAAGTTATCCTTTTGTATTCTGCTTAAAACTTTCTTTGCTTACACTAGTTGCCACTACATCCGCTGAAAGAGCTTCTTCGGCAATGAAATTTACCAATAATTACTTGTGGAGTCGAATGAGTGACGTATCTTTTTAGCGGTTGCTTGGTCCCTTATGTTGAAAAGTTGTGTTTGATAATATTTCTAATGATGCTATTATCAAAACCTTTCAAGATATGCAACCTCGTTGAGTACAATCATAATATAGTAAAATAGTGTTTTGGTTGGCTTCTCCGAGTGTTGTTTTCATTAATTTTTTGATCCCCGTGGAAAAAATTCTACCACCGCCACTGCTTTCCCATATCCATCATAATCATGCTGGTCCACCACGAAACACTTCCCCATTTCCAACTGATATATGCCTCAATTTGTATGAAAAAATATCATTAAACCAGACAGGTTGAATGAGAAGAAATTCTTGGCAATCCAAAACCAAATGGAATCAGGCAATTGCAACCAGAATCGCCGACATAATAAAAAACAGTTAAGCAGGAAATCACATTGTAAAAATATCTTTTCATCTTTCACGGTGTCCATAGATTTGTAATTTATGACGGCAAAATCTTCCCATTATCACATCTAACCTTTGCTAGACACTTCCATTTTCAAATATTCCACTCTTAGTTTCCATTTTCCTCTATATACTCTACATTTGCCTTAATACTCAAGCCAGGGACACAAGCTCGCTTACTTCCTATTTTTGAAAATCTTCCCTTACAAATCTCAGACATTCTGTTTCACTTCCTGTTTTCAGACTATATTCCCCGCATTGCCTTAGATAGTCATAGTCATGCTAAGGACATGAGCAAACTTGCTTCCGTATTTTAATATCTGCCATTGCAAATTACTAACATTCTATTTCATTCACATTCATTCAACTATATTCCCTACATTGCCTTAGATACTCATGCTAGAAACACGTGCACACTTAAAAACTGTTCTTATATGGGCATTGCCCAGTTACATTAAATAGGTTTTATGATGAAGTAAAGATTAACGAATGGTGCTGGTTAATCAAATTTCTGCATGAACTTTCTCAGCGGATTTAATAACAAACAGCTTGACTAAGAAGCAGATCAGCACCATATGATCAATTCCAGTAACACATGTACAGTAGAAGCGGTCAAGTGACACGTCAAATTTTGCAAATATTTTCTCCCTTTTATTGATGAACAAACATTTCCAATTTCAAGAATCAGTTTCATTTTCTATTTTCATCTATAATTTTGCTTGACTTTCAGTTTTCTATTATCATAAATCAGAAAATTCAGATAATCTGTTTTATTTACATTACCTTCAAATGCTTGAATGTTGCTCATAGAAGGGGCACTTTTCGTGCACTGAAATGGTTATAAGGTGAAAGTGAGAAAAAGATAAAGGTACTCTGCTGCATAAAATTTGTGCATGAACATGCTCACTTATAGAAATCACAAATAGGTTGATTCAGGAACAGAAACAATGAATTTATACCTGATAATTAATGACATGTCCAAAGGAGATACTAATTGTGCTCCTCCGAATTTGTAGGTGATACATCTGTTGTTTGTTTCGCTTCAGACATCTCAACTTCACATGCAGCAACATCTGGTGTATTTTCATTTTCCATTCTCATCTGTTTGAGCTTATCTAACTGTATAGCATGTAGCTCATATCTGATCATCAAAATTAATTGCACTTTAACTTCCCATGGTAGAAACACAAGCACAACAGCATTCACAAAGTTAGTACACGGAACTTACTTGGCAACAAAACCCTTGACAAGGGCAAAATATATTGTCCAAAACTGTTGCTCCTTCAAATAACGCGGACATAATTTGAACCTCAATTGTGAGAGTTCCTGAAGGTTGCAATGAAGAATCGATATAAGAAGATAATGATAGAGTAAATACAAGCTGCCACAACTAAATGCCAACTGATAAATCTGATGCAGGTCTCTAACCAATATGGTCAAATCCACAGAAATAATATCTTTTCATCTGCTGGAAATGCATGAACCGAAATTAAGCTCATGGAGAAAAATAATATCCAGAGAGAAGCACTAAGGCACAGGTGCATAACAGGAAGTACGAAGAGAATAGACACAGTAGAGATCTAGTAGCTCAGTTGGTTGGCTACCTGAACTCTCACGTTGTTGGTGAGGGTTCGAATCCCCACATTGTAATCCCCTTCCCCCTATATAATAAAAAAAAAAGAAAAAAAAGAGAATAGACACAAGCTGATGAAACTAACACGTCTCTCAGATATAGCCATCAACTGGTAGAAACAGGCATATAAGGATTAGACTTTACTCAAGATACTGCTTAGAGGAAGGACTGCAGGATCACGTATAATATGCAACAAAGAGACAAAAAAGTCGCTGATCTTCTTTTTCTTCATATTTTGGCTGTTAATGAGATATGTATTTGGCACCTTCACATGACGCCATATTATCAAGTTGTGAAATGATGCTAGCCTAGTGCATTTTAGGATATTCTTCTAGGGAGATGAGAGAAAATCCCTACTACATCAACCTATCTAATATAGAAGCTCTGCTAATACCAAACGACATGCTCAGTGCTAAGAAACTGGACATTGGGCTTAACTCAACCTAAAAAGTCACTCATGTGGTGAGAAATGTCTAAAACCGCATGACCACAGCCTATACACTTAACCAATGTGAGATTCTAATAGCCCTTGATACGCTCAGGATGAAGCATGTAATAATATAACGTACGTGGCCTAACATTAGGTATCTCAACATCAAAGATGGGTCTGGCTCTAATACCATGTAATAAGAAATGAAAATGGGGCATAACTCAACCACAAAAGCTACTTGAAGTGGAGAGGATTGCCCAAAACTATATAAAAAAAGTCATACATCTAATCTTTTCACTTGAAAAAGTTGGTGACGGCTTTTGCCCTATTAAACAAATATCCATAGGTTGCATCCACCACTTAGTAAATTTTAGATCTCAAATAAAATAGACATAATACAAGTGTAAAAACCTGGCCTGATATGTTTAGTCTAGTCACTCTACCAAGCAAAATTTACTGAAACCAGGTCAAGGTTCTTTGTATTTTCTCATGCTACAGTATAAAAGTAAACCTTTGTCATAACTGAATAATCCTTTATTTCCTTTTCACACGGCAATCTTTCCTTTCAGGTCGATACCATAAAGAAAGACACTGTTTTATGTTTCTTCTAACATTCTCATTTTAGAGCCCGTTTGGATTGGCTTATAAGTTGCCTATAAGCTGTTTTCAGCTTTTTTGAGTGTTTGGCTGGCCAGCTTAAAGTCATTTTGTGCTTAAAATAAGCCCAAAAAATTAATTGGACCCGTTTGGCTTAGCTTATCTAAAGCAGCTTATAAGCTGAAAACAACTTATAAGCCAAAAAAAATAAGTTGGACTAACCCAACTTATTTTTTTTTAGCTTATAAGCTGCTTTTTTTAAGCCCATCCAAACAGGCTCTTAATCTTAATTATATGTACTTATAGGAATTGATGAAATGTTGAACCCTACTAGATACTAGGAGTATTTTGGTATGTTAAATACATTTAGTTTATGTACCAAGACTCCTCCTTTATTTTAACCGTCTCCAGTCAAATATTGTTACGTAAATAAAATGGGGGGATTAACTGATAACAAAAGTTCCATTTTTATCTGCTAGGCACGATGAAGCAGGGTATTAGAAGCCTTTTGCTAACAATGTTTATTAGTTCCACTCTTGTTTGTCCCCAATTTCCCATCGACTAGCTTCTTGGTTCTAGTCCTCCAAACCACTTAGCACCTAGAAAAATGCTATAGGTGGTATACGTATTTGTATGTATGTATATGTGTGTGCGCATTTACATATAATGTGCATATTTTACACAGTCAAACATTAGGGCCTCTTGAAATCCACCAGAAAGGGGCAAAATCTTAATTAAACCAAGTGAGTCTAATTCAACAAGCTCAAAGGATGAATCATATTGAAAAGCCATAGGAGACCTAGTTTTACAACATCCAAACCGCAATTCCTAAATCTTCCTTCAACTCAGTTTTATGAAAAACCAAAAGGGCACAGAAAGCCAAAAAAAAAAATGCAAGAGCAACAACCATTTAAAGGGCCAGAAAGTAAAGCAAACAATGGAAGGTAAGGAAAGACCTTGACTTTAGAAAGAATAATCAAAGCATGACGCTGTTGCCAATCGGATAGATCTTTCCGTACATTCTCGGGTTTATCTCCACTGCCTTCGTTACCATTCTCCTCATCTAACAACAAAACCATATACCATTTCAGACACATCAGCATGTAAGCAGAGTGTAAGGGTGTGTTCGGTATGGAGCAATTTTCCCATGTTCGTTCACCCAAAAATTTTCAAAAAACAGTTTCTCTAAGAAAACAAGCTCGTTAAAAATGGAAAAACGACTTCCCTAGTAGGGAAAACAAAATCCATAAGTGGCATCCCACATTGATTGTCCTCCCCACCATCCAACCCACCTCCAGGGGCGGATCTACTTGGGGGCCAGTGTTCGCCCGAACACACTCGGCAAAAAATTACAGTGTATATATAGGGTAAATTTTCTGTGTTTATGTGCATATATTAACTTTTGAACACTCTCGGTAAAAAATTACAGTGTATATTTAGCTTCTTCTTTTTTCCAAACACCCTGAATGAAAATCTTGAATCCGCCATTGCCCACCTCATCTTCACCCCCACCCCCATAGCCCCCATTCCCACCACCGTTACCCCACCGCCACCTCCCATAATATTTGTCTAGATTATATACAAATGCTTTTAGCATAATTTTTTTTTCCTCACGTACCGAACACAAAAAAAAAAAAAAAAAAAAAAAAACCCACTTATTTTCCATGGAAAACATTTTCCTTTATACCAAACACACCCTAAATCTCCATATAATAACTACAACTATGCTTATAAAGAAGAAAAAGGAAAAACCAAAAAAAAAAAAAAAAGAAAGAAAGGGAACCTGGGACAGAGAAATTTCGAAAGGTGTCAATGGAAAAGGATTTGATAAAATCAAGTAATTGATCAGTGACACCATAGAGTAGTTCGTTGTCTTTAAGGTTAGGTTTAGGAGTAACAGTGGTTGTGGTTGTAGAGAGGCTTCGTCGAAACCATGAATATACATCCATGTCTTGGCTAACTTATGATCTACCACTCATGATTCATACTTAATCGCTCTTCTTGGTTGGAAGTTGTCTCTATCTCAATTTCAGATTTTGGAAGATGTTTTCCCCAACATAAAACTGAAAATTACTGCTTGTTCGGATGGTTGTGTTTTGCATCTATTGGTTTTTGCTTTAAATACAGGTTTGATTGTTATAAGCAAATGTAAAATTTTCATTGAAAATTCCGCAAATAAATTAATATAAAAACATTATTATAATGATTATTTGACAAAGGTCACAACATAAAAAATGATAGTAGCCTAGATAATCTTTAAAATGAATCTTCGTTCACTTCATCGTCAATCTCCAAATCTATTAGTCCTTTCCACCCTTAACTAATATTTGCACTGACTTTTATTTATATATTCAAAGAAGGAGAAGGGCTAAAAGTGTAAGAGCAATGACAAAAAGTTGATGAAGTTGCTTCAGGAACATAGTGGTATGAAATCTTTATCATATCATTTCAGACATAATAATCTAAAAAACTATTTATGACAATACTAGTGTTATTTTCAATGAGAGTTGTTTTCTTTATATATATTTTAAATCACTACAACATGAAAACATAAACATGATAACACAAAGTATAAATATTATTACAACAATATTAAAAATCATAACCTATAGCAAAAATACTTTTAAAACAATAAAATTTAAATTAATACCCGGGGCATATGCCTTTATGCCTGGGGCTTGCGCTTTTGCGCCCGGGACTTACGCCCCAAATTTTAAGGCGTACGCCCTACGCCTTTCATTTGCGCCCCAGAGTGTTTTTGGTACGCCTCGCCCCGGGGCTTGCCTCGGGACTCTCCCCGAAAACACCTTTGAAAACACTGGTTTAAAGTAGTAATAATTGAACTCCAGTTTTATTAAAAGTTAACAAAATTGGTCACATATGATCATTTTATGTTGGAATTGATTTTATAAATAAGAGAGGAATTGATTTGGTAGTCACGACCTTCATGAAATCAAAATGTGAAAACTAAAGATACAAAAAAAAAAAAAAAAATGGTTCGCTTGGTTGAAAACCTCACAAAGGTTGCCTAAGCAAAAATAAGGACACAATTTTTTATTTTTTTTTAAAGGTCCCTTGGTTTAAATCTCACAAGAGGTGGCCTAGTCAAAATTTTGGACATTTATGACTTGATGCTTAACTAAGGTGCACATGCAATTTCTAGTTTTATTCTAAGTTTAGTCGCATAAGTTTTAAAAAGAAGTGTGGCCTAACGTGATCATCGAAATTAAAATTCCGAACATCACCTTCATTCCTTCAAAGACAAAGGCATATATTGCAAAAGGAAAGACGACATTTGTGTCGAGCTGGAAAAGACTTCAATATTACAAGAGTTTGATACATCAATCCTAGAAATACGAAAGAGATATGAAAATAACTACATATTTATATATACAAAGATCGAGCCTAAGTCATGCAAATAATTGGAGATGAACAATTGTTGTTTACAGTGTTGAATGCCTCTTCCTAGGTAGATCTTCGAGTCCGGAGCTTAAAGGGCACAAAAATACACAAAATAAACCAAAAGGGGGCTACCTTCCACGATATACCAAAAGGGGTATAACGTGGAGGGGCCAACGTTATACCCCAATTTTTTTTCTCAATGTCAGACCAAAACAAAAAAAAAAATTAAGAGTATAATGTGGATCAATCCACGTTATACAACATATATATTTTTCCCCGTCCAACGTTTTACAAAAATAGTTTGTAAGACGTTGGCCAGATTTAAATCATATCTGGTTGTTTTTTTAATAAAAAATTTTTTAGTGATTTTTTAATTTTTAACGCATACAGTTAATTTCAGTGATTAACTCAAACAAATATTTTAACGCATACAATATATGTGTTATATATGCGAACATAAATAAAAAATACTAAAATATAAGTTAAATAAATGTCACACATTAACTGAGTAGTAAATGTTAAATTACATACGTTATTAAACGACACAAGACATGTTATATATTCTTGGAAGATTACATAAGGAAACAACGATCGTACAACTTAAGAAAAAACATAAGAACCAACAAGCAACAACAAATACTGATTTCTGTCGGGGCAGCGATTCTTGTTATGACCTGTTTGCTTGCACGTACTACACTTTCTAGCCATGCGAGCAGGAGCTATATCCATTTCATTCCTCCTTCTAGTTGTACTCCGCACTCCTGAAGTTCGCTCGTATTCAGCGTTTGCAATTAAACTGAAGGGAGAAGGTAGCCAATATGCCTCATCACCCAACGGTGAAAAATTCCCATTGTACGTTAGCTTGTAATACCTGCAACTGTAGTACTTGCTAACATAGGTCTTTGGTTGAATTCCGCGGATATCACAAAATTTAATGGCATGTGAACATGGCATATGGTAGTTTCTCCACTTCCCACACAAACACTTTTTCCCGTCGGCAGAGACTTTATGAATATTTCCGCCCTTACCTTTGTGTGCAAATGTCAGAGTCTCAAAGACCCCTTTAGCTGTATTGTATTGCTTCATGTCAGTGTGCTTTAGGGACCTCTCCCAGTATTCATCAAACTTCTTTTCAACAGCGAGTGGCCAAAACGTTTTATCCGCAATCAACAAATCAGCAAGGTGCTTCGCTCAACAAACCGATCAACAAGATTTTTAAACGTATAACAGACCATGGCAGTAACGGGCAATCCACGAGCTTTATTCAATAAACCGTTGTAAGACTTGGAAACATTTGTTGTCATAGCTGTTGACACCCAATTTTGTCCCGCCTCTCCCCCAAAATACCAATTAATACTTCTAGTGTTTTGAGAAATTAAAAAATATGCATTTAAATTTTACTATAATTATTAGTCTTTTATTAACACCCACATTTTATTATTCCGCTGCAGTTATTATTATTATTATTATTATTATTACTATTATTATTATTATTGTTATTGTTATTCTTAAATTATCATTACTAATTGTCATTAATTATTATTTCTTGTTATTTCCATTATTATTATTATTATTATCATTAATTACTAATCATTATTATCAGCGTTATTTTGTTATCAATTATTAATCATCATTATCATCGTTATTTTATTATTAATTATTATCATTGTTTTATCAATAATTGTTATTTATTATTATTATTATTATCATCATTATTATTTCTTATTATTATTATCATTATTATCTTATTATTACCACTATTATTGTTATTATTATTAATTTATTAACATTTTGCCACTATCAATAATTGTTATTTATTATTATTATTTTATTATTAATTATTATCATCTTTATTATTATTAATTATTATCATTTTTAATTATCAATATTTGTTATTACTATTATTATTATATCTATCATTATTTTTTATCACCATTATCATCAAAATTATCATTATTACCATTATCATTATTGTTATTATTATTAGCAGTATTACTACTGCTATTTATTTGCTGCTATTATTTGGTATTATTGAAACCTGCATTTCTCAATGTTTTACCAACTTCCGCATAGACATCGCATTTATTTCGCACATTTTAAAATGATAGCGTTTATTTATTGTTAAAATATTATTGCACGGTCATTGCAACATCATATATTTTTATTATCCGGATCTCTTATAATTACACGTTTTTCGCATTAGATAATATTGTGACACCCTTAGTACACCGTAATCAAAATGGGTCTTTTATTCAAATTTAGAAGCCAAACTATTTCTTGCACTCGGTCCGCATTTTGACTTACCGGACCCCAAATCAAAGTCCGATTAACTCCTAATATTTTTTGGACTAGCCCATATTTTTTATCTCAATTTTTAGACCAGTCTATGTTTTAATTCACTAGTCCATTATTTTAATACCCAGTCTAAAAATGGACCCGGTCCACAAATGGACCGGGTCCGGCCCATTTCCCACTTTAACAAAGGGAAACCTTTCCCTCATTTTCCATCGTCGTCCGCCGCCCTCCCCTTCTCCCTCCTCTCTCCCTCATCTCCCCCCACGCTCACCTGCCATCTCCACCACGCCACTGCTACTCCCCATTCCCTTTTGTTCCCCACGCTTCTGCCACCCCACGTTCTTTTGTCCCCCCGCTCCTCTCTCTCTTCCTCAAAACGAAAACCCTAGCCCCAAATCCTAAAATCTAGCTATAAATAATCGTGGCTGGTTTCGTCTAAAGGGGGAGAAGATCGCAAGAATCCCCTTACAAAAACGAGTTCTTGAACCCCAAAAATTCACTATAAGGACAGGTTTTTGAGTCGCAAAAATGCCCGAAAATTAAAGTCCTGAAACAAGCTTTGAAATCCCGAAAATCTCTAAAAATATAAGTCTTTTAGTCGCCTATAATCCCTTAAAATACGAGGTTTATCAGCAGTTACAATCTTGTTTTATTGTCGAATCAAAAAATACTACATCGATTTTGTTTTCGTTTACCTTGGTGTTGCTGCGAATCCGAGCATCGCAAACTCGGATTTAGTAGTGTTCGAGTGTGGATCGAAGATTCGCCTCACTTCGCTGCACCCGAAGAAGGTAAAACCTCTTCCTTATTGTTCAGTTTTTTTTAGTAGTTTTAAGGTTGTTAGCGGATCTGCATGTAGTTGTGTGAAATTAATTTGTAAATTAATTATCGTTTCAGCATGTTATTAGTTTTCGCAATAGAAATCTGCTTTGATTTTCATTTATATTTGATAAGAAGACTGTCTAATGGTATTGTATTGAGTTTGATATGTCTCTACTAAGGTCGTTTAATGAACGTTTCCTGTTTTGCTTTCGACTGATTTGAGTCTAATATGGAATACATGTCTGATTTAATTCTATAAGGGATAATATGTTGGTACGAGTGTCTACAAGCCTGTGATATGTGATATGCTTCCTCTTTAATACTGGTAATGCTTGTTGAGGTTGGTTCTTATGGTAAAAATGGTCCAGGATTAGTCTTTAAATCTGTTGTTATGTCTGCTGATGAATGTACACTCACATTTCCCTTATTTGTCATTGTATCTTATGTCCTTATATGCTGCTGGCTATGTTAACTTGTCGTGAACAAGTGAGTTGGGGTCAGGCTGTCGCATTCATTTCAGTTCCTTTTCTTACTGCTTTGTTGAGGAAGCTGTTAATATACTCACTAGAGCAGTCTGCTGTTTTGATGAAATCATTAGGTCGTTGTAATGTGTTCATTAAAATCATGTCATGTTGCTGCCTGTATCTCTAAGTTCAGCGTGATTACTTGCCTGGTTATCTCAAATACATTGCATGAAATTACGAAGGCATAGCATCTTCTCTAAAGGTTGTTTAAAGTTTACCTAACAAGTCATCTCGATCTGGTTTAAGTGAAATGTTTGTTAAAATGGACTGTCCTGTTGAAACATGTTTCAAATACCAAAACCTGTTCTGGAAAAGCAGAGGGAATGGATAAAATCCTGTTTGCTTCTGTCATCATCTTACCCCTGTTAGATAGGAATCCAGTACGCACATCTATTTGTTTGTTTGAGGCATATTGCCTTTTGAGTGTTTGTTGTAGTATCTTAAAATGATGGCTTAAATATGCCAACAGGTTTGAAATTTGCTGCTGTTCTTTATCATCATAGATGGTGCATAACTGAACATTTTCTTAAGTCTGAATATAGGCTTGGCTGGTATCAGTGTACTTAGTTGTACTGATGTTCTCTTCGCTTTATTTTGTTGTTTGATCTCCGCTGTCTCTGTTTGGTTTATAGTTATGATCTAGATGCTCAGTTTGTTTTTATGTTCAGTTTAGCTTAGCTCAGTAGTCTTTGGGCATATCCCTATTTCAGTTGGCTTAATTTCGTTTTAGTAGTTAAAATACTTAGACATTCATGTTTAATATAGCTCAATTTCCAGGCTGGTAGTTGACAGAATCTGCCTATTCGTGCCTTAATTCAGTTTCAGATGATATTTAATCTTATTAGCAGATTTGTGTTCATAGGTAGTTTCATATGACTACACTAAATACTCATGCTTCTGTGTGATTATAAATGCACATGCCTACTCTCAGTTCCTTTGTCTTCCCTCTGATAAGAATGCAACTGAGGCGGTTGAATATTTTGCTGGAAGTCCTAAATGAACGAAATTTGGTAGTGACTTGAACATGTTTTCATTTAGGAATAACAAATGCTTTGGCCTTCTGATAATCTGTATTACGCCTGAAACTGTTCATGTAGGAATATCTTTTGGTTCTCTTGGATTCATTGGTGTATACCTTTCAAGTATACCAAGTATGTTCTGAATATTATGTGTATACCAGCCTTTGCATATGTTCAAATTCTATACACGCCTAAGAACAACGAACGCTACATCATTTGGTTCTGCCCATGTTTGAGTATCGCCTGTTCATATATGTGTGGTGGCTAATCTGGGTAGGCATGTATTATGCTTAAGTATACATAATATATATATAATCTACGGAGTTGTTTGAATTTGTATTTTTACGTTTAGACTTATTGATCGTATACTAATCTTTCTTTTCATTTTTTTTCTTTGCATGACCATCGCATATGAGTCCCTCGGATTCATCTCCTTCCGCGCTCGATGTTGGGCTAAGCCCAACGAAATCCTCTTGAGTCATCAGTATTGGGCCTGAGCCCACACAGCAGCGGCAACAGCCCCAAAAAATGGGCTGAATCCCATTTAAATTATATTTGCTCTTTTATGTTATTTATTTTGTGCATTTAATTTGTATACTAACTTTTTTTTTGTTTTTATTTAGTTTATATAAACTTTAATGATGTTAATATATTTAGTTTAGTAAGGGGTAGTTAGTTTAAAGAAGACTAATAATTAATCCCATAAGCTTCGTTTTTCTTCTTTTCACATTAAAGTTATTTATAGTATCCATAATATTTACTTATAGAATAATGGATAGTATAAAATTCATATTTTTCGAATTAAAGGAGTCACATTCTTATTGTCTTAATTTCAAAACATCATTAATATGCAAACATAAATTCGAACATATTTTAAATAACTTTTTCAAGTTTTGAGTCAATCATGCATATTTTTAATTAAGCATAGTTAATAAATGATAATGAAAAGGAGAAAGAAAACTCGCATCTTGTCTATATTCTTAAATTGCAAAATCAATTAATATTTCGCCACTTGAGTTGTTTCAAATATTTATTTAAACATTGTACAAACTCGCGTTTCCTTCTACTTATATATTTCATGCAAATTTTATTTTAAACAACATTATTATTTAAAGTTTTTGCAACATTTATAAGTTTTTTTTTTAATGGCATTTAAAAGCTTCTTTTATGTAAATTATTATATTTTCTCTTAGTCTTATTTTAAGCAGCATTTTTATATTTTCCTTAAAATCTTAACAACCTTTCTTAGTCTTTTTCTCAAAAATTCAAAGCACTTTATTTAGCATTAATTAATCAACCTAAGTTTGGCCGGATAACCGTAGTTAACGGATTCTAAAGGATGCCTAATCCCTTCCCTTTAGGATAATATAGAACCCTTACCTAGAATCACACTAGTTAAGCAGACCATTAACAGAGGTTTAGTTTTAGCTTTATCTTAGTTAATATCTAGGTGTCCTAATTCACCGTTAAATCAATTAGGTGGCGACTCCTTAAAACAAATAACAAAAATAGGAATCATCAATATGTCGTACTTCTACTTTAACTCCCGGGGTTAAAATGGGGTGTGACAATAGCCCCCCACCTATGACCGTTGTCCTTATTCAATGTCCATTTCTCCTTCGGAAGAGATTTTAACCACAGATGCGCTGGAGGTGACAATCTTTTGATTTGTTCCATCCTCATTTTATACTTCTTCTTCTGGTGCTCTGTAGCCGCCAACCAAATTGGCTTCTCAAGGTCACTGTTGAGGAACTTTTTATTAAAGTTGCTTTTTAAATGCCGAACGCAAAACCTATGGTGTGTGGATGGTGGTTGTAACCAATCATGTGTTTGGACACATTGTAAGATACCCTGATGACGGTCAGAAATAAGTCCAATTCCTTGTCTCCCACAAACAATATGTCTCCACAAAAACACAAGGAACTACGTCCAAGACTCAAAGCTCTTGCGTGCAACAATAGCATATGCAAGCGGAAAAATGTTATTGTTCGCATCAATTCCAACAACAATTAACAGTTTCATCTCATACTTACCGTACAGATGAGTGCCATCTATTGAGATAACAGGCCTGCAATTTTTGAATCCATCGATGCTTGGTTTATAAGCCCAGAAAAGAAACTTGAAGATGTGTTCACCTTGCATTGTAGTTGATTGGTGCTCCCACTCAACAACGGTCCTTGGATTGAAATATTTTAAGGCATCCATGTATCGGGGCAATGTCTTGAAAGAGGTTTCAAAATCTCCAAATACCATTTCAATAGCTTTATTACGCCCCTTTTGTGCTTTTCTATAACTAGGAGTAAACGTATGCAACCCTTTTATTTTTTCCTGAACTGACTTAATACTGATGTATGGATCGACCATAATAGATGGTATCAACGTAGTAGCAATTAGGTGACTGTTCAAATTGGAATGATTCTTCCTGTAATCATCTGTGAGACAACTGTGTTGGAGAACCGTTTTGCCTGCCTTCCACATACGACTTGAAATTTCTCTAAAACGGATCATCCACTCACATCCCAACATATAACTCTTGCAAATAACCCTCCAAAATTTACCTTTGGACTGATCAGAAATGAACTCTTTCTTTTCTTTGAGACAATATAGTCTCACTGCGCCTTTTATTTCCTGCTTGTTCTGAAATAACATACCTAATTGCATAATACAAGGAAAATTATCAACCCCCTAAAAATGGGCCAACAAACAAAAAGAATATTCATTGCCACCATACTAACCTGAATTGATAAATTCAGGTTTTTTACGATCCCAAAGTGCAGGTCGAACTGGACCGTCATCTCTCATGAAGGCAAAGTTATCCGGGCCTTCTTCTGTGTTATCCAAATATGGAATCGCATTAGAATGATAGCTAACGTTACCATCACCTCGAGCAGTAATGTCTTCATAAGAATGACCATCATCATCAGATGAGTGATCATCGTCTGTTTCTGTGTGATCTAATAGGATATCACTAGCTGACTCATCGGAGTGATCATTAGCTACATCATTATTTCTCACAATTTGTGTGAGCTGAGTCAGTACGGGATTTTCTTCAAAATCGTTACACCTACAAACATAGGAAAATTCAACGCGTTCAAATCTCAAAAACAATTAGTTAGAAGTCTCTTAGTTTAAGCGAACAAAACATCGTTATATTTACCTTTCCGTAAATGACTCCACTTGAGTAGGGCGATATCGAACTATACTCGTGCCACCTAATTCACTTGTATCTGGAGCACTACTCGGTCCAGGAATATCACAGCTCTGCATAGTCCAACCAAAGTTATGTGACTGGCTACCAACTCCTACCATTGTTTCTTGTTGAAGTGTACCTCTTTGAAGCCTAATATTCATAGCGGGAAAATACATAGTACCTCGAATATCAAACTCATCGTCAGTGGGTGCTTCAACATTGGTAGAGAGTTCAACAGTTGTATACATGTCAAGTGTCGCTATGCTGATATGATTGCTAAATATATCAGGACTTCGAAGAAATAACGATAAGGAATCATTGTCCGAAATAAGAGTTTCCTCGTAAATGGAAATCCCCTAGCCGTAATTGATGTTGAATATCGTCCAGTGATAACCACTAAAAGGTTAGGATCAGTTATGGCCATTTTGCTTATGAAAACACGTTCTAGACGATCGTATTTGAGGGAGAGTGGAGACCTTTGTACGGCTCCCAGACGGCGGTTATATCTCATTGAACCTCTTCGTACACAACTTCACCACCCCAATATAAATTAACTCTTGCATAATTTTCCTCCATATTATTTTCAAGAGAATACAAATGTAAAAATGAATGAAAGAATGCAAGAGAGAAGTGGAGAATTCAGAGAGATATGCAGAATACAAGAGAGAATTGGAGAATTCTTGAAAAAATCTTAACTGGTATATAAAAAAAATGAATCACGGACCTTTGTCATAATGCAGATGTTGAAAAAATTTATTTACTGTTTGATTTTACAACTGCATGCTTGATTTGACGATTGCATGGCAGATTTGACGACTGGATGCATTCTCAGCTTTAACAAAAAAAAAAAATACAAATTAATTTACTGTTTTGCATTTACAACTACATGCTTGATTTGACGACTGCATGGATTCTCTGCATAAAAAAAATTCAAGAATCAATTATTGCTACCGCTCCCGGCCAACGTTTTGTAGCAATTGATTTTGTTGTAAAACGTTGGCCGGCCAACGTTTTGCAATAATTGATTCTTGAATTTTTTTTATGCACGTTATAGCTGAGAATCCATGCAGTCGTTAAATCAGCCATGCAGTCGTAAAAGCAAAACGGTAAATTAATTTATAATTTTTTTTGTTAAAGTTGAAATGCATGCAGTCGTCAAATCTGCCATGCAATCGTCAAATCAAGCATGCAATTGCAACAATTTAATTTGCGTAACTTCCTTTTGAAGTAAATTGAACCTGCCTATATTTCTATTTTTAATGAATATCTGTGACCTTTATTTTCAAGTTAAGGCATCTTATAATGTAGTTTTTACACAAGTCATTTAATAATTAACTATAAAAAGCACAAGACATACTATGTATTCTTGGAAGATTATATAAGAATTGAGATTTGAGATAAATTCAATAATTAATAAAAATTCAATTTTTACATTGTCCCTTTTTTCCCCCGTGCCACACGTAGTTTGTCGGCGCTCTCGTTTTGATCTACGTTGGTAAACCACCTCTTGTATCACATCCTCATCCTGTAAATGCCATAAAAAATAGAAGTTATTTTTGTACAATTGAATTCCTTGAATAAATTTTCTTAGCAGTTTCTTTAATTGTCTGCGTAAAATCGGACAACATCTCCCCTGTAACAAGGACTTCTTCCAAAACAAACAACCAAAGCAATCCAACAACAATGAACATCGCCAACAAGACACCACATAACAACCACAAGTCATCATATCACTCCTTAAAGACTTCTTAATCTAATTTAATAGATAAATACTTTGAATAAAAAGCGAACATGTGGCTCTAAGGTCTGTACATCCGGCACAGGAATGTGTGAGGATCCAACATCAAATGCCATGGGAGACTATGCAAAATAAATAATATAGACACATAAGGTATCCATTAAATTAATGAAATTAAACTAGATAAAAGCTATTTGAGTGGTTAGAATACTCACGTCGGTAAAACTCAGTCTCCTCCCAATTGAAGAGCTATGTCTAGTGAATGTAGGAAAATCATATGTCATCCCATAAGAGGTGCCTGTCTGAACACCATAGTGTTGGGCCATAACTGCGAGGCTAATAGGCTCAGACGAAGCGAATGCCTGAAAAGGCCCCTCACATGTGATTACGGTCGGGGATTGGACCTCGGGAGCAGACGTTGATGAGCTGGACATACCAAAATCTATTATTGGGTAATATGCATCATCAGCTGCAAGCATCGATGAGCTGGGCATATCTTGATCAAAACGAACCTCATCCTCATCAACCAACTGGTGATCCACGGGACCTTGACCCCGTCTGTTACCTGCTTGGCGTCCTCTACCATGCGCCGCAGGTCTTGGTACATTAGGAAGTTGACGACGAGGAACTTGCACAGTAGGCGGCTCAACATACTCCATCGGTGGTGTATAATTTGGAGCAAAACTCAGCATCGTCCCCAGAAAGGCAGCAGCCATGGACTCTGTATTAATGTGGCTAAACTTCTCTGCTAATTCCTTCATTTCATTAGACTTTGTTGGATCTTGGATAGTCTCGTGAGAAAACCTGTATGATTCTTGATGTCCTAAAGCCTAAAAAAAATAAAATTATAAGATTTGATAGTGGTCTAAGACACATATAAAGACATCAAACATCTAATGCAATGTAATGTACGTACCAGTGCCTCATGCCTGCCTGCTATGTGTTGGTATCCTCTATCCATATTATGCGCAGGATTTCCTATGAAAGTGCGCGAATGACGTCGATACCAACAAAAATACTCTGATAATGACTCTGGGTCTTAAGTTTCATACTCAGCCCGAATTACCCTTTGTCGACGATTTTCCCAAAAAAGGTCCGTTCGCATAAAATTTTGTTGATCCTCCACTGTTATAGCATACCGCTTGTCACGCTTGTAATGAAAAGGATCAATCTCAACACATGGTCCCGGAATATGTTGCTTCCTACCAAACTGTTTGAGAACGCGGTCTATCATGTGCCACTCTCGATAGATTCCACAAATAAGGGGAACCTGCGCCGTCCAAATACCCCGGCCACGCCGACACCACTCAGGGAGTCCATTAATGATGGCCTCTGAATAAGGCTGCCACACAAACTACGATAGAAAGAACATAAATTACATGATAATAAAATAAATAAATTACACATAAGCGTAACTATTCTATCAAAACGCCATTAACAACCATAATTATGATAAAATATCTGACCATCTGTTAGGTTGTCCAATACATCCCTACATATGGGTAGCACAACACATGCCTCATTTTCGCGAGCTTTACGATGATTCCACTTTTGTGCAAGAGCCGTGTGTGGCTGAAGGGCCCTGGGTGATGGCTACATCAGTATAATTCGCTCCCAAGCCCAAACCTTTAAAAATTTAAAATACATAAATAAAAGCTTATAACTATCAAATAAGACAACCAAATAAAATTATATAATTTTAAAGGTCACGTACCTGCAATAAGGAAATGAATCCACACACATCCTTGGCTTTCCTCATCGAAGTGCGGCATAGACAAGTATACAAATATGACAATGCAGGCGCTCCCCAAGCTTGTCTACTCATTGCTCTAAGGTCACGCATGTCAAGCAAATAGTCTAAACTAAGTAAGTCACCGGACTTATCCGGAAATATCGTGCCGCCACAAAACCATAGCAAGTACAACCTAACCCGCTTTTGCACATCAATTTCTGGGGTCTGATCTGTAATAGCATCTAAGCCTCTAATATATTCAATTAGTTTATTTACTTCCAACCTACTAACACCATTAAAACAATCCAGACCGGGTGCCCAACCAGTAAGCTCATGGATCAACTGTTGCCACCCAACAGTATTTATATTTCTAGCATTAAGATCATTCAAGGGATTACCATCAACAACCATGCCAAACATGAGCTCAATATCTTATAATGTGATAGTCGCCTCACCCGTACGCAGATGAAAGGTGTGCGTCTCAGGACGCCATCTCTCTATAAGTGCAGTGATGACTGCCCAATCATATGATACACATCCTACCTCTACTACTCCCCTAAATCCACAAAGGCCAAAGTAGTCAAGGATGCGAGGATGAAAAGGATGGCGCCTCACTTGCTTCCAAAATTCGGTATCCGCGCGGCGTGGAAACAGGCATCCGGTCGGTCCTCTCAAGGCCCCATCCCACACAGCCTGTGATCGATGCTTCTCCTGGAGTGTTAACACATCGTACACTTCTGGCCCCGGATGTAGGGGTACCCGTGGAAGCTCCATACCTTAAAAAAATAAAATAAAAATTGAAGTCCAGATCAAGCTATTTGGAGTAACTTACTATTAAAAAAAATTATTATTCCAATTTTAGCAGAACAAATATGCACTGGCTAGATAAAGCCAACTTCCATACGCCTTATTTAGAAACCACTGATAGTGGACCACATTAATACCTATAAAGTATAGAGAAAATAATTGTCCACCCACTTAGACTTAGGTCCCATGTAATAAAGCATTATCATAACATTTTAAGTATCCTTTTTTCTGGGCTAGCGAGGCATCAATTAAGTTTCACTTTTCTGGCTATATAAATATCACATTAAAGGTACAATGAAAAACTTAACAAATCAGACCTTTTATATAACAATCCACAAAAATAACAGTAACATAGGAACACATTTCTTCAAAAGTGCTACTAAGCAAATCAGACCTTTTATATAACAATGCTTCTAACAATCATGTCTAAAGTTCAGATAAAAATAATGCAAATAAAAAATTAAAGATTCCATATAATCAAGATATATAAGACAAATAGATATCCTACATCTACTATAAATATACAATATTATATGAGTTAGAAAAAATACCTTAATATAGATAGGAACAAAATATTTTTGATGAAGAAGTTGCTCCAAAAATTAGACTGTAACGCAGGGTTTAAAAAGAAAATAAATGGAGGAGAAGGAGAAGGAGAAGAAGAAGGATAAGACATTTTGTAAGTTGAAAAGAATGGAGGAAGAAGCGGAGGAGAAAGATGAGAAAAATTAGGGCAAAAATTTTGGGTATATGTTGTATGAGTCGTGGACAGCCCCACGATTTACAATATATATATATGTTGTATAACGTGGATTGATCCACATTTTACAACATATATATTGTAAAACGTGGACTGATCCAAGTTATACAAAATTATTTGTATAACGTGGATCAGTCCACGTTATACCCTTAATTTTTTTTTTTTGTTTTGGTCTGACATTGGGAATTTTTTTTTGCGCTATAACGTTGGTCCCTCTACGTTATACCCCTTTTGGTATATCGTGGAAGGAAGCCCCCCTTTTGGTTTATTTTATGTATTTTTGTGCCCTTTAGGCTCCGGACTCGTAGATCTTCCTCTCTGGAACCCTTCCCAAGTAAAAAAAGAAAAGAAAATAGAGAAAAGCTCCTAGAACATGCTATCCACAAAGCTCCTGGAACACACTCTTCATACGGCTTGAAGAAAACCTCAACAAAATCCTCCAAAGTAGAAGTATCAATTACAGTGACTTCTCTAATTTCTTTAAGAATGAAAGTGATACTTTCCTCCAACTTCAATAGCTGTCCAAGGAATCTACAGAGAACTATGTGATCCACTCGCAAGGATTGGGACCGCCAAAGATAATCTCACTCCATGAGCCATCAAGCTTGCAACTTTAAAGATGCTAGACGAACATAGTTAACTTTCTTGTGTGGAAGGACAAATTTGTAGAGTTAGACAATATGCAAGGAAAGTCGCCAAAGAAGTTTCATCTCAGAGTAACTCTTCCACACCTAGCTCAACAAAGGGGGAATTCCTCTCCTCGGTTTGTTGTAGGAAGCTCATGTTGTTATTTCCAGAAGGATTGTGACTCAGCCTTGTCTTTGTAGTTCGATTCTTTGACGCCCTTTGCAGAGACTCAGCATACCTACTCGGTCCCCTAAATCAAAACTTCACTGAATCATGGACGGAGACCTCATGGTGGTCACCTTTTGTAAGTCTGTAGAATGCCAAAACAAGTATAGACAACTTTCAGGAGTAAATATCTCAAAAGATCACTCAACTTTGAGTAATTATGTGACAAAATCACTAAACTTTGCTACATATCAATAAAATCACTCAACTTTGGCCTTTACTTTCATAAAATCACTCAACTAAATGTGTCATCAAAGAAATTTGACATGACAATATTAATCAATTTTTTTATGCCATGTAGATATGGACCCCACAAATAAAATAAAATAAATTCATATTTTAATTTTGGATATACATTTCAGTTTTTCTAAAATTTAATGTATAAAAATTAATCTACTACTTTAGACACTTTACGTGAGAGCTAAGTTGTTAAATTTCAATTGACTCATTGAAAACACTAATGCCAACGGATTTATTTTTAACCTTAGTTCCAATGTATATTAGCCAAAAAAAGTGTTGTTTTTTTTTGGTGAAAAAAAAATTGTTGTTGCTTACAAAAGGAAAGGGTCCAACTGGTCCTATGTGGCCTCTTCTTTTCAGCCAGACCAATAATAACATTCACGTGTTTCTCTCTCTCTCTCTCTCTCTCTCTCTCTCTCTCTCTATATATATATATATATATATATATATATATATATATATATATATATATATATATATATATATATATATATATATTTTATTGTGATTAATTAATATGTAATTTTATTTTATTTATTTCTTAATTATAATAAAATTCATACATATTGATTTGGTTTAAATATCTTGTATGAGTAAGTCTTATCTATTAAATAGATATACATACACAAAGTAGAAAGATAAGAAAATAGAGACGAAAAGAAAGATTATAGAAGCTGAAAAGAAGGACAGTGCAATAAATAAATAAGAAAATAATTTCAAGAAAAAGATTAGAGAAAAGACATCATTTCCCCCTGAAACTTGGCAGCAAAACTCACTTTAGCAACTAAACTTTACTTGTAATTATTTACCCCCTAAACAACTTTCAATTGAATTAAATACCACCTTAATGGGTGACGTGGCAAGAAAGTATACTCAATTTCTTAAAAGCGCGTGGGAGGAAAAAATAACACTAAAAGTGATCCCAACTGTACAGATGTCATCTTCTAATTGGATGATATATTAAGATTTGCTTAATATTTTATTTTCTATTTTAAATTAACTTTTTCCATTTCTTTCTTATTCTTTTCCCTTTCCCCTGCTTCTAACTCCTTCTTCCCCATCCTCCCCCTGTATCTGCTCTCTATCCTCATCTTTTTTTTAAAAAAATAAATAAATAAAAAATTCCTTTCTTTTTCTATATAAATTGAAGAGAGCAGATACAATAAGTTAACGTTAATGCCTTTGAAGAACAAAATAAGTTAACGTTAATGCCATTGAAGAATCGAGTACTGATTTTAATGCCATTGCGATTCCTTCACCTGATTTTAATGCCATTGCGATTCCTTCACCTTTACTTTATTACCACTAAGAAAGAATACACTACTGGGTATGTTATTGTTGTTCAAACCCAATTTCTGAAAATTCCCCAATTTAAATAATACTCACTTATCTAAATCACTTATTTCTCCACTTTTTGTTACAATTCGTCGTTTGAAGCTTCATATCTTCAATTACAAAGCACATAAAGCAAAAGACTCACTTGAATTGTTGTGGTAAGCTTGAAACGATGGGGAAGAAGGAGAGGAGGCGTGAGTGGGGGCGGAGGGACGAGGGCAGCAGCAACAGCACAAAAATAAAGAAATTGCACAGTTTGTCCTTCAAATGGGATGGTCTTTAATTTTGAGGAAGAGCCTCTAAAATGGTTATGGAAGAAATGGGGTTGCTAATAATAGTAATAACGGGTGAAAAATGATGACGTTTTGGAGTGAAGCATATGATGTTGGGTGTAGTTTGATATTGTTAATTTATGGATTGTGGAGTGAAGGAGAAGTGATGGTGATGAAGCTCACAGTGCATCTTTAATGGAGGAAACTTGAATTTGCCATTAAAGTGAAGATCTGCCATGGATGGATGTGGAAAAGAAAAGAAAATTGGGAAAAAAGGAAGAAGAAGGAAGAAACTAAAGAAATAATAAAATAAATTTCAAGGAATTAAAAAAAACTTAATGACGTGGACCTATCAGACGGCGAGTGGTGAACAACACCCACCTCTCAACTGGTATGGGCCACATAAGGTTCAAAATAATTGCTGTATAAGTTGTTTAGGGGGGGTAAATAATTATCAGTTAAGTTTAGTTAAAGTGAGTTTTCGTGCCAAGTTTTGGGGGGGGGGGGGGATGATGTCTTTTCTCAAAATATTAAGAGCACACATAAAAATAAGGTAGAAACAACAAAGAAAATGAGTTTTAAATGAAGGGTTGGTGGGTTGATGTTGAGGTATTAAAATATGATTTTTTTAATTTGTGGGGTCCATGTCTACATGGCATAAAAATAATAATTAATATTGTCATGTTATATTTTTTTTGATGACATATTTAGTTGAGTGATTTTATGGAAGTAAAGGTCAAAGTTGAATGATTTTATTGATATGTAGCAAAGTTCAGTGACTTTGCCAAATAATTTCTCAAAGTTAAGTGACCTTTTAAGATATTTACTCCAACTTTCAGGGAGGAATGACTCCCTCGATTTTCCACTTGAATCAACTCGGTGAGGAAACGATTCTGTCATAAAATGGTCCATGTACAAGAAAATTCCAATTGCTCGCAAATCCCACAATGAGATGGAGAATTCTCTAATGAATGTGGAAAGTGTGTTGGTGGATGGCCACCAAAGCTCGCAAAAGTTCTGAAACATGTTCCATTGTGGTCATACGTGAACAGTAAAGTGTAGATCGCCCGTCACTAGGAAGAGAACATGTCAAGTTCTATGTTGCTGCCATATACCCTTATTGTTCACGTCTGGCCACAATGAGAATGTGCTTCAAGCCTTTTTGTGAGCTTTGGCGTCCATCCACCAACACACTTTTTGCATTCATTGGAGAAGTGCTCATCTCATTGTGGGATTTACGAGCAATTTGAGGTCTTCCTATGCACAGATCCTTCTATGAGGAAGTCTTCCCATAGAGAAGGAGTTTGACGCAAGTGGACAATCAAGGGAAAACATTCCTCACCAAAAGTTGCCTATACTTGTTTTTGCGGTTCTACAGACTTGCAAAAGGTGTCCGGTCTCGTCCATGATTGGAGAAGTTTTGGTTTCGAGGACCGAGTAGGTATGCTGAGTCTCCGCAAAAGGCGTCAAAGAATCGGACTACAAAGCCAAGGTTGAGTCACAATCCCTCTGGAAGCATCGACATGAGCTTCCTACCATGAACCGAAGAGGAGAATGCCCCTTCGTTGAGCTAGGTATGAAAGAGTAACTCTGAGACATAACTTCTTTGCCGGCTTTCCTTGCATATTGGCTCTGCAAATTTGTCCTTCCAAACAAGAAAGTTAACTGCGTTCGTGCTAGCGTCTTCAAAGTTGCAAGCTTGATGACTCTTTCAGTGAAATTATCTTTGGCAGGCCCAGTCCTTGCGAGCATATGTCGCGGCAATCTGATTATGATTTTTTGTATGTTGTAGCTCGGGGAGTGTAGTTTCCAGTGCGTCGACCTTCTTGCGTTGAGATATAAATTTTCCATCAGAAGGACGCCTAAACCAAAAGACAAAACAGAGCAGCAATTTGGATCAGTCCCAAGAATTGTAATAAAACTTGATGTGAGCTAGCATACTCTTTATATAGAATAGGCGGTTAAGATGCTTACGTACCATTCCCACAAGAATTGGGTTAGGACTTAAGTTAGCAGTTCTTTTTCCCAACTAAAATACAATTTCCCAAGACCCAATTCCACAAGGAAACCTTTTTTTTTTAAAAAGGATTGAAGAGATTTTCTCTGAGGGGTTCGAAAAATAAAAATGTAATGCTCAAGGTTTGAACTTGGAACCTTAAGGTGAAATTTGGACCCAACAAACCACTGAACCAACCCCTACTCTTGTGTTTAGGGTGTTCAAAATCTATATATGTACATAAAACATATAAAAATACCTTATATATACAGTATAATTTTTTGCCAAGGATGTTCAGGTGAACACCCTCACTGGGCTGTAGATCCGCCCTGTATGTAATTATTATTGGTTACCTTCAAGAACAGTACTTAATACTAAGGGCAAAATAAGATTCTATCTTGATTTTACAAAATGACAAGCATTCCCTGCGATCCATTTTACTTGTCATGTTTTCCTTTTGCACGTCTTAAGAAAACATTAACTAAAAGGGTAATTTGACTAAATTATCTCTATTTATTCTTTGATCTCAATTTAATTCTATTCAATTATCCCTATTTATTTTTTGATCTCAATTTAATTCTACTCTTCTCTCCATATTTATTGAGTAAGCGTAAAATTAAAAAAAAAAAACTTAATTATATCGTGATTTTCTAAAATGACAATTATTTTGGACCATCTATTTTTAGTAAGGACGACAAGTAAAATGGACCGAAGAGAGTGTTTTTGAGATAAAGTATTTTTAGTAATCTTGACAGCTAGTATGGGAAGGAGGGCGTTATTGAGAAGGAATTAACCTCCTTCGAACCCAATAAAAACTGGTTAGCTAATTACTATTTCCTCCATCTCAAAATTCTTTTGTCTTTCTCTTTTCGAGAGTCAATTTGATTAACTTCGGAACTAAATTAGATTAGATTAACTCGGTAGTTTAAATTAAAATTTAGCTATTTGAAAACTATACAAAAAATCTACAAGTTGCATATCTTCTCATATTAGTATGGTAAAAAAATACATGTTAAATGTTGCTCAAAGTTGATGTAGTTTGAATCTCGGAAGCAAAACATGACAAGTATTTTGTGACTTAAGAAAATACTAATACAGACAAATGGGGCCTACTAATTTGCGAAAAATAGCATGGATGCAATATTTTTTGGTTGAGCCACGTTTAAGTCCAATTTGAAAGTATGGAAATCTAACCATTTGGTACCCCAACTTCAAGAGGTACAACTAGCTGATATCCACAATTTTTTTTGGGTGCACGGAGAAACCAAGGAACTAGGAATTCTTTAACTTTACATGCAATTTGCTGGTGAGGTGGAGTTCATCAAATTTGACCTCACGTAAAGATTGTTTTTCTTGTGAGTATTTCATGTCTCACCTTCCAAATTCGTCTTTTTTTAACTCCGACTACTGGACCGCTCATGTAGTCACATGAATGACCTTTTTATTAATAATAAAAGAACCTCAAAAAAGAATAAGTACAAGTAAGGGAGCCTTACAAATCTTAATGAGGTCACGTACCTCTACTATTACTAGCAAACATGTAAGAAATAAGAACTTGAAAGAACCTGAGACTCTATGATCACTACGGTGTTTGTAACACATTCTATGATGATATTACAAATGTGGATACTAATAAAATGATAATAAAACAAGAAAGAGAGTAGAGTAGAGCCCATTCTTCTACCTGTGACAAATCCTAAAATATGTTGCCTAGTATCAATTTGGTTCTTCTCCTTGTCTCCTTCCCCCAACCAGATGTTCAAGAGTTCTTGAAAATACATAATTCTACTTAGATCTGTTGAACCTTGTTGATGTAGTTGAACTTTGTCACCTTCTGCTTTGCCACTCATTGGTCGTTGCCTTGGGACAAACTCCTCATACACTTTATCATCCCAACTATGATGTCTATCATGAGTTTTATTTTTAATTCGTGTTTTCCACTTTTTTGTTGCCTATGAGAGATGTCGGTGTCCCTTGCAAAGCATCTATCCAGAATTTCATCCTCCTCGCTTTCGTCAAAAAAATCTGCAAAAAAACTGCATCTTGTAGAATATGTGGAGAAAAAGAACTACTTCCAACAACTTGTAATTGCTTACTAGTGTTAATAGGAGGAAGGGAGTTCAAATTTCCAACTTTATTACTTACAAGTTCATTAAGAAGATCTCCACCTTCCAAATTCGATAAGACTTAAAAGTAGGGAAATTTTAGGCATTTAAATTTATTGGACTAAAATCGATAAATTAATTTGGATATTTTAAATTCAAGATTTATTTAATCCAAACATATATTATGGGCTAATATAACTAAATATATTAATTAAATTTAATATGTGGATTTAACTATTAAATAAAAAATAATAATCTTATTTATATCTAAATATTAAAAGTCTTTCTTCATTTTCAAAAAGATAATATCTCATAGATTTTTGTAAAAACTAAAATTTATAAGTAGGGCTAGCTCGTGACCCGTTTAAAACTAGGTTAGACTAGCATTTTGAAGGTCTTTTCAAATGAAGGATTAGGTTGGGCTAGGTTGTTGGAGTCTTCTACCCGCTAGAATTGGGTTGGGCCAACCTATTTTGAAATAGGCCGAATGAAAGATGATGAGGATGATGAGTTAAAGACTATATTTTTAAAAAATTTAAAATAAAGAAATTTATGGATTAATACATTTCTTCAGCTTAATGGAATGCAAAGTATTACTTACTAATGGAAGGACTAACGATTTCGTATAAATTGAACACAGGTAAGATTTACTAATCTGTCAAAATAAAAAGATACTGTACATAGAATAAAGAGAGCATTGGCGCTTGTCAATTCGGCAATATTTGTGAATAATTAAACAACACATTATAATTTGTTATATCCGACAACACTTGTGAACGAATTAACAAGATATACAAAATAAAGATAGTATCAATCTTGCAAATCCAACAAACTTGTGAACAACTTAATAAAATAAATAAAATGATGATTATACTAAAGTTATGATTCATCTGACATAATTTGTGAAAAATGAAAGATTACTGATCCTATAAAACTTGGGAACAATTTAATAAGGTAAGTAGAGTGGAGTTTGTACTAAAGTTATGACCCGCTTGACATGACCTGTGAAACATAATTTTTAATTCTCCGAACATGTAGCAGCAAAACTAGTTTTGTTTAAATTCCTTAAACAGGACAAAAATTTAAACAGCAACCGGAATTAGCCTATTTGTGCAAATCACCTCATCTTTTACATAGCAACTCACTTCTATCAATCGGACCATTATACCAAAGTCTATCTTTGAGATGGAGGGCAGCCCACACCACCAGTGTTGAATCATTTATTTTTGGGCCAGATAATTTTCTCTCAATGGCCATTTCGTTTGCAAAACCGCTTCTGGTTTTGAAAAATAAATGCAACAATAATAATTGATTAACTTTATGCTAGTTGTTAATTTAAGATTGTCCTTTCTTTTTAACCGGAATATAATGGAACACGAAACGTGTGTTAATACAGGAAGCTAATTGCATACGAGTGGAGTTTGTTTGAAAAATGATTAAGAAAGAATCTTTCTAGCTAAATGACCCTTAGATTGAAAATCTTTGTTTGATAAGGTAATTTATAGAGTCTAATAATTACAGATATTGCTAGTATTACCTAGAGGCTAGATATACTTATGAATTGTCTCCTTTTCCTTTCTTTGCACTGGTGTAGTTCTTGTTTGTCGTGATTTATCTGCATGGCTCCACCAAAACGTCCTCCGTCCGCGTGCAACAGTTTTACATTTTAAATTTAAGGAAAGAATCGTAGAGTAGATCGACATCCACGAATTCAGGATCTCCTATTTGAAATTTATAGATTTCTATAACGATTTAAGTCAATATACAATTATAAGTGAGTTTATAATAATTTTTTTAATATATATTTCCACCGTTTCAATTTATGTAAATATATTTTCTTTTTAGTCCATGTCAAAAAGAATGACTTCTTTCCATATTTGAAAATAATTTACCTTTATGCAATGATTTATAGCCACACGAAATACATGTGCCTCATTTTACACAAGTTCAAAAGTTTTATCTTTTTTCTTAAACTTCGTGTCCAGTCAAATAGGTTCACATAAATTGAAACAAAGAGAGTATATAAGGTCTGAATAAAAATTAGTGAATTTTTATGAACGCCTAAAAGTACATTCCAAATCTACGCTAGTGGATCGAGTCGATCTGGACAAAGACATAATACGCTTGGATCCACCAGATAGAAAGTCAAATGAAAAGAATATAAATAAAAATCATCTTTCAATCATTTCTTTTGCTCAAATCATGACGCGTGACATTGTGTTCGACCACCTAAAGAAAAAGAAGAAACAAGAGAGGTGAAAAGTGAAAACTCACGAAAAGATTCTCCATGCACATAGGATACCTCAATTCCTCCAATGTCTACTGATTTAGAAAGGCTACCTTTGTCTTTTTATTTATTTATTTGATGAGAACAATGAAAAAAGAAGAAAGTGAAAATAATTGCTTCTCATGAATAGTTAAAGCAATAATATCTTCAATGAATGTAAAGAGCTCTCATTATTTGAAACTCGAAAGATCACATGTATTTTGTAAAAGATTAGTCAAAGTAGCAATAGCATTATTATAGCTTGAAATTATGCCTGTGAAATCAATTGGAACCTATATATTTCCTATGCCACAGGAAAATCCCCAATCCTACTCAAAATCAATCAAATCTAATACTAGGAACCATGCATTATGATCGGACTCTGTCGTGTCTGATATCGGATCAGATCTACTATCTAGCAGTGGGTTTACCGAACAAGAATTAGAGTTGTTTGACCATGAATAAGATGTAGAATATTTAAAATAATATTTAATAATTATTTCAAATAAGTTTTTATTTATCAAATTATTATAGCTTTAAATTTGAAATATAGAATTTGAAGCTTCAAAAATAGGTCTTAGAAGTTTTTTTTTTTTTTTTTTTTTAAAATTCAAGTTTTCACTCACAAAATTTCAA
The DNA here is from genome assembly GCF_019175385.1 of Lycium barbarum. Lineage (NCBI taxonomy): Eukaryota > Viridiplantae > Streptophyta > Magnoliopsida > Solanales > Solanaceae > Lycium > Lycium barbarum. Next base: position 22,213,216 of record NC_083345.1, on the reverse strand, counting down.
CTTTATTTTCACGTTCAAATGTACCATTTTTCGACTTGAATTTTAAATGCTATTTTTTTTCACTCAACTAAATCACCAGGCGAAAGTCAATCCTATGTTCAGTCAAATGATTGGAAAGATTTCTTTTTGTCTTTCCTTTTCCTCTTTTCTCTTAGCAAAGGCATAGCCATAATACAGATAATTTATTTTTTGGGCAGAATACTAAAAAAGCTCATTAGTAGCCATTCCCTCCCCGCTCTCCCCCCCCCCCCCCCCCCCCCCACTCCCTCCTTCTGTGTTAATCATAGAGTTGGAATATTGTTGAAGGACCCTCATCAGCCTGGGTCCAATTACAGTTATACAATTGCTCCAACAAAATCCATGAGTCATAACTAGTCTTCCATTGTTTAATTTCCCATTTATTGCATATGACTATTTTCTATTTCCCAGTACTTCATTTATTATAGTCCTTCCCCACTTGCCAGATACTCAAGATAAGACAAGATTTGAAGTATTATTCCTTCATTCATAATTGGACTCAACTCTCAATGCCCCATGAGAAATAGGACTGGTTATTGATTATGAAGGAACGAAAGCATTGAGTTCGTAGCTGAATAACCCAGTAGTTAGACCAATGTACTAATAGGAACACAATAGTCAAAGTGATGAAGACCATAAGAAATATCAAGTACTTTGAAAAGGCTTAATACCTAAATAGACAATTCCACTTATTAAAAGTTTTGACTCCCCAATTTCACAGAGTTTTCAAATTAATATCTTAACTTGTGGTACAAAATAATTAATTCTAACGTGACAAGTATTTTGGATCAATTATGTTTAATAACCACAATAAGTACTAAAATGAACGGGAGGGAATAGCATAAGTTGAAACTGCGACTTCTTTATCTTAATACTTCAACCAAACTAATTAAACTCGATATCATTAGCCTAAACATAACAACTCAAAAGACATGATAAATTGACACATTTTGTACAGATTAAGGAGATGTATCGCCGACGTCTCGATATCATTAGCCTAAACATAACAACTCAAAAGACATGATAAATTGATACATTTTGTACAGATTAAGGAGATGTATGGCCGACGTTTGATGTCTTTGAAGTTTGAGCTGTCTTAGTACAACATAATGTGATACTTTATGGCCAAATAATTGGTATAATATAGCCAAAAAGGAAGAAAAGAAAAACCATTGGCTTGAAATCGTCTTTTACATGCAATTGGGATAATCGTATTGCTAGCTGCCCTACCTGGCTAGATTTATCGAACATAGTTAGATGTGAGATGTCTGGAAGAATGAAACCTCGTCCCGTGTCATAAACGTTGGAACTAAACCTCTATTACACGCTTGGAGTTGAACTTAATTAGCAAATTGTTCCTAGGTAATTAAGGACTAAATTGAGCATGGGATAAGAAATTTTATATGCTTAAAACATACTTGGAAAATTCTTCTTACATGTTTTTTTTTTTCCTTAGCGGACATCCTTTCACACCTTAATTTATAGGATTCGTGTCACAACACGAAAAATCTCATCTGGTCATTCTCTCCAAATGTTGATTTACCTTTAGGCGCATCATGCAATTGAAATTTAATTTGGTAAGCCAAGCGACGTCACTGAATCAATAAGATGCTGAGTATCGCTCAAAATAGGCAACTCGTCCGTTGGCAACTTATTAGGAAAAAAAAAAACTCAATTTTCTTCTTCTTGTAATATATGGATAACCACCCGCAACGGTTGATTAAGTTGGTTGGGTGAGTGGTTTCCCACATGAGTTGGGATCGATTCCCCTCACCAGCAACCTTCTCAGTCAGACTTTGTCTCACCGAGTTTGCCTAGTGCGGTTTACATTTCCTATGTGATTTGCGAGATATTGCACAGTGAGCAGTTTACACTAGAAGGGTAGCGGCGGCAGATTTCCCTAGGGGTTCAAAAAAAAAATTATCTGGATAACCCTCGGAATTTTAGAAATTTAGTCTTCAGTCACTAGTAGCTAAAATCATAAAATCTGCCTCTTTCATACAGAAATCAGATTCAGGAGTTGTCAAAAAATTCTATCCATTTACTTTGGAGTATTTTCATTACGTCAGTATATCGCAAAGCAACATGAGGAGAAATTAAGTTCACTCATATTGCTAACTCTAACTGGATAGTGCCGATTAAGATCCTTAAATGCATGTAGAAACAAGTTTAGTGGCCTTTTTTGCCTTATCTTTAAAGAATAACTGCCTTGACGTTTTAAATTCGACAAGTCAAATTCCATGACATTTCATGTGTGAAATTTGAAATTTTAAGACAGTGCCTAGCTACTTTCAATTACAGAAACTAAAACACCGCGCTTGCTGATCATTCATCTTTTGATGATAAGGACACTGTAGCAAGTATTTATACGTAATTAGCCACCAAATTAGTCTAAACACCTAATCTATGGCTTTTGTCATAGACAAAACTCTTACCTGAATAAAAAATCAAGGTCACTTGTTTCGAGCGGAAGTTATGACATGGATAAAAGGAAGTTAAAGAATTATTTTCAAACATTGGGGCCGGGGAGGGGGGGGGGGGGGTTGGGGGTTAGAACAAAGAAAAACGCAAATGATTATAAAATTATATTTTTGAATAACCGGTAGCAATAGTCGATAATGATAGACAAAATATTTTAGTGACTATTTTCAGGCAAGACGCCTAATTTATGCTAAACCTCAATCTAAGAAAGACATCTAATCTAATATAAATAAAACTCCTTGTTTTGGGAAGACTCTACTCGGATCAAAATTTAAAGTGACTTGTCCTTGTATACGGTAGAAACCGGATATGAGGCGAACCGGTGGAACGAGGAACCAGAGGAAGGAATGAGAATGTGAGGGATACTATTCGCCCTTGACCGGGGCAATGCTTGGGCCGGTGCTGGGCAAGGGCACCGACAGGTCTGCCTTCGACGTTGTCGTAGTAGCCAAGCCCGGTGACCCGAGCATCCAAGCCCGGTCACCCGAGCATTCATGGCCGTTTGTCCGAGTAGCCGTTGCATGCGGGCCACGCGCCAGTAGCGTCCTGCCGCAGTCAACTACCTACCATGCGTGTGTCAGACGGCGCCGTCAGTCTAATCCCACCAAATCCGTGCAGAGCTGTCCTTGCTATTATTATTTTATTGTTTCCCATTGTATGAGACCCATGGAGGTGACACTATAAATAGGGCATATCTTCCTCCTTTGTGGGGGTTGGTTCCTTTTACTTTCCAAGAACACTTATAATAGAAGAATTCACATATCCAATCTCTCTCTCAATATTTGATTCGGCCAAGGCCGTTTGTTTCCATTATTATTGTGTTTCTTACATCAAGTGTTTCCCATTGCTATCATAACAAATCGTCATCAGTAGCCGTTTCATTAAAGAGCTTTCACATACACATTTTCTCTATCTAACATACATCAAGATCCAAGCACATATCCTATACCCGCATACAAATTTAATTGATTATCCGATTCCGGGGTAAACAGTTTGGCGCCCACCGTGGGGCTAGGATAATAGTGGTCTTTGGTCTTGATTTCTATTATATTCATCAAAATCAAAAACGTCCCTGCCCGTCTCTGCGAAAACGGACTAAATGGCTGACATCGAACAATCCGGTCATGTCAATAACACTGAGATTGTGGCGCAAAACGAAGGAAGCGGACTACGGGCATTGCCGAACCCCGCTGACCCGAACCCCGTCGATTCAAGGGAGGGACTCAACCGGCAAAATACTGTGGATCAAGAGAATGCCGCCCTACCGGCCACTGATCCTCTAAATACACACAATTCCGTTACACTGTCCCGGGATCGGGGCCGGAGAGAACCGGACGCGCCAAACGATGGTATTAACTTACGTTTGATTTTTGAAATGTTGCAGGAACAAAGAGCGGCAATCGCCAAGCAAGGAATAGCAATTGCCCGGCTGCAGAACGGAAAGGGTGAAGCAGGGCTGGAAAAGGCAAGGAGTGCTGCCGACAACGGAAGAAACGAGGCACGAATGGTCGAGAGCGACGGCTCTGGAGCTGGCTCCTCTACCGAGGTTCTAAAGATGCTCGAAACTTTGGCGAAACGGGTAGATTCAACCGAAAAGAGGGTCGAGACATACAATTCTAGGGTGGACCAGATACCGGGGGCTCCACCTTTACTGAAGGGGCCGAATTCAAAAAGGTACATTCAAAGGCCTTTTCCACCGAGTGCGGCCCCGAAAATGATCCCCAAGAGGTTCAAAATGCCCGATATACAGAAGTATGACGGCACAACAGACCCGCACGAGCATGTGACCTCATATACCTGTGCCATAAAGGGTAATGATATGGAGGAAGATGAGATCGAGTCAGTGTTGCTGAAAAAATTTGGGGAAACTTTGTCGAAGGGAGCATTGACGTGGTATGACCACCTACCTGAGCATTCGATCACTTCTTTCGAAATGCTCGCCGATGCCTTCGTAAAGGCATATGTCGGTGCCATCAAGGTGCAGGCCCGTAAGGCCGATATCTTCCGGATAACCCAAATGGACGATGAGCTATTGCGGGAGTTCGTCAACCGGTTCCAGAGGGAACGGATGGAACTCCCCCCGGTGCCAGAAGAATGGGCGGCACAAGCTTTCACAAAGGGGCTCAACATGCTAAGTTCAGCTGCTTCGGCCAAATTGAAAGAAAATTTGCTGGAATACGAGGCCGTGACATGGGCCGATGTCCACAATCGGTATGAGTCAAAGATTCGGGTGGAGGATGATCAGCTCGAGCTCTCTTCGGTAAAGTTAAAAGTGAATAGAGGTTTCGAGAAACCGAGGAAGGGTTACGAAACGAAGTCCGAATCATCAAAAGAAAGGTTTCAGCCATACTCCCACTCGGAGAGGCAAATTTCAGGTCGGAAAAGTCAAGGGAAAGCCCGAGCCACTTCTTAGGTCGAGGTAGCAAGCGGATCGAGCGCCCGTCAAACAGCCGGGGGCTCTCGTTCAGGAGTGATGCCGGAAATTCCTCCAGCAATAAGGGTCCACCGAAGATTTCGGAGTACAACTTCAACGTCAGTACTTCGGATCTTGTCTCGGCCATCGGCCGCGTCCCAGATGTGCGATGGCCGAAACCACTAAGGTCAGATCTGGGACAACGGGATCCGAACATGGTGTGTGAATATCACGGAACCCATGGTCACAAAACTGAGGATTGCCGCCAGTTGAGAGAGGAGGTAGCCCGGTTATTGAAAAACGGCCACCTCCGAGATCTATTGAGCGAGCGAGCCAAAAATCACTATAAGGAAAGGGAAGCTCATCAGGGGGTCGAACCGGTTGAACACCAGCATACAATCAACATGATAGTTGGGGGTATCGACGTCCCTCGGGGGCCGATAATGAAACGGACCAAGGTCTCTATTGTTCGTGATTCGTGAAAAACGCATCCGAGACCATTCAACCGGGGGCTCTATTTCCTTCGATGACGAAGACGCGGAAGGCATCATTCAACCGCACAATGATGCACTGGTAATTTCTATACTCATCTTTAAAACTAAGGTTAAACGTATTTTGGTTGACCCAAGTAGCTCGGCCAACATCATCCGATGGAGAGTGGTCGAACAGCTAGGGCTGCTAGATCGGATCGTATCGGTGGCTCGGGTACTCAGTGGGTTCAATATGGCCAGCGAGACTACGAAGGGAGAGATATCGTTGCCCGTGAACGCGGATGGAACCATTCAGCAAACGGTGTTCTATGTGATCGAGGGCGACATGAAGTATAATGCGTTATTGGGCAGACCTTGGTTACATAACATGAGGGCAGTTCCCTCAACACTGCATCAGTTGCTGAAGTTCCCCACCCCGGAGGGGGTGAAGACCATCCGAGGTGAGCAGCCCGCGGCAAAGGAAATGTTCGCAATAGAGGAGGCGGCGCTCCGGCCCAAGGAGCCGGCTCAGGAAAAGAAGGGTGTAACCGGTGGGGAGGTCCCCCAATAGCAACCAAAGTATACCGGGCCAGATCCAGTGCATGAAGAAGATGACTTCGGGATACCCAGATCCTTTGTCATGCCGGATGACTCGGACGCGACCAAATCTACCGTAGAGGAGTTGGAGCAGATCATCCTGTTCGAGTTCTTACCGGACAGAAAGGTATACCTGGGCACGGGTCTTACCCCGGAGCTCAGGCGCAAATTAATTGAGTTTCTTCGAGCTAACGCCGATTGCTTTGCATGGTCGCATATAGATATGACAGGTATATCACCAGAAATAGCATCACACAAACTCAGCTTGGACAGGAAGTTTCCCCCGGTGAAGCAAAACATAAGGCCCATGGAGGAACCAAAACACGCCTTCGTGAAAGACGAGGTAACAAAGCTTTTAAAAATAGGTTCCATCCGGGAGGTGAAATACCCGGATTGGCTTGCTAACGTGGTGGTGGTGCCCAAAAAAGGTAACAAATTTCTAATGTGTGTCGATTATAAGGATTTAAATAAGGCATGCCCGAAGGATTCATTTCCATTGCCTCACATTGATAGAATGATCGATGCGACGGCCGGACATGAAATGTTAAGTTTTCTCGATGCTTACTCCGGGTACAACCAAATCCGGATGCACCCGGAGGATCAAGAGAAAACGTCCTTCATCACCCGTTATGGGACTTACTGTTATAACGTCATGCCTTTCGGACTAAAAAATGCTGGTGCAACTTACCAACGCCTAGTTAATGGAATGTTCGAAGAACAAATAGGGAAAACAATGGAAGTTTATGTTGACGATATGGTTGTTAAGTCCCTGGAAACAGAGGACCATTTGAAGCATTTGCAGGAAACCTTCGATGTACTTCGTATGGACACCGGAGTGCCAAAAAGCCCTACGATAGTTGAAGAGGTACTTGTCTAGCCCTCCGTTGCTGCACACACCAAAGGCCGATGAGCCACTTTTCCTCTACCTAGCTGTCTCCGAAATGGCGGTAAGTGGCGTTTTGGTCCGAGAAGAATCAGGTACGCAATTCCCTATCTATTATGTAAGTAGAACTTTGGGGGATGCAGAGACCCGTTACCCCCATTTGGAAAAGTTGACATTAGCATTGGTAAGCGCTTCCAGAAAGCTCAAACCTTATTTCCAATGCCACCCCATATGTGTAGTGACCACTTACCCTTTAAAAAACATCATGCATAAACCTGAGTTGTCAGGTAGATTAACAAAATGGGCTGTAGAGATTAGCGGTTACGATATCGAGTATAAACCTCGAACGACCATCAAATCCCAAATCTTGGCCGATTTTGTAGCAGACTTTACCCCGGCTATGGTCCCCGAGGTCGAAAAGGAACTTTTGCTGACTTCGGGAAAGACCACGGGCATTTAGTCTCTACACACGGACGGGGCCTCGAACCTTAGAGGTTCCGGACTAGGGATTGTCCTTAGGACCCCGGCCGGGGATGTCATTCGACAATCCGTTAAAACTGCTAAATTGACTAACAATGAAGCCGAGTATGAGGCTATGATTGCAGGTTTGGAATTGGCTCGAAGCATGGGGGCCGAGATAATCGAGGCAAAGTGCGATTCGCTTTTGGTCGCAAACTAGGTGAACAACGTGTTCGAAGTAAAGGACGAACGAATGCAAAGGTACCTCGAAAAAACCCAAGTGGTGCTTCATCAGTTTAAAGAATGGACCTTGCAGCACATACCGAGGGAGCAGAACAGTGAGGCCGACACATTGGCAAATTTGGGATCCTCGGTCGAGGGGGAGGAAATTGACCCCGGTGCAACGGTGCACTTATCAAACACGGCCATAGAAAGCGGACACGCCAAAATATACACAATGAGCTTAACTTGGGATTGGCGCAATAAGTACATCGACTACTTGCGTGACGGAAAGCTCCCGAATGCCCCGAAGGAATCACGGTCACTACGGACCAAGGCCGCCCGTTTTTGCTTAGTGGACGGCCAATTGTATCGACACTCTTTCCTCGGCCCCCTGGCTAAGTGTTTGGGCCCCGGAGAAACGGAATATGTGATGAGAGAGGTACACGAAGGAACCTGTGGCAACCACTCCGGTGCGGAAGCTCTGGTTCGAAAAATCATCAGGGCCGGTTATTACTGGAATCGGATGGACGAAGACGCTAAAAGTTTTGTCCGAAAATGCGACGGATGTCAGAAGCATGCTCCGATGATTCACCAGCCCGGGGAGTTGCTGCATTCGGTGATCTCACCTTGGCCTTTCATGAAGTGGGGAATGGACATTGTGGGTCTGTTACCTCAGGCACCAGGTAAGGCCCGTTTCATTTTGTTTATGACTGACTATTTTTCTAAATAGGTTGAAGCACAGGCCTTCGAAAAGATAAGAGAGAAGGAAGTCATCGACTTCATATGGGATCACATCATCTGCCATTTCGGCATCCCCTCCGAGATAACGTGTGATAATGGTCCTCAGTTCGTGGGTGGCAAGGTCAATAATTTCCTCGAGGGAGTGAAGATCAAGAAAATTGTGTCAACCCCGTATCACCCATGCGCGAACGGACAGGCAAAATCCACGAACAAAACGATAATCCAAAATTTGAGGAAAAGGCTTGAAGCATCGAAGCACCATTGGAGGGATATATTGCCGGAGGTGTTGTGGGCTTACAGAACCACATCCAGATGGAGCACGGGGGAAACCCCGTTCTCATTGGTTTACGGAGCCGAAGCCCTTATCCCCGTGGAAGTCGGTGAACCCTCCGCTTCAGGTATACCACCGGAGAGTCAAACGGGGAGGCCATAGCCGTGAAGCTCGACCTCGCAGATGAGCTACGCGAAAGCGCGTCGGTCCGCATAGCGGCCCAAAAACAGAGGATGGAAAGATACTACAACCGAAGAGCCAACTTTCGACATTTCCAAGTTGGGGATTTAGTGCTTCGAAAAGTTACCTTGCACACCAAGAACCCCAACGAGGGAAAGCTGGGTCCGAACTGGGAAGGTCCGTACAAGGTAACTGGTATAACGGGCAAAGGATCGTATCAATTGGAGTCCATGGGCGGGCAGCATCTGCGTAATAACTGTAACGTGGCCCATCTAAAGAGATACTACTGCTAAGGTATGGTCTCCCCGTATCCTCTTATTAACTTTTCTCTTTTGCAGGAGGTCAAGAGCGGGACAAAATTAGAACCTAGATCTGAAAACACGTGTTGCACTCTTTTCCTTAGTACGGTTTTGTCCCAAAATGGGTTTTCCGATAAGGTTTTTAATGAGGCAACGAGTACAACGTGTTACTTAACAAATATGAAGGGCGAGGACCCGAATACCCGGTGTCGCATCCTCCGATTGGGGACATAATAACACTCACCCGACCTTAGAGATCGAATAAGTGCTAGGGGAGTACTACGCCACACCGAAGATGACCCCGATTAAAGCAGACGGAGAAGCTCAACATTTGCTACGACAAAACTAAGGGCCGGCCACCGGCCATAGCCTCCGATGTAAGGACCAAACGATCATAATGAATCGTGTCCCATTTAGCATTTTGCTACGGCAAAACTAAGGCCCGGCCACCGGCCATAGCCTCCGATGTAAGGACCAAACGATCATAACAAATCGTGTCCCATTTTACATTTGCTACGGCTAAGGAAGAAAGGGTTAAAATTCTCATATGTACAAACATTTTGCAAACACAAAGTTATCAAAAATTGGGATAACAACTTTCTGTTAAATACACTTTGCCCAGTTGATAACCACAGTATTTCGATACTGTCTCATTCGCATACCCTACGCCGGGTACCATGGTCGAAATTCGGCAAAGGCAACGAGATCACAATGATTCAAGCCAAAATTTGATAAGCCACCGGCCCCAAAATATCGGATAAGACCTACGGGCACGATGGATTAACGACTACGAGTCGACTTGTCCTAAAACGGACCAACGATCATGGCAAAAATAATAGCAAACATCCAAAAACGAAGAAACAAGGAAAAGACATTCTTTATATATATATATATACATGAGATGCTCTTTACATCAAAAACCAAAATCCTACAAAGGCAAAAAACAAAAACAAAGGATAAAGCACAGGCCCTATGCTATCCGGCATGGCTAGAGGAGGATGAGTGTTCGGACTCGGTCCGCTCGGAGTCGTCTGACTCGGACCCAAGGGCACGGTTGGCCTCCTTCTCCATCCTTTTTGCTTCAAGCATCAGGGCAGGAAGATCTGAAAGGCCGTGCTCAGTTTGCTCGAGGGTGATTCGCCAAGAATTCCACTTCTCATACTCGGCGACAATAGCAGTATGAGCCTCGGCCGCCTCAACACTTCTCCAGGTTTCTTCCAAGTCGGCCTCAGCCTTGGCCAGTTTTGCTTCCAGATCAGCCCGGTTCTCCTCAAGGACACTTATCCTACCATTGGCTGCCTCTAGCTCGGCCTTAAGACCGTCATTGGCAATAACCGCCCCCTCGAACTCAACTCTTAGACCTTCACATATCCGAGACCGCTCCTCGGCTTTTTCCTCGGACACCCTCTTGCGCTCGTTGAGTAAAGCAACCTCGGACTCTAGCTGCCGGTTCCTCTCGGCCAAGCCCGTAGCATCAGCCTTCACCGAGTCCAGTTCCCCCCGGAGTTGGGAAACCGTGGTCTCGAGCTCATCCGGCCTCAAGGAAAACTGGGCTTTATCCTGGCTAAGGCCGATTTTGTCAGCCTCAAGGCTCCGATTATAATCGGTCATAGCAGCCAGTTCACTCTTCAAACGATGGTTTTCGCCCTTAGCCGCATCAAGCTCACGCTGAAGGTTGGCCAGCACGGCCGCCCGGTTCAACTCTCCCTCTTTCTCCCGAAGAAGATGTTGGTATTTCTCCGTTTCTCGGCCCTGGGCGTCCAGTTGCCTTCGAAGATCGTCTATCTCGTGTTGGGCACGGATGAAAGCTTTATTGACCAGAACCATACTCTGCAGGTGAAACAAGTCAGAAGGCTTAGGCGAAGTAAGGATAAAATCCACATATAAACTATACAAGGATGACATAAGAGCTTACCCGGTTGCTTGCATGCATACCCTCGTTAATGAGGCACTGCCATGTGAGACCGGTCATTCTGCGCCTGTCCGAGTCAGAAATAAGGGGTCGCAAATAGCTCGCTACGCCCACCGGGCGCGATAGAAAGCTGCAGTCCTCGGGGACGGTGACTATGGCCAATCTGGTTCTCCTTGGTTCCACGCTCGGGGCCGGAAAGATATTTACCAAGCTGTCCCTGGCGCTCGATTCGGAGATCCGGTTGGCCGGCCTCGTGGCTCGAGGAATAGGGAGATGACCAAAGCCCACTGCTTCGCCGGTAGCGGGGGGGGGGGGGGTGCTCGAGAATATATAGTCAAAATCATCCACCCGCAGAACCGGAGTAGATTAACTTGGAGCAGCCTCAATATTTTTGGCAAAGGCCGGGGGATCCGCAGTTGCGGCAGGCTCATGCTCGGGAGACGGACGGGCGCCTGTGGGGGCTTCGCTCTCTGGTACTGGACCGGTCCTTTTGTCGGCTTCAGTAGCAGCCGCTTCCCCGGATCTTCTCCTTTGCAGGGGAGCATCTTCCGAAGAAGTTTCACCTAAAATGTCGACAAAGTCAATCGACCGAAGATGAGCCGGTGAAAGTATTTCTTCCGCACCCGAACGTGGAGCTGGAACCAAGAGACCTTCGCCGACAGAAGGAAGAGGTGAAGCGGAGACTGTCTCCTCCGGTATGGGAGCCACGGAGGGAACTGAGGCCACTCTCCGAACAATAATGTCGGGCTCCGTCTCTTCCCCTGAAGACCGAGCAACACTTTTTGCTTTCTTCCTTTTTGGCGTCTGCCCCTTTTCGGAAGGCCATTTCCTTTTTGCAGCATCGACAAGAACACGGGAAGAACCCGCCGTGTCAAAATCAGACACCGGTGCAGGGGGAGCGGTCCCCGATTCCGATCTAGGGGCCACCGAGCCCTTGGGCAAACCTGAAAAACAAAGACAATAGCAAGGGTTGAGAGGGCAAAAAGCCATGAACAGTGGGAAATACAACGAGCATGAAGGGAAACAAAATGTTACCATGATTTTGGGCGATCCACCGGCCGCGTGACAGGTGGGCCCATGTCCGATCGTCGTAAGGATACAGGTCGAGAAGTACAGTGACCCAGTCACTCAGATTCCGAATGACCGGAGGAACGTACCCATTGGCTGACAAAAATAAGAAAGAAACAGTGAGAAAGCGGGATCGAAATTTGACGAAACAACACTAAGTCAACTATTCGAGACTTCAAACTTACGCTTGTTATTCCACTTCTCCGGGAAAGGCATATGGTCGGCTGGGATAATGTCCTCGGTCTTCACCTTGACGTATCGCTCCAACCATCCCCGGTCTCTGTCTTCATCCATTTTTGAAAAGAATGGATTCCGGCTGCGCTTAGCCAGTTTCATTACGCCACCCCGGAACAGCCTCGGAGAGTATAGGCGTATCAGGTGGGCTAGTGTGAACTCCTTCTCGGCATTGTTGGCTAACGACCGGAGACACGCTACGACCCTCCAAACATTTAGGCCGATCTGAGCCAATGTAACACCGTAAGTCCGGCACATGTCGAGGATGACTGGATCCACCGGAGGGTCGAGTTTGAGCGTGAAGGGGTATGTGTAAACGTATAGAAACCCTTCACGGTGGTCAGTAACGGATTCATCTGGTCCAGGGGCGAAAACCCGAACTGGACGGGTGTCCCACCCGCAATCAGCCCGGACTGTATCGAGCTTCTCCTCGGTAATAGATGAGGGATACCGCCTCACGTCGAATCCTCTGTCCGAAACGGAGGAAGGCTTTTCGACCTCAAGGTCTTTGTTGAAGTTGAATTTAGTCGGTATGACATCCGAAGCCGTGGGCTCGAATTTAGCGGGAGACGCAGTCTCGGCCCCCGAGGACGACACCGGTGGAGCATCGTGGGAAGTGGATTCGGACATCTTGGAAATAGGAAAGAAAGAAGGTCCGAGAGAGGAATTTAAGAAAAACGAAGGAACTGGTGGTTCGAGGAGGAGTGAAGTATAAAACAGCAACACTCGAGCAGAGAATATTCGGCAGCAGTGGTGACCAAGTCGGTTCTTTTGCACGCACTATGAAACAATGAATCAATAAGCAGATCAAGTTTGAAGTTAATTGAGTATGGTACAAATGGGAAAAACGCAGAAATGAAGTGAAGTTGGAGAGGATGCAGAGCGGGAAAATGGTAAAATGAAGGGGTGAAGGGCCTTATATAGGCATAGGAGAGGAACGGTTACCGAGAACGACCAATCAGACGACGCCACGTATCCCCATCATTAATACGAAGCGACTCGAAATGACGTGAAAAAGGCGGTTGACAGAAGTGGACCACCAGGGGCGAGACACGTGGTCGATAAAAGGGGATGCGTTACGCAATCGTTCCCGCCAAAATACGAAGGTAACGCCGGGATGACAGAACCACCGGTTTGGGAGTTTAACCACTCCCCGTTACTCCGACAGATCGGAGATCCAGGAAGTGTGGGGGCTATCTGTATACGGTAGAAACCGGATATGAGGCGAACCGGTGGAACGAGGAACCAGAGGAAGGAATGAGAATGTGAGGGATACTATTCGCCCTTGACCGGGGCAATGCTTGGGCCGGTGCTGGGCAAGGGCATCGACAGGTCTGCCTTCGACGTTGTCGTAGTGGCCAAGCCCGGTGACCCGAGCATCCAAGCCCGGTTACCCGAGCATTCATGGCCGTTTGTCCGAGTAGCCGTTGGTCCGTGTGGCCGTTGCATGCGGGCCACGCGCCAGTAGCGTCCTGTCGCAGTCAACTACCTACCATGCGTGTGTCAGACGGCGCCGTCAGTCTAATCCCACCAAATCCGTGCAGAGCTGTCCTTGCTATTATTATTTTATTGTTTCCCATTGTATGAGACCCATGGAGGTGACACTATAAATAGGGCATATCTTCCTCCTTTGTGGGGGTTGGTTCCTTTTACTTTCCAAGAACACTTATAATAGAAGAATTCACATATCCAATCTCTCTCTCAATATTTGATTCGGCCAAGGCCGTTTGTTTCCATTATTATTGTGTTTCTTACATCAAGTGTTTCCCATTGCTATCATAACAAATCGTCATCAGTAGCCGTTTCATTAAAGAGCTTTCGCATACACATTTTCTCTATCTAACATACATCAAGATCCAAGCCCATATCCTATACCCGCATACAAATTTAATTGATTATCCGATTCCGGGGTAAACAGTCCTATATCATGTCAAATCGAATTATCCCAAATAGAATCCATAAGATGATGGAAATACAAATTTAATTAGTTGCCATTAAAGCTTGAAAATATTGTTCTCTCTCATATATATTATCTTATCTTAGTAATGAGCCACACGAATCTTAGGAAATCAAATTTCAGCCATATTAGTCCAACAAGACTAAATGCACATAATCAGTCACCAGTCAATTATCAAGGAGTAAACAAATGGTTAAGGGTCAAATCATATACAGTTCGATATAGCCACAAAAAATCTAATCTTGTTTTTCTAGTTTTAATATAAGGAGCTTTGCTAGTCACATATTTCTTGTAAGGGGTTAATTATATTTGTCATTTTCCGCCCAAAAGAAAGAAAGAAATAAGAGCTTCAATATTAATATTCTAACCATTCCTTATTTATTTTTTGTCGAGAAATTGAAGAAAGGGGGGTTACTGATCAAACATGTCAAATTGTATCCGTGGAGTGTGTTTTTGGGTCCTACAGCGCATGCTTATGTCCATGAAGTTTTGATTGTATTCAAGTGACTAGGAACATGATGGACTTTGACTTGATTATTTATAAATATAAACCAAGTGCTTTAATTTTTGTCCTTTACTTGGGAAAAAACAAACAGTAGAGGTGGTGGAACTTGTCATATCATAAGCATTTAAGTATTTTATTTGAACTTAATTTTTGTATACGGTTAAACGTTACTTATAAATTTCTTACATCATCAAATCATGTTAAATGTTAGTTGTCAATCTAACTTGTTAAGTTAGAGAGTCAAGCAAGTAACTTATTAAATCCAATTAAAATATTAATAATATAAATGTTTTTTATGTATATAATTTAAATCTTTTACGTGCATATAATTTAAATCTTTTCTTAAAAGAGTTTCTAGAAGTTGATAACATTAGGAGGGGATGGGAACACATGGGGCCCCTCTTCAAAGTAAAGAATGAATTCCCAAAAGTTAATGGTGGAAGCTGGTGGATAATCATCATATAAAATTATCAAAAGTGGCCACCGTCACTCTTTTTGGGTAACTCTTTCATAGTGTTCCACTGTTCCCTTCCTTTTCAAAACTTTTCTGCTGATTGGAATCAAAAGCCAAATTTTGCGTTTTTTGATCTATTTTTACATATATTTATAATCTTTGCAGCAACTATTTTGACTTGAATATGCATGGACAGAATTAAATTGTAATGATTGGAATTTTTGCTATTTTGGCGCATTCATGACAAGTTCATATTAATTCTACGGAAAAGGGTCAAAATTACCCCTAAACTTTGAGAAATAGTTTATTTATACCCTTCGTTATATTTTAGGGTCAATTATACCCTTACAGTTATACTATGGGGTCAATTATACCCTTATGACTAACGGCTGCCACGTGGCATCATCCCAACCCTTCAAAATTATTTTACCCTCAAATAATTTTTTACCCACTAAAATTACACCCCGCATAGTCACTTTTTTCACGATATACAACATTATACAACAATATACACCTGGAGTAGACAATGTATCAACCTTGAATAAAAGTGTATAATAATGTATAAGAGGTGTTTATACACAGTTTTACACTGGTATACAAGATTATATAAATTTATACAAGAGGTGCAAAACACTTTTACACTAATATACAATATTATACAAACTTATACAAGAGGTGTTTATACATAAAGGGGTTTATACTTAATGTATAGAGGTGTTTACAGTTGTGAAACAAAATTTAAATACTTAAAAAATAAAAAGAATAAAAAATTGCATAAGGAAGAATAAACCATTAGTAGTTGCTGTTGCTGCTGCTGATTGTGTTGCCGAAGAAAGCGGCTAACTCGGGTAGTTTTTGAAATATGGGCTAAATCGGGTAATTAACTTTCCTAAATTTACATAGAGTGTAAAAATCCCTTATAAATATCTACATTTTGCCAGTGATCCCTTTGCATTTTAGTACATTTTAGAAGTAAAAATATTTGGTTATAAATATCTATATTTTGATAGTGATCACTTTGCATTTTACTACACTTTGGGTGAATTAAGTTTGTGTTTTAATGCACCATGCTTAACAAAAGTGTTTAAATATGTAGGAACTGAGTTGAGTAGAATGAAAATGAATCTAACGAAAATAAAGTTGGAGAAAAAATGTATTGGTGCTACAGGGAGTGTAGTCGCACAAAGTACCACATTGGTAGCTGAAAAGAAAAAGGAGCTACTTATAAGGTGTTGGATACTCTTAATGATGTGAGGTCTTTTAGAGAATACTGTGCAGGCTTGTCTAAAAGCGGACAACATCACAACATGTTAAAAGTATCTTTGGACTGTATAACCAACAGCTGGTATCAGAGCCAATGGTTTGACGGGAAGAGTATGAAGATGGCGGAGTGTGGCGTGAGGCCCGACTTAGTGCCTTTGCCCGTCTATGGGCCGGTTTATGACCTTTACCCGTAGCTTTGAAGACGCATACACAACCTTTGGGCTTCGGTGACCGTAAATACTCTGATGATGTGGGTGGCACACTGACATGTTGAATCTCTGACCCGTGAATTATAGTAATGAGCCATGTGGAACTTAGTTCGAGGGGGAGACTGTTGGGTGTGCGAACAAAGTATCACATTGGTAGCTGAAAAGAAAAAAGAGCTACTTATAAGTTGTTGGATACTCTTAATAATGTGAGACATTTTGGAGAAAACCGGGTTGACTTGACCCAAAATGGACAATATTACAACATGTTAAGAGTATCTTTGGACTGTTTAGCCAACAAAATTGGGTGTGTTGCTCCCTTGAACGCTTTTCGAGTATTTTCTAAAATTCCAACAGGTACTTTGAGTTGCACCTCTCGTTGGCCAAGGCACCTAGATCAGGTTTTTGAACCTTTGACAGGCTTACGACAACTCTTGGCACGTCAGATTACCCAAGGCGCCCAAGGAATGCCACTGCTTTATGGGCCGCGTTGCGCCTATTATGGCCCCCAGTTTCGTAAATCCAATAGAAACAAGATATATTTAGAAGTTGTTTTTACAGAGTATTAAATCATTGTAACCTGATATTTGGAGAGACGTTCGACTTTTGAAGGTAGAAACGCACGATTAAAGCACTTTCACTGTAAATTTATGATTTTTGGTACTTGTGAGGCTGCTACAATGACAAAATGTAGCTAATCTATTTTTTAAAAGTTTATGAGATTTTATTTGCTAATTGAATGGGCTTCTCTCTATAGGAATGACGATTCCTCTCAACATTAGCTAAAATAGTAAGGAAGACGAAGACTGGAAGGAGGGGGTGTCGACGAACATGACAAGGAAGGCAGTCCCATAATCGGGGGATGCGCGCAAAACCAGGAACGTGAATGCCTTACAAGGGATTGTACCATTCAATTTGTCTAGGAAAGTAACACCGGCTTCAACTTCGGTAGGATTAAGTACGAGCAAAGCTATACCTATACCGCCAAGTTCAAGTAAAGCATCATGGGAAAACTAAGTATAGGATGGAGCAACAGCTCAACCAGGTACTGAAATATAGGGTTCTGCCCTCAGTTGAACCTTATTTCTATTAATTCACCTAATTAGTATAGTAAAGTAGCAAGTTCAGCCCTAATTGCTTGCTGATGGCTTTTATTTAGATAACACTGTAGAAACAAACCCTAATGTCAAAATTACAGTGGATAATGTTAAGGATGAAATTAAATTTTGGAGTACTGCTATTATATGCTATGTATTGGGGTCAAACCCACGAGGGCTATTTCCATCGAATATGGAAGGGGATGACCACTGACAAGGTAGCTTAAGTCAATAGAGGGGTGTTTCTGGTGAGATTTCAGGAAGTGGAAGGAGGTGTTCAGATGTTTGATAGGAATCCAATTGTCGTGAAACCACAGAGGCCAGATATTGATGTAACAAAGGAGATAACAGATAAAGTCCCAATATGGATTCGGATGTCTGGGTTGGATATCACATATTGGGGGAAGATTGCATTGACAAAGATTGCAGGGATGGTTGGGACTCCCCTGAAAGCTAATAAAGCCACTATATACAAAAAGAGGTTGACCTTTGCCAGAGTGTTGGTGGAAATGCCATTGAATCATGCTTATCCAATAGAGGTAACATTTGAAAATGAACTTGGGAGGATAATTGAGCAAACTGTAGAGTCTGAATGGAAGCCTGTGATATGCAGTAGATGCAAAGACTTCGGGCGTAAAGTAACTAAATATTTAAGACAACAATGAGATGAGGTCCGGTTAGAAAGGCTAAGAAAAGAACAACTACTGAAATGGCTCAAAATGAGAGGTAAGGGCAAACAAGTACATCAAAGGGACAACGGAATCAGCAGCAGACAAAAACAAAACCTGTTGAGACTACAGAAAAAGAGATTGCTCAGAATAAAAAATCACCATGAGCACAGGAGAACATCCTTATTACAATAAATGCATTTGAAATACTATGACAAAACGAAGGGCATAAGAAGTAGAATTAAGTTGTCAATGTAACTAGTTCTTTTACAGTATATAAGCAGATTAGTACAGGCCCTAGGAATGCTAGGGGTGTGGGACAACCCCCTAACGGATAAGATAGGGCTCTGAAATGCAGCGGACTGAATAAGGTAGATAAACAAAGAGAAATACAATTGTTTCTGCATAACTCTAAGTTGGGGGTTGTTTGGTTTCCTGGAGATTAAGAGATCTAACGCCCATAGGGCAACTCTTAATCTTTGTAATAGTTGGTCATCCACCACCAATCTTGCAGAACATCCTGGGGGCAGGATTTGGTTGGTATGGAAACCACATATTTATACTGTCAGTATTTTTATGGTGACTGCTCAATATATCTCGCGCCATACGTTTCCATAAAAGAAAAATACAGAGAAATTAAAGATTCATAAAACGTCTCTCTCTCCACCGAAATTAGCTATTCTCAACAAACAACAATAATCTACCTGCTACGTATCACTCAGTGTAAATAAACAGTTCAAAAGCCTTCATTTTTCAATTCCTAAAGGGATTTGAATTTGATTCTTTATCCTCACTTATCCCTATCCAATCCCATATATAATCTGTAATTTGATTTCAATCTTCTCAAACACTAATTTCCCTTTTCTACTCTTAACCTAGTTATATGTAAGGTGAACCCGTGTTGTGCACGGACCCAACATAGTGCATGTAAGCTTTCTAGTGGTACTTAAAAGCCTTTGATTTATTTGAAGTTCAACTTCAAATTATTTTGATTTAATTTTTTACTCTGGTTTGATTTCTAAAATTTTCTTGAGCACGCCTAATTGTACACTCCTTTGTCAACTTTCCTCTAATAGAAATGAATTCCCGTTGAAGAAAGCTTAAATGTTTTTTCCTTATTTTCATCAAGTGATCATTTTGATTTTTCTATATGTAATTTTAGACGAATGAAAGATTGCACCAAAAATAATCTAATTGTCAAATTACTACTATTTCTAATCCGTTTTCTTAAATTTATTATATGTAATTTGATTATACAGTATGCACACATACAAGTAGTGGCGGACCCATGATATTAAAGTCGTGAGTGCTTGCCTTTAATGACAAATGACGGTCGTCCAAAAAGGCAAATTGACCATAAAAATTTTATTGTGTTCAAGTTAAGGAGAGGCCAAGGTTTGAGCTTTGAACACAGATGCAAGTGATAATTTTTTTTTCTCCTGATGAAGTTTACGAAGTAATTAGAAAGGAAAAAAGTATAACTAAAAAAGTAAAGTAAGTAGCGGAAAAAACAAAAAAGAGAAGTCATCAGCTGGTAAAAATGAAAAAGAAAATGTGCATCAAAAAAATCAAGAAAGAAAGCAAGGGTACAGAGAAATAAGAACCGGTAGTGTTACACTCCGTAGTTTTGTATGTTGAGATTCGAGCTACCTTTCAGGAGGTATATGAGATTATCTTATGATTGTGAGGGTTTAAGTTCATATAATAAGCCATGGAAGGATTGGAGGACAAGTGAATCAAGGAAATTAAAATTTCTTGAACTTTGAAGAAAATATGAGGGGCAATTTTGGCCCAATTTGGAGAAAGAATATCTTTTATTATATGAGGAGTTTTGAAGCAAATCAAAAGCCTAAATTGAAGTTCATAAAGTCTAGTTTCCAACGCAACAAACTACTTGTCTATAGGATATCGGAGTAGAGAGTTATGGATGTTACAAGTTAGGCTGCCAGAGCAGAAAATTTCCCTACGCGAACACGACCAAAAGGCCGCGAACATGAAGAGGAACAGGGATTTACCCTTCGCGAACGCGACTCAAGGCCGCGAACGCGAAGGGTAAATTTTGAGTCGGTGAAAACCGACTCCAGAACCTTATAAAAGGGGGTTTACCCCCCCCCCCCCATCCAAACACCCTCCACAAACATCCCCAAGCCTCTGGAATGTTCTCCCAACTTCCGCCCATAAAATCTTAGCCCAAATCAAGTGAAACCTCAGGATTTAGGTTCAGATAGCGTATAGTTGTGGTTACAATATTGTATTGCGGTAAATCTTGGCTTGGATTCAAGATGAATATTGAAGATATTGTTTTTCTAGTTAGGATAAGGTATGAATCTTCCCTTATTAATATTGATTTAGGTTTATTTACGGAGATAAAGTTATTAAATAGTCGTATTACAAGTTGGTTAGTTGAGAAATTTGAAAAACATTGTGTGGGATGTTTTATGAAATATATTGGTAAGGATAATGATGTTGTTGATGTTAGTATTAGTATTGTTGTTGTTTGTTGTTGGTATTGTGATTTCGGGCTAGACATATAAATAGGAGAGATGCTGCCCGAATTTCTGCAGATTCTAAATGAGTTTAAATTGAAGGCTTAAGACGAGTGTATGAGGATGAGCCTAACAATAGTGTGAATTGTTTTATAAGTAGATTACGAGACTATGAATCTTAAGTAATTTGCAAGACATGAAGTAAGTTGGAAAGTCGAGAAGTGAGTTTCCATGTATGTTAAGGTTAAACCCTATTCTTTCTTAAGGCATGATCCTTTTGTTGTGAACCTATATATGATATCCTCAATAACCCTATTTCTAAAATACCAAAGCTTATAGTTCCCAATGTTCTTGTGATATCATTGAACTTATTTCATGGCTATTGATGTTATTCATTGACATTGATCTCACCTTATGATTTTGTTCCTTCAAGGTGAGATGTGTTCATGATGATGGTTCCATAATAATAACCTAACGAGTTTAGGAACAGGTTCTTAAGGAATGTTTTATAGGACATGAATAGAGTGCTAGTAGAGTATCTCTAATGAGGTGTTTAATGTTCGAAGAGAGGTTTATGTTGTATCTTAGGATTTGGCTATTGTGTAATCAAACAGGAAGAAGTACTAATGGCCTGAGCTGTGCTTATATGTGATTATGTAGACCATACGGGTTAAGTGATGACCATGAGAAGTGCATAGAGTTTACTTGTAGAAGTTTGGTTAAGATGTCGATTATAATTACCCCTGGTCTACGACCAGTCGGGCAGATGTTGCCACCGGGCTACTACCGGTTGGGCAGATATATGTTTACCACCATGCTACGGCTGGTTGGGCAGTTATTACCACTGAGCTACGGCCGGTTGGGCAGTTACCACTGATCAGTCGGGCAGTTGCGCTCTACCGTCGGGCGATAATCGGACGGGCAGTTACCACCGTGCTACGGGCGGTCGGGCAGTTACTACTGATCAGTTGGGTAGATAGCATCAGGATGATATGCAGATTAGGATCACAGTATGATACATAGATGTAGTTAAAGATATGAGAGTATAAAGAGATATGCGTACTAGATTCTCATTAGTAAGCCAGATGTGCCAAGTTGATTCGTATCCTTCTTCTTTGCAGCATATGTTTATTATGTTACATTTCCGCCTTACATACTCGGTACATTATTCGTACTGACGTCCTTTCTTGTGGACGCTGCGTTCATGCCCGCAGGTGTAGACAGACGGGATGAGGATCTTCCACAGTAGACTGCTCTCAGGTACTAGTTTTGATTGGTGGGCTCCACTTCTTCCTGGAGCATTGCCGAGTCTGGGTTGTATATGTATTTTGTGTTAAGGGTATGTCAGGGGCCTTGTCCCGACTTATGTACTTCAGTTATGTTCATAGAGGCTTTGCAGACAGATTCCTGTATACAACTTAGTTATGTTTTGTTAGTGGATATGTTGACGTCGTAGTCCCATCGTACATATACGTATGCATGATATTATGCTCATATTTAGTCTCTTCGGTCTTATGTTGTCATTCGAGACTTAGAGAGTGTAAATTATAGCTGGGTTCGCTCGGCCCCAGTGAGGTGCCAAGTGCCAGTCACGCCTTACCAAGGTTGGGGCATGACAACTAGTTTCAGGAAAAAAGACTTCGACAAGGATCGAACCCTTCCCCTCACGGAAACAAAGAGTTTGGCCTTTCTCGTTTGAACCACAACACCCAAACGAACAATTTCAACGAAATCTTTCAATTTCTTATTTTATTATGTTCATCGATTTTAAAGCGAACAATTACCTTATAAAACTTTTTTTTTTACTTTAATTTAAGTTTAGCTCATTATATTCTGGAATATATTAATTCACAAAATATCTTGAATGATGGAGAAGAAGAAAAAATTATCACACAATCGCATGTTTTTTTTTTTTTGTCAGTGGGTGCTTACCAATTCTATATATTCATTTTCCAGAGTTTTATATATTGAAATATACAATTTGAGACGGGATTAATGGGTGCTCGAGCACTGCTATCCTCTATGTGGGTCCGCCCCTGCATGCAAGTTACATGCACCATCACCGAGGATGATTTCTTGTTTAATGTGATATTTGTGCTAATGTGTTTAGATTTCCTTCATTGTCTAACTTCATGTATTTGTAATAGGATTTTATATTTATAAATGGAATGATCGTTTCTTTTACCATTTAGGCTTCTTCAGCATTTATATCCTCAAGTTAAAAGTTTATATTAGCAATTTTAGGTTTTTATAGTTTAAGATTAAGAGTTTATCATATAATTTAATTTTAAAACTGTATAGATTCAAGTTTTAAGGTTTGTGTCAGGTTAAATATGTAGAATTTTAACTTTTTTCGAATAATCTTTTACAAATAATAGTAACATGAAGGGAACAGTGCTTTTGACTCCCTCGCCATGTGATTGCTCAATTGATAAAAAATTAGATATTCTTTGTAAAAATCCACTCGTCAAGACTGAAACATTAGTAAAAGTGTAAAATGTGTATTTGATGCTCTTATAGCTTATTTCATTGTGTTCGTACAAGTTTTAATTGTATGTTTATTGAAGTCAAGAGAACGATTCTAAGTATTTATGCGGAATCGGTACTTTCCTTGTTATTAACAAGGACAGTCATAGACTTGTAATGTTGCTAAGTTCTTTAGTTAGTCATCTTGGATTTTCGTTGTTGCTAAAAATAAACCTTATACGGTTAACTAATTGTGAGATTTCCAAATTGGAGTAAGGAACAGAAATTAATCCTCGGTAGGGAACAAAATAAAAATGAATATGTATCAGTCTTTTCCAAAATATAAAAATATATGTATAAGACTTCCATATCATTTTAAAATACAAGAGTCATATAATTTCCTAAATATGTGCAGAGAATATACTTTTTGTTTACCTTATGATATTTTGTTAAAATTCCTCACTTAATTAAATTATACATTGTAATAATATCAAAGAATTTTATGATACTTCATGTGTTAATCTTCTTTGGATTAACTTTTTTACAACATTTTTAGTCAATTCTATTAAAATATAAATGAATGTTTCGAAAGATAACTTGGTTCGACTCAAATTTGGTAGTTAACAAGTGAAGCTTGTTCACTCTTTATCTAGGCTCTTTTATTTTTTTGAAGATTTACGTTTGCATATATAATTATAAAGAGCCTAAATCTATCAAGTACACAGAGTGTTATATTTGTTCCCTCTGGTTCATATTATGTAGTATCTTTAGCTTTTCCATTTAGTCAAAATAAATGATCTTTTACATAATAAGAAATGTAAAAATTGTTCTTTTCTAAATTTACCCTTATTTAAATAAGTGTGTTTTTACATAACCAAGAAATCATATTATATAGGTACTATTTAATCAAGGATAATATAGTGAAAACATCTCTTACTTCTAACGGTGAGGGAGTTTCTTACGGAGTGCGCCCAAACTAACAAATATCATATAATATAGAATGGAGGGAGAGTTTTTACATTTGAAGTAAAAAATCATTATTCTAGTTATTAGGTGAAATCATATTAAAGTCAATTTTATTCCAATATGCATATACAGTACGAATTGTTTTATATATATGTTGAATTTAATCTCTCATCAAATTACATTATATGTTATGTCATATATTTATAAAATTAATTTGAGTTTTAAAAGTTTTGAATTGAATATTTAAAAATTACCTGCTACTACATTTTTTATTTGGGATATATTTGAGAGATCTAAAAAATAAATGTAGCTACAAATTGATGGAGCGCGGAAATTAAAATTTCGAAAACAAAATGAATATTAAAGTAGCCACGTGGCTATCAGAAAAAGGATGCAAAGTATTGAAAAATTACGGGACCCACAGCTGTAGGAAATGAGTCACTGGGAAATGGGGTCCACGGGAAGAGATTCATTGGTTGATGCATTTGATAGCTTTGAAACTACTATTATACCATCTTGCTTTAATAATAATATATAATAATAATAATAATAATAATAATAATAATAATAAAACCGTATATATACATCAGCACGGGCCCAACATGAATTTTTTTTATTTATTACTCCATTATTTTAAAAAAACTTGTGCTTCTAATCTATCTTTGTGTATTGTTAAATATTGAAAAGTATCAGTAGATCCAACATTTGCTAATAAGAAATACTTCTTAAATAATTACATTGTATTAGAGCACTTAAAACTTAAAAGCCGAAGAATTTGAAGGAGTTTACTTTTTCTGAAACAGTTAAAAGCTGAGAAATGATGGTAAGAAAGACTATTTATATGAACCTTTTAAATCTCTCTTATTTGAAGTCTAACTATAAAGTAGAATGAAGTTTTTTGATGTAACGACCCGCTAGATCGTTATGGGGGATGACTTAGAAAAATTAGACTTTCGTTGAGAATTTTGAGGCGGCGGGTGAATCCATAGCATGATTTTATGTGTATGTGCATGTTTTGTTTGCGTCTATAGGGCCTTGGATTGTTGATGGGATTTTTGGATGAAAACTAGTACAAAAACCCGAGCTACTAGTCAAAATAGACCACTGCAGCAGGTGTGGGACCGCGGCAGCGGGTCCCTCGTAACGGTAGGGGGTCATCGCCGCTGGGAGGTGGAACTTTAATGAGGTCCGCCATAGCAGGAGCTTTCCTGCTATAGCGAGAGCGCTGCAGCAGTCGACGGGAGGCAGAATCTGTGTTTTATATTCTTTATTCCGAACCCATTCCCCATATAACACCAAAACTATTTCCAAGAACTGCTGTGGCGAAAATTTAAGGTTAAGGCTAAAGTATTATTGAAAGGTAAGTCTCAACCCTTGACTTTGTTAATTCCATCATTATGACAGATTCCATGAGTAGTTAAAGGCCCATTAGTGGTGGATGAAATGGCTAAAACCTTAGAACTTAAGAAAACCCTTGATTGATGAATGGATTGTTGATTTTATTGTTGTTTAATCATCCAGGAGTATATATTATTTGCTTTATAGGATGAGAACTTGTCTATTAATGGTGGGACTTGTTGATTGAGACCTAGGGTTTCATAAACATGATGACTTTGGCATAAAAATTGCTTGAAAAAGGGTTGGAACGATTAGAAAACCCATGAACGGATAGACATGATTAGTGGGGTTGATATTACGATGAAATAACGCTTAGTGAGAGTTCACCCATTTGAAAGGGGTAGAAGTAGTTGGGTTCTTTTCCCCAAAGTGTTGTATTGTTTGAGTAGATGATTTGAATACTTATATAGCTCTATCGCGGAGTGATTACATTGTTCCAGTTCTGCTTTGAGGTAAGTTACGGTCTACTAGAGTTAGACTTTGATTAGTTGATTGTACGTTATACGAAATTGATAGGAGAAACACGATTAGGGCTTCAGACATAAAGTGTGGTTGATAATTCCTATAGTTTGATATAGATTGATTAATTATATGATGAATTGATATGAAATGATAAAGAAGGAGTTCATATATACTCTTCTTGTTGACTTGGAGTAATCCCTTATTCATGATTATTCATGAATTGATTTTTGACTCTTGATATGACTTGTGATATGGCGACTTGTGTTCCCTGATATTGATTCTTGATTGTTCACATTCCTTATTGATTGTGGAACGGAAATACATTGTGATGAGAAAGATATATAAATTTGAAAAGGCACATTTGAAAGGGGGTGAGAATGTGGCCTAAGTTAAAGGCTCGTGATCCAAGGTAAGATTCTGAAACGAGGGTACATGGACACCATGGGTCCCCTGCAGGTCATGGCTAATGGGTCAAACACTACCATTTAGCATGTGTGTACGGATATGTGACAGAGTTGAGATAATTTGTGATTTACGATTGTGTTTGGTGATTACGTGGGTTGAGTTACTCTTAGTGATTTCCATTTGTATAGATTTACCTTATTCTTGTGCTGGCTGATATTTCGGTGTTGGATGATTTCTGTTGATAGTTCTTGGGATTATGTGTTGTTGTGCCTATCTGTCTATTTTATTGATTTTGTGATTGTATATACACGTGATACTAATCTTAGTCGGCTTATGATATCTACCGGTAAATAGTATTGTACTGATACTATCTTGCTGTATTCGTTTGAGTGTAGATTGTGATCCAGTGACTTCTACGACGCCTCATATTTAGCTTGGGGCTAGTTTCCGATAGATTTGAGGGTGAGATATTATCCATGCCAGGTCGCCCGAAGATCTTTCCTATTTTAGATGTCTGTTTCATTTCAGACATTTATGTTATTTTTAGACAATGGTTCTTTCTTAGACAGTTATGTTAGAGTCCTTGTACGATGACTTTCGGATTTTGGGGTTGTAATAGTTAGACTTCCGCAGGTTTTATTTAATTATGGCATGACTGTACTTTTGGATATATTTATACTTGTTATATCCTTGAATGCTTTAAATTTGGCTAAGTAATTTGATAATGTTTTGGATGGTTGGTTAAGTAGATGGTTTGCCCACTAGGGGATTTGGGTCATGACATTCAATTCCTCTAAGTTCTTTTCTAACTCCCTAAATGAATTCGGAAGAAAAAGGCAAAAGAAGTGGATCAGATATCACAAGAGCCTCTTTGACATAGGAAGTTGATGTTTTATATATTCTACCTGCTCTATGTTAGTTTACATTTGCATGTATCTATCAAATTGAAGAGAGGGTATAGCCACAATTTCCTACACTTTTGCAAGTCTGTTGGTAACCAATTAATCTATAAACTTTCATACTAAGAGCATATCTCAGGGGTTGTTCTTTTAACTAAGCTAAAAAACATGTAGTTAGACTTCATTCATATTTCCTATTTTGAGACTTCATTCATATTTCCTATTTTGAGGTGGACATGGTAATAGAAATGTTCATACATCAAATCAAAATAGTACAAAACGCAGTTGAAGATTTTATCTCTCAACTAAAACCTATACGGATAAAATACACAGAAAGAATATTCCTGACACAGTTGAAGATTTTTCCCAACACATATAAATACAATCTCTTCATGTTTGTAAGGCTAAAATTTACAAATTTCCCATATCCTTTTTTTGTTTTGTTAATACTTTAATTTGCTTTCAATTTTTACACCAGAAAATAGTTGCACTAATAAGCTACAAATAAATAGAAATGAAAAATTCAGTGGGCCCCGTACTTAGGGAACTAATGGTTTCAAAATGGCTGCAAATGTAGCGCGTGAATGCATACCTGAAGTATGGCCTAGTTTGCTGAAAGAAGTCACAGTGTTTCAAGAATGCTGGAAACTTGAGTGTGTGGAAAATCAAATTGTTGGAAAATGACAGATTTAACCTAATGATAAATTTCGAGAACGCCCTCCTAACCCTAAGCTCCTCTCCTTAGCCTCTTCTATATATGTAGCAAAATATAGATGTATTGCGTTTTCCATTGCCCTAGCATTTTGTGCCGATCTCGGTATGTTATCCATCCATTTTCCATTTCGTTTTTTGGTTTGAATTTCTCTGAAATATTTGAGGTTAATTTCCTATTTTGCTAAACAACTTCCTGAATTTCTCTTAACAAGAAACTTTAGGAGATCGTTTGTGTTTTTGGTTAGTCTGCATTTGAGAATCGAGGGTTTTATTGAAGAATAAATTGGTGTGCTCTTCGTGGATATAGATTAGGTGGGTTATCTTTTTTATCCATTTTAGGTAGTTGATGACGATTTGGAGTAGTCGGATGGCGTTGAATCAAAAGGAATGATTTTTAGCCGGGATCGAGTTCGATAGAGAGTGTTTTGTGGAAAGATGTTTAAATGATAGGGTGGGTGGATTTAGTGATGAAAAAGGGAAGCTTTATGACCATAAAGGTGGAAAGATAGGTAAGAGTTCTGATGATATCATTGATTTGTTGCCTCTGGATCCCTTTAATATGGTAATTAGTACCAAAGGCAAAAGTGTCACAGCTATTATAGGTTTCTTTGAGGATTTGGAGAAAGATTAGGGTTTGAGGTAGACGAGGCTGAGGTTTAAGGAGTGGACGATCGATTATTTGGAGAACTTGATTTTTTCATGACTAACATAATAGAATTCACTAGGATGCGGGTTTCCCATAAATTGATGGAAATCGTGAGCTATTCGAGGTGAATTTGAAAGACTGATTGGACGGTGGTCATGATCTGATGGATGGAAAGACGAATTGTGATATGGATGGAGGTGATCATTTGGATGCGCTGTTACTGGACCTTGGTTATTTAAGGTTGGGGGACTTTCTTGCAATTGAAAGCGTGTGCAAATCTTTACGTGATATTCTTCAAGGAGATCCAACTTTTATGGAAAAATATTCATATAGATCATTTATTTTGTACTAAGATCACAGATGATATTCTTATAAAGTTGACAAATAGGTCTCAAGGCCATCTTGATTTTTCCAAAATCTTTCACTTCTCAAAGATCACTAATGTTGGTTTGATGCATGTACTTAAGAGGAATCTTAGCGTGGAAAAGGTCAATTATTCTCTTGTGTTGCATGTGTAGCTAAATTTTGTCATTATGTCTTGATGGGTTTGTTAAATCTTGTGTTTCTTGAGGTGTAAAATGTAGTATTGCCAACTACTGTCAATACTACATATTACATCTGATGAGTTACAAGATCGAGCAAAACCATCAAGACATAATGACAAAATTTAGCTACGCAAGCAACACAAGAGAATAATTGTCATTATGTACTTGAGAGGAATCCCAGCCTGGAAAAGGTCAATTATTCTCATATGTTGCATACATAGCTAAATTTTGTCATTATGTCTTAATGGTTTTGTTAAATCTTGTGTTTTTTTTAGGTGTACAACAACAACATACCCAGTAGAATCCCACAATGCAGGGTTTGGGGTGTTTCTTTAAGTGTCAAATATAGTATTGCCAACTATTGTCAATACTACATATCACATCTGATGAGATACAAGATTGAACAAAACCATAAGACATAATGACAAAATTTAGCTACGCAAGCAACACAAGAGAATAACTGACCTTTTCCAGGCTGAGATTCCTCTTAAGTACATACATCAAACCAACATCAGTGATCTTTGAGCAATGAAAGAGACTGAGAAAATAAAGATGGCCTTGAGCCCTATTTGTCGACTTTATAAGAATATCATTTGTGATCTTTGTACAAAATGGATGATCTATATGAATACTTTACCATAAAAGTGGATCTCCTTGACCAACATCACATCATATGCTTTCAATTATAAGAAGGTCCCCTGACCTTGAATAACCAAAGGCCAACAACAGCGCATCCGAATGATCACCTTAATCCATATCACAATCCGTCTTCCCATCTATTAGATCATGGCCACCGTCCAACCCCTCTTTGAAATTCATCCCCAACAGCTCATGATTTTTATCAATCAACTGGACCCCCGCATCCTGATGGATTTTGATTGTGCCACTCATGCCAAAATCAAGTTCCCCAAACAATCGATCGTCCACTCTTGAAACCCTAAAACCTAAATCCTTCTCCAAATCCTCTAAGAAACTTGTGATAACTGCGACACCTTTGCTTTTGGTACTAATTTCCATATTAAAGGGATCCGGAGGCAACAAATTAGCGATATCATCAAAACCCTTATCTGTCTTTCCACCTTTATGATTATAAAGCTCTCCTTTTTCATCACCAAATCCATCCACCTTACCATTTAAACACCATTGCATGAAACACTCTCTATTGTACTCCATCCCAGCTAAAAATCGTTCCTTTTGATTCAACGCCATTGCGGCTACTCAAAATAGTCATCAATTACCTAACTTGGATAAAAAAGATGACCCACCTAGTCTATATCCACGAAGATCACATCAATTTTATACTTCAATAAATCCCTCGATTCTCAAATGCAAACTAAACAAAAACATAAACGATCTCCCAAAGTTTCTTGTTAAGAGAAATTCAGGAACTTGTTCTAGCAAAACACGAAATTGACCTCAAATATTTAAGAGAAATTTAAACCAGAAATGAAATGGAAAATGAATAGATAACATACCGGAATCGGCGCAACATGTTAGGGTAATGGAAAATGCCACTTTCTCTCTGGGGACAACTAGCATATTGGTCTTCACTTTCACATCCGCCTCATACAATGCGTCACGAAGCTTGCATTCCATGTACTTTATTTTAGTCCTGCTCAACATGATACCTTTAGACTCTAAGGTATGTCTCCAAACCTCTAGTCTATCATTTACTCCACCGCGCATCTCGTTAACCAATACCATGTCATCTTCAATTGAACTTGGAAAAGGCAAATTTTGATTGCTATAAAATTGAAAAGGGAAAATTCTGGAACCTAAGCTGGGAATAAATTGTGAGTGGGATAGGCATTACCTGATCGTCTTGCTTATTTTTTTTTTTACCGGAATTATACATGCATTATTATTAATATTAATTTCATAAAAATATAGGCGTTAGAATAATTTGAAATTAAAAGATTTTTATGAGTTAAATTAATCAGGTTAGCTAATAATTCAAGTAAATCAATTAGTCAATTTAAGTTAAGAACTCAATAAAATTGATAGTGTACCATAGCCCTGAAATCTTTTCTCTAAGTGAATTTACAAACTTTTGTTTGTCTAGAGCTTATTTTCTTAAATGCTTACTTTAAACTTTTTTGCAGCAGAAATATCATTAATCAGAGAAGAAACAACTTGAATAAATAATTTGTATTGGTTTGAATTAGGAGCTATTTTCTCTGTCCCGATTTACGTGACACTTTTTCATTTTTAGTTAGTTTCACAAGAATTGACATTTTTTTATATTTAGCAACAATCTTACTTTAATTTCTCATCTTACCTTTCATGAGTTATAGCTACAAAAAAAGTTATGACTTGTTTTAGACCGAAAATTTCAGAAGGCTTTTTTTTTTCCTCTTAAACTACGTATCCAATACTCAAACAACCTCACATAAAATGAGACGGAGGGAGTTACTAATTGTGAGTCTTGGTGGGACGATACAATTTTATCATATTATTACTTGTCAACTATGTATATTTGTGTGTGCGTTTATAAACAACTAACATTATGTATAAAAAAGAGCTTCTGAAGAAAAATATAGCTAACAAAGTGAAAAAGTTGTCTGATTGATTAGGACACCATACCACTCGTGCCTCCGCTCATTTTATCTAGCCCCACCCCTGATGTTTTTATTCTATTTTTCTTGAATTACCAAGGTAATAATAGTACTAATAATAACAATAATAAGAAAAAAAGACCCCAAAGTTGGGCGTAACTAGAATACCCCACTAAGTGAGATTGTGATATGCAATTGAGAAGTCAAAATCAAGCAGATTACTGGAGCAAATGCCATCCCGTTTGATCATTTTAGCTTGTGTTGTGTTGTAGTAATAAATATTCCAATAGTCTCAACCGTTGTCCAATATTATGAACGTGTTTTTTTTTCTCCTTTCAATAATTTGCTCCCAATTATTCGTATTTACAGTACACAGCCACTGGCTTCGTTTTTTTTTTTTTTCCTTTGGGTGGTAGGGAGTTATTTTCGTACAGCTAGATTTTGTATTGTCAAGATTTGTTCGCTTTTCTAAGCTTTGACTCTCAGACGAAATCTTCAAAAATTAACTTAAATAAATTATAGATAGTTAACAATATTCTTTTTTTTCTTTTAACTATGGACTTTTGGCTAGTTATCCAGTTCATGGATCACAATTTTTGTCATAGCTTGTTTTTATCTGCAAAGAGAAGACATTGAATTATCATAACACTTGCACCTATTATCATATTTTGACTATATGAACAGCCAAAAAAGAAAAACACTTAATACATTTTTTTTTTACTCCTCCCTAGGAGCTCCACCTTTTGCGCTCTTAATGATGCGAAGTCACAACCTTATGGTTGAAGGTGGGAGATGTTACCACCTAGCTTCCCCTCTTATCTAATACAATGCTTTCTTTCTTGAGTTAATGGTAAAAAAAAAACCTGAATTATCATTGTTTTGCGAGTTTCATACCCCAATAATCAGCTGTTCGCGAAGTTGACAAGGTCAATTATTCGTTATTCCCTTTTCCTACCAGAACTATAACCATAGGTGTGTTAATACATAGATGGTGATAGTTCAAATAGAAAAAAAGAATAATTGATAGTTGCAGTGTGAAAGTCACAAAAAAAAAAAGATAGCTCAGGTGTGTTTTTGACCATTATCTTTTCAGCATAACATAAGTTTGGTAGAATAGTAGAATTATTTCATTATTATGCGAAATCCTCACGTTCGAGTTTTGAGAACTAAAATTGAGAGCACGAGGTGAATTTCGAACAGTGAATAGTATTTTTGAATTGAAATGTCAAAAGGAGAAAGCAGCAATGATGAAAGTTAAGGGACAAAGAGTAAAATATGTCAAATAACGACCTTTTACTTCCCGCTTTTTTTCCCTTTGTTCTCTTTCTCCTCATCTTTAGCTGAGTGTTTTCTTCACTTTCTCTGTTTCCACTGAAACAAAGTTGATAAACTACTTCTTTTTTCTGCACAATCAGATGTATTACTTCATGCTACAGCAGTAAGAATATATAAATGGTACAAAGAGAGTTAATGGGGTATTTTGTTTTTTTTATTATTGATACTATCAAGGACATGACCCACAAGAGAGGCCCATTACTTTGGACAAGTGTAAACTATGATTTGAGCACAAACAGTTTAACGCAAAAATGGCCAAAGAAGTAGACCAACATCAATGTTTTCCACTGTGTCTTTGTCCCCTCCTCATTGCTTGCCTTCTTTAACAACCTTCACCTTCTTTCTTCTCTTTTTCTCAAACTCTCAGTTTTTCCTCTGTCTTTTTTCTTCATTGTGGCCATGGAGAAACACCACTCCCAGCTGCCTATCGCCAAGTGTTCGCGGCATCAACGTTATAATGAATGGTTTGTGTTAAATAGTTTTTTTTTTTGCTTTATCTGTGTAACATGGCTAGAATAACATGTTCATGTCTTATTGCTAATCAGCCAATTTGATCTGGTGTAGGGCGTTTCGAGACGTTCCAAGTGATATATCAATAGTTGTAGATGGTGGCATATTTTCATTGCATAAGGTAATTCTTTCAATTCTCTATTCTCCTAATAACTACTATTCCTCTGTGAGTCTTGTTTGTAGCTGTTCACTGTCTTGCTAGTGATAGATTTTGTGGAGTAATTCACAACTTATAAGAATGAAAAACAAGGTAGAAAAGATTTCTTTTTGGAAGGTGATTCATACTATTCCCTTTCCTCACTAAACTGATTCAAAGCTTCCTGTGGTACAGAAGCCATGCTGTTAGGGGTCGTTTGGTTTCTGGTTAGGAGGTGATTTATTCATGTATTAAAATAAATCTTGTATAACTTGTACCATGTTTTGTAGCATTGTTATGCAGGATAAAAGATGGAGTAACTAATACACGAATAACTAAACCTTGCATAACTACACCCTGCATTACTAATACCCTCATAACTCTACTCAGCAACCATACAACCCCTTATAGTTGTAAGCTCCTAACATAGAGACATGTGATGCAGTTTCCTCTTGTGTCGAGGAGTGGGAGAATTCGGAAGCTTGTAGCAGGGCACAGGGATTCTGATATTTCAAGAATTGAGCTACTTAGCCTACCAGGTGGACCTGAATCATTTGAGCTTGCAGCCAAATTTTGCTATGGTGTTAACTTTGAGATTACACCTGCAAATGTTGCTCAGCTTTGTTGTGTATCTGATTATCTTGAGATGACTGATGAGTATTCAAAGAACAACCTCGGTTCCCGAGCTGAAGAATATCTTGAGGTTGTTGTAACCAAGAATCTTGAAATCTGTGTTGAAGTCCTAAAACAATGCGAAAATCTACTCCCTTTGGCTGATGAGCTGAAAATAGTTACCCGATGTATCGATGCTATAGCCTCTAAAGCTTGTGTGGAGCAAATTGCTTCAAGTTTCTCGCGCTTGGAATATAGTAGTTCTGGTAGACTCCATATGAACCGCCAAGCTAAGTGTGAAGGAGACTGGTGGATAGAGGATTTGTCAGTTCTTCGTATCGACTTGTACCAACGAGTCATAACAGCAATGAAATGTCGCGGTGTTAGGCCTGAAAGTATTGCAGCATCACTAGTTAACTACGCCCAGAAGGAGTTGACAAAGAAGTCCAAAGCTGATGTGGTTTCTGGTTCAAATAATGGCCATGAAAAAGTCGTGGTCGAGACCATTGTTAGCCTTATGCCCGTTGAGAAATTGGTTGTTCCAATAACCTTTCTTTTCGGGCTGTTGAGAAGTGCTGTGATGCTTGACTGCACGGTTGCTTGTAGACTTGATCTTGAGAGGCGAATAGGATCTCAATTAGACATAGCTACTCTGGATGATCTTCTGATTCCTTCTTTTCGTAATGCTGGTGACACATTATTCGATATTGACACAGTGCATAGGATCTTGGTTAATTTTTCTCAGCTGGAAGATAGTGACGAAGACATGGATAATGTCTCAGTATTTGAGTCTGATAGCCCTCTTACTTCGCCATCCCAAACTGCATTATTCAAAGTCGCTAAACTGGTGGACAGTTACCTGGCTGAAATTGCACCTGATGCTAACCTAAAGCTGAACAAGTTCATTGCAATTGCCGAAAGTTTACCAGCACATGCTCGTACCACCCATGATGGACTTTACCGAGCAACTGATGTCTACCTCAAAGTATGTACATCAAATTTCTTGAAATGTGCTT
This sequence comes from Lycium barbarum, assembly GCF_019175385.1. Lineage (NCBI taxonomy): Eukaryota > Viridiplantae > Streptophyta > Magnoliopsida > Solanales > Solanaceae > Lycium > Lycium barbarum. Next base: position 22,177,667 of record NC_083345.1, on the reverse strand, counting down.
CTGAGAAAACTTTATTGGTTTTAGTACCTGTTTTAAAATTTAATGGCAGCAGAAAAATTATGGTTCTTGTTTCTTTGAAAACTAACCATTTTATAATGACTTAAATGGGTATGGTTCCAAATTAGAATGTTGTATTGTTTCTTACTGATCTGTTTGCTAATGACTTAAACGAATACGCTACCTTTTTATGAAGGGGATTAAGTACTTTAAAGGGTCTTTTTTCATTTTTGGCCCGTTGGCCGAAATTAATTACGGGTGCTAGCCAAATATACTGAATCGATGTACTGATTGTGTACATTCTATGTATATTTATGATATTTTGAGGATGCAGTATGTATATTATATGTATATTTATACTTGGTATACAAAACTTATACATTTGCTGGCTATTGTTCTTTTGAATGGTCCAAAAATGTAACTATCCCTGCTTTCTATGCATATTGAGTTCATGATTTTTCCTTTAATAGAATATTCTAACCTAATAAGTCCATATATCTAATCCAGTAGTAGAGCTTCCTTAAGTTATTACTTTTGACTGATCATCGATGTACATCCATGGAAAATTCAGGCTCATCAAGGCTTATCAGATCCAGATAGGAGGAGACTATGCAAGCTGATTGACTTTCAGAAGCTAACACAAGAAGCTGGAGCACAAGCTGCACAAAATGAACGCCTCCCACTCCAATCAATTGTACAGGTTCTTTATTACGAGCAAATGAGGCTTCGAAATGCCTTATTTTGTTCTTATCCTGATGATGATCATAAGCCAATGCACCAATCGTGGAGGATCAATAGTGGTGCTCTAAGTGCAGCTATGTCTCCCAGGGATAATTATGCTTCTCTAAGACGAGAAAACAGGGAACTAAAACTTGAACTAGCACGAATTAGGATGAGATTGAATGACCTGGAGAAAGATCATGTTTGTATGAAGAAAAATATGGAAAAATCTAACTCCCGGAGATTCATGAATTCCTTCACAAAAGCGATTGGCAAGTTGAACATCTTTGGACATAGTTCTTCCAGGGAATCAAGTTCTCCCTCAAAGAGATCCCAAGTTACTGATTCTAAGCTTACAGAAAGAACATGACTGGCAAACTTTCCTGTTACATAAAAATACTTGAATAGGTTTTGGCAGCTCCTAGTAAGTAACTGCAAATTGTACTTGTAATCTCTGTTGTCTTGTATATGAGCTCTAGAGATATGCTTTAGCATGTGAGATTTTGCCTTTGTCAATGAACTAAAGTATTTTTTTTTTTTTTTTGAGTTTTGATAAATATGATATCCAGACGGATGTTGCAGTTATACCCATTGATAAATGTCATTTACAAAATAGGACAAATATAGCACCTTATACGAAAAAAAAACTCCACATGCCTGACATAGCCATATGACAAATACACTTGTTTTTGTTGTTGAATATCTTTCTGTTTCTTGCTTTTTTCACTATCAGCAAATCATTTTCATAGCTCCTAATAAAAGGAAGCATGGAAGTTTGTTTATTCCTACATGTATGAAGATCAGATTTCCCAGTGGTTCATCGACTCTTTTCCCCTCTCAAAAATTAACAAGTCCATGATGACACTGAACCTTTGAGTCCATATTTTTGCTCCCTCTTTCATCAAATTGTTTCTCATTTTCCTTCTTTTTTTATTTATTTATTCCTTTCTTCAAATTAACTTGGAGTGATTTCTCTGGTAATATTCTTAGAACCTCAATGGTAATATTCTTTTCGTCAAAATTAACTTGGAAGTAACTCTTTCACGGTTTAGTAACAATTGGCATGCCAAAAATCACCCTTAGATTGAGCCGCCCTCATTCACCATCCGGCTTTCACAAACAAGATTTCAGGTCAACTTGGTTGGAACTTATCGTATATCGATGATGGTAGTTGACTACTCGCGATGTGGGACAATAACTACTGCTGCTGTAGTAATATATTTTAGAGTGCATAAATGTACTATCAAAGGATGAATCATCCATAGATTGCTCAGAGAAATTTTCATGTCCATTTCTGTTCTCCTTAAAATCGTCCTTCTCATAACTCGCACCATACCATGGTGAGTTCTGAAACCTGCTGGGGTGTTTACCATGTCTAAGATGGTTTGGAGTCACGCCAGCTGTCGACTTGAGAGGTGCGTTTCGATGAGCAAAGTGAAGCTTTCCAGGATTATTCATTGACTTATTTCCCTCGAAGGATGAACTCCAATCAGAAAGGCTACAGTTTGCATGATTTTTTAGGAACTATTTTCCCTTAAGCTTTGTATTCTGAACATTAAGACGACGATTATTTACAAGTATAGGCCTTAAGAGGAAGCAACAGGTCAACCTGAAATATAGGGTTCTGCCCTCAGTTGAACCCTTATTTCTATTAATTCACCGAATTGCTGATGGCGTTGATCTGGATAACACTGTTGAAGCAAGCCTTAATGTCAAAATTACAATGGATGATGTTAAGGATGAAATTGAATTTCGGTGCTGTAATATGCTATGGTATTGGGGTCGAACTGTTTGGTGGGTGATTCTATTTTCATAAAAACAAAAAAATCTTCTAAACCTAATAAATTTTAAACTAATTAACATTTTACCTTATATAATCTATTTCTTATTTACCATATTTATATCCTTAGGAAATAAATTAGGGGAAATTTCAGTAATGTACAATCCAACATACAAAATTACATTTGCGTAGCCATATTTTTAAATTACATTCGCATAGCCACTTTTTGACGGTATACTACATTATACAACAATATAAAACTTTATACACCTACTGTAGATAATATATATAAGTCTTGTATAAAAGTGTATAAGACTAATATATGATATTATACAAACTTATACAAGAGGTGTTTATACATGAGAGAGGTTTCTACATAATGTATAAGGGGTGTTTATACACATTTCTACCGTATAAAAGTGTATAATAGTGTATAAGAGATATATAAAACACTTACCGAAACCCAAGATCTGGTCCTTTGGCGCAGGCACAGGCGACGGTGACTGCGATAACAACAAAATTTAACGAAACCCTAGATCTTGTTACTGTTGCCGTCGCCGGTGGTTGCGACGGCGACGACAACAGACTTTATGAAGGGTGAAACCCTAGATCTGCATCGTCGGCGCAACCACTGGCGACGGCGGCGGCAACAGGTCCCTACCTGCCGACGACGACACACCTTCCCTAAGCGGCGTCGGCGACGGCGCTACATGTAAAAACAACGGCTAGAGTGGGTTAAACAATAAACATGGGCTAATCCGGGTAAATATTTTCTTCAACTTGTCATACAATGTTATTTTCCCAATAAATTAAGCTATAATCATATATGTAAAATTGTAATGACAATTAATCTTTAATATTTGAAACTTTGAAATAATTATAAATTTATGTAGCCCAAATATGACGAACTACTTATTCTTTTTACTCACTTCTAAAAATTGTGAACTTACTTTGACTAGATATTGTTTTTAAATATTCTACCTCGAGAATGCATTTGAATGATATTTTAAAGAAAAATGTATTCATCTTATTTAAATTATTTATTGATTCACGTGATACGCATGTACACTTAAGACCAGTAATGTGTAAACAAGTGAAATACAGGGAGAACTAAAGAGGTCTCAATGTGAAAGGCCAACGGTACCCATAAGTGCAATGGGCGTAAAGCAAAATAAAGTGTAGAAACTCAAAGGGGTTTTCTGTCAATTCATTGGACGACCCCAAGCTGCTCTCTCTCTCTCTCTCTCTCTCTCTCTCTCTCTCTCTCTCTCTCTCTATATATATATATATATATATATATATATATATATATATATATGTATGTATGTATTGCATTTTTGAGGTGAATTTCATGTTTTGCTAGAAAAAGTTCTGAGTTTCTCTGAACAAGAAACTTTGGGAGATTGTTTGTGTTTTTGTTTAGTCTGCATTTGAGAGTCGAGAGTTTTATTGAAGAATAAAATTGATGTGCTCTTCGTGGATATAGACTAGGTGGTTTATGTTTTTTATCCAATTTAGGTAATTGATGACGATTTTGAGTAGTTGCGATGACGTTGAATCAAAAGGAACAATTTTTAGGGATCAAGTATGATAGAGAGTGCTTCGTGGAAAGATGTTTAAATGATAAGGTGGATAGATTTGGTGATGAAAATGGGGAGCTCTATGATCATAAAGGATTTTGATGATATCGCTGATTTGTTGCCTCTGGATCCCTTTAATATGGAAATTAGTACCAAAAGCTAAGGTATCGCGGCTATCACAGGTTTCTTAGAGGATTTGGAGAAGGATTTGGGTTTTAAGGCAGACGAGATTGGGTTTCAGGAGTGAATCATCGATTGTTTGAGGAACTTAATTTTGTCATGATTGGCACGGTCAGAATTCATCAGGAGGCGGGTTTCCTGTTGATAGATGGAAATCGTGAGCTGTTCGGGATGAGTTTCAAAGAGGGATTAGACGGTCGCCATGATCTGATGGATTGGAAGACGGATTGTGATATGGATGGAGTTGATCATTCAGATGCACTGTTGTTGGCCTTTGGTTATTCAAGGTTGGGGGACTTTCTTACAATTTAAAGCATGTACAAATCTTTACGTGATGATGTTCAAGGAGATCCACTTTTATGGAAAAGTATTCATATAGATCATTCATTTTGTACTAAGATCACAAATGATATTCTTATAAAGTTGTCAAATAGGGCTCAAGGCCATCTTGATTTTCTCAGTATCTTTCACTGCTCAAAGAACACTGATGTTGGTTTGATGCATTTACTTGAGAGGAATCCCAGCCTGGAAAAGGTCAGTTATTCTTTTGTGTTGCTTGCGTAGCTAAATGTTGTCATTATGCCTTGATGGTTTTGCTAAATCTTATGTCTCTTCAGGTGTAAAATGTAGTATTGACAGTTTGGATGAAGTTTTATGAAGTCACTTTCCTAATGCGATCTAAGTATTCTCAACTTCTAAAATGCGATTAATCAATAGAGCTCTTGACGACTCAAAGAATCATTAATGAGTTTTTTATTTCTGCATACAAAGCTAGTTACACAAGATTGCAAAACTTTAGAAAGAGATCGTGCGTAAGACATTAGGCGCACACCAGATGAATGTTCAAGCACTTAAGATGTAAGTTTCGCAAGATAAGAGCCCACACGCAACGACGTAAGTCCAAAGTCATTTTATGTGTGTCTTGCCTCGGGATCAATCCCAATTTTGCCTGACCCCATTGACAAGTGAGAACAAAATAAGATTTAGCAATAAAATATTCATTAATTTGTTTTACCTTTTGAACTCTTTATTAGTTGAACAATGTGGAAGTCTTGATATTTATGATTTTAAAAGCATAAAGAATTTATCTTAGATCTAAATCGTTTTCTTATATTATAACATGACCATAATTATGTTTCTGTCATAACATGATTATAATTCATTTGATATTATCTTTGAACTCTATTAATTTCTACTCAAAAATAACATTTTCTTTATCAGTGAAATATTTTCAAAAGACATTCAACAATCCGAACAAATAAGATGAAAATAATAAAATATATAAAAGATATAGAGCGATATATAGAAAGGGAGGGAGGGGGAGAGAGAAAGAAAGAAGACAATCAAACAACTTCGGTAGTTGGGGGAATTATCAAAAATCTTCTCTATTCTTGTTTTTTATATTTTGAATTCTTTGTTCATGTATTATCTATCATTTTTTTAAGTTTAATCACAAAAGCGTTTAAGTTTCGTCTATTATATCATGAAAGTACGCTACAAAATTATACATGCTTCCAGTTCCAGTTATAATAGTTTGTGCTTAAAAAGTTTCTCTTCTTTTTGTTCTTAAATTTGAAAGTGATTTTGTTTGATTTTAATAAGTATTCTTCTTTCTATTTGTTTTAGTTTCTCGCTTTTGTCAACTACACTCATAATATTTTAAAATGATTTGTTATTTATAACATCATCTGTTAAATAGACATTTTGAATTTTGTTGGATTGTTTTAGGATCCACCGGGAACTATAAATATTTGTATAATTAAGGAGGTGACGACGCATTCCAATATAATCTATGAAGAATATCTCCAAATTGCGGAAACTGAAATACATCTAAGCGATGTGATCTCTAAATTGTCTATCTTTATCACCATAATCACAGGGATGTTGGGGGGGGGGGGGGGGGGATTCCATCTTCATAAAATCAAAAAAAATCTTCTAAACCTAATAAATTTTAAACTAATTAACATTTTACCTTATATTAGCTATTTCTTATTTACTATATTTATATCCTCAAGAAATAAGTTACGCTTTAATCATATCATGTAAAATTGTAATGACAATTAATCTTTATTATTTGAAACTTTGAAATAATTATAAATTTATGTAGCCAAATATGACGAACAATTTATTCTTTCTACTCAGTTCTAGAGATTGTGAACTTACTTTGACTAGATATGGTTTTAAATAGGGAAAAGGATCAAATATACCCCTCTATTTTAGTTTAATAGTTAAATATACCTTCTGTTAGTCAAAGTAAATAAATATACCCCTTCCGTTAGTCAAAGTAGATAAACGTACCCCTTCCGTTAAGAAAGTACACAAATATATCCCTCAATTGATAGAATCCCCAATTCCACCATTAATTACCCGATTTAACTTTAAAAAACCCATGCCCGACCCGCAAATTAAATTATTTCCACCCAAATATACCCACCACCACTACAACCGACCCAACACAACCACCACCGCCACCCATGTACATAGATCATTCAACCACGCATGCCTTTCCAACATCAGGAAATGTTTATTAAAAATATAGTATTATCATGAACAATAAAACACAACATGGACAAAGACATTATCAATAAAATGATCAACATAAGGGATGAAACTGTGGGCGAAAATTGAAATTTACATGGACAATTGAGGATAGTACAAAATTGCCTGCCCTTGCATTAATTTTTTAATAAGATATTATGGAATTTTTTTGATTCAGAGATGAATTCATAAACATGGTAATGGAAAATTTCCAGAATAAGGAACAAAAGGACGAATTCATTTCTAACAGGAAAAGAAGTTCATGCACTTATCACTTATCGGCAAAATGACGAGTTTTATCACAGACAAATCTAGCAAATTGAATCTTTCCACTATGCATCTGAAAGATAACATGGCAAGTCTAAGAGGATTATAAATACTACACCAGATTGAAGAGCAACATAAGCTGCCATTTAGCACATCAGAGATCCAAAGGAAGGAAAAGGACGAAATATGATCAACAAAATGGGGGAGTACTAAACAGTGGTGGCGATGGCGATGGCGGTGGTGGTTGTGTTGGGTCGGTTGTAGTGACGGTGGGTATATTTGGATGAAAAGAATTTAATTTGCGGGTCGGGCATGAGTTTTTTAAAGTTAAATCGGGTAATTAGTGGTGGAATTGGGGATTCTATCAACTGAGGGTTATATTTGTATACTTTCTTCACGGAAGGAGTATATTTATCTACTTTGACTACCGAAAGGGGTATATTTATCTATTTTGACTAACGGAAGGTATATTTAACTATTAAACTAAAGTAGATGTGTATATTTGACCCTTTTCCCTTTTAAATATTCTACCCCAAGAATGCATTTGAATGATATTTTAAAGAAAAATGTATCATTCTTATTTAAATTATTTATTGATTCACGCGATAAGCACGTGCAACAGACGTACTTAAGACCAATAATGTGTAAACAAGTGAAATACAGAGAGAACTAAACAAGTCTCAATGAGAAAGGCCAACGGGACCCATAAGTGCAATGGGAGTAAAACAAAATAAAGTGTAGAAACTCAAAGTGGTTTTCTGTCAATTCACTGGACCACCCCAAGCTGCTCTCCTTATATTATATTACTACTACATATAAACGCAGATTTTGGGTTTTTAGTCCACCTCACAGGGGTAGGATAGTAATTTTGTTGGATTTTTGATGCACTGAAGTGGCTACACATGGCTGCTGAAGTTGTCTTTTCTAGACATATGGCAGTGGGTCTCGATAACCAATTTGTTTGTCCTCTTTCTTCTTTCACGGTGAAATCTTAAAAAAGAATACCACCTCCAAGCAAAGAAGTGGGTCCCAATAGCCTTTTTTCTTTTCTTAAAAACCCAATGCCTAAAAAAAAGGCTTGAGAGATTAGAAAAATTACATGCGTAACTTCTCATTTAATTTTAATGGTGTTACCTTAATTTACTATTTTTTTTAATTTAATACATCGATAGCCTTTTAAAATTGTTGCTAAATTTCATTTAAACATTTGAACTAAGAGTTATTCCAATTGAGCATCTGAATATGTGATAACGTCAAATTTTGAAAATACTTTTGTGTGCGTTTTCAAATGTCAATATGTCTCCTCCTGTAAATATACACATTAGCCTCAACAAATCATAATGTTGTGTTTAATAAAGGAGATGTCATATTTTATGTAGTTAATTACCTAACAGATGCTAGCACTCGCAAAAGTTTTTTAAAAATTTGAATCGAAAGTGTCTAATAAGATCACTTTATAAGGTGATGTGCTCAATTGGAACAGGTTATAATTCGGATGTCTAAATGAAGTTTACTGACAAATATAATGAACTATTGATATATTGAGTCGGGAGTGATGTTTACGGCCATTTTGTGCAAGTGATCTTGCCAATTTGGCTAATGGGTACATGTACACCAATCATTTAATATTCACTTCGTCTCAATTTATGTATAACACTATTAGACTATGGATAAAGTTTAGAAGAAATTAAGAGTTTTAAATTTTGATGTCTAAAATATTTGTATGACTACAAATTATTTTATTAAGGGCAAAGGAAAATTTTATAATAAGTTATTTTTATATAACAAATTAAAGTTAAATTTGGGCCTAGACTTAATACGGGCCTAGAGCCACTAGTATATATATATATATATATATATATATATATAGACCTCCCAACTAAACATGTCACATCTGAATTATGTAGATTTGCTCCTAAAATTTTGACCGGATACTTTCGAAAAACAATAACTCGCTGCTAAAATTTATATCAAACGTTTAATTTTTGCAAGTTACAGATGAAAAACATCCAATTTGCTTATTTGCTTGGGTCTAGACGTTTGATTAATTATAAGAGGAGGATGGTTACATTCTCTGAAACACTTCAAACATAATTATATTACTGCTAAAGATAAAATTGAGTGATATTAAGAGAGAGAGAGAATTAGAAATAGAATTAGGTAGTGTTACATGATGCTAGTGTTGCATGATTATACTTTTTGTAACAAAAGAATTCTTCATCTAGATATATCATTAGATAGCATGTTCGCCAAGTTTTTGTGAAATTAAGAATGCTTATTTTCTTAAACATTTTGGAGAATTAAAGTATTTGACGAGTTTGGTCGGTCTTAAAGAGGAAGACTTTTATGGCCCCCTGTAGCTTACCTTGCACCTAGTTCTTGTGAGTAACGTCAAATAAGTATTATTTCCTGATACGGGCTTGGCTCTGCTCCATTAGTCTTTGTTCAAGTAATTATCGATGTACCTTCAGGTAGCTGACACGTGAACTTATAAACATGAAAGTTGAGATTGCTTCTAGCTTCATTTTCTTCCGAGAAAGTAGACATAGCAAGTTGTGCCCAATGTCATATTTGTTTTCTTATTTTACATTAATTAATACTTGTTTATTAATTATTTATAAAGTTAAACTTGGTTAATTTCTTACATGAAAAAAATCAATTATTAATGTTACAAACTGATAAAATAAAAAATCAATGCACTCTATGCATATATTGTCTTGCTCAAAGTGATATCCCATAGTTGGTGAGAGAATTCACAGCTGACACTATTTTTAGTTTAAAGAATTGGCTCGGTATCTTTTAACGTTACCGTTAATAAGAATACAACATAAAATAAGCTAAAAAGTAATTCCAACCTTTCATGTCAATACTACTCTCCAGTTATGTTCTCTCCATTTTTGTCCAGTGGGATACTTCAATTTTTGACACCTGTCTAATTAAAATTTTAATGACCCAAATTTGTTTGGTCTTAACCATGGTTAAGTTATTTCTCTTTCATCCTTCCTCTCCTCTTCAAGAACCCAGTCTCACCCACATGCATAATCGTCGTCTCATCCTCTTATTCTCCTTAGTACTTAAAACATTAGGAGGGACTAAGTTATCCCAATAAATGAGATTGAGTGGGATAAGATGGGATAACTAATCCCATCCTCTACAAGGGATAACTTATCCCATCTTTTATCCCATATAGATGGGATTGAGTGGAATAAGATGGAAGTTATCCCACCCAGGGGCGGATCTACTTGGGGCTGAACACCCTCGGTAAAAAATTACAGTATATATATAGGGTAAATTTTCTGTGTTTATGTGCATATATTAACTTTTGAACACCCTCGGCAAAAAATTACAGTGTATATTTAGCTTATTCTTTTTTTCGAACACCCTGAATGAAAATCCTGGATCCGGCACTGATCCCACCAACCAAACGACCACTAAGAATTTGACATATATATAAGAACTTTTAATTTAAATTGATTTCTCGATTGAATTTTAATGAATTTGAAGTCATCCGTCTTGTTGGAAATGAACTTTTATTTAACACTATTTGGTTGGTAATAAAACAAGTGAATCAATGAAAGCTCCACCCTTTTTCGATGTCCCACAATCTTAATTTTCTCGCAAAATAATGATAGAAGAATAGAATAATAGAATCCAAGAGAAACAAGAATTGGATGCAATTAATGCTTGCAGTCCAGGATCCTGTGGGCGTTCGGTTCTTCGGTTCGGTTTTATCAAACTTCGATTTGGCTATTTCGGTTTCGCTTTTTTGAAGGTGGACACCGAACACCGAACCAAACTAGTTTGGTTCGGTTCTTTCGGTTTCGGTTTTTTGAAGTTTGGTTCGGTTCGGTTTCGGTTTTTTCAATTCGGTTTTTTTATATGATATTAGAAGCGATTCCATTTACACTAATTCATATTTTCAAAAACAACAAAACATAAAACTAACAAATTAAAATCAAAATCAAACAAACAGGATACACAAGAACAGAAAACCATAATATAGGATTACTAAGTATTATATACATACAACAAGAATAATTAAGAAAATACATAAAGGACATACATTAATCCTAAAGACACATCCTAGTCACCTTTTTTTGTTAAGGATATTTGATTTTCTCAATTGAAGTGGAAAATTAGGGATACAAAAGCAAAAGAGAGCTTATTACAATTGAGGTTTTTTGGGCTTAAACTTAATGGGTCTGGACTATTTTAATTTTTTTGGGTAATGTATAAATTTCGGTTCTTCGGTTAGGTTTCATCAAAGTTCGGTTCGGCTATTTCGGTTTCGGTTTTTTGAAGGTGAACACCAAACACCGAAACAAACTAGTTCGGTTCGGTTCTTTCGGTTTCGATTTCTTGAAGTTCGGTTCGGTTCGATCCGATTTTTTGATTTTCGGTATTTATGCCCAGCCCTACCTGTAGCTCTCTTTCATTTGTAAAAGCTTCATTTATTGAGTACACCAAGTTTCCTATTACAGGTCTGAGTTAAATCAAGAAGACAAAATATTCTTTTTACATAATACACAGTTGGACCACTTTTACTTGTCTACTATACAGTTTATCTTAAAAATAAATTTTTACTTTTACTTGTCCACTTTAGTATATCAAGAGAAAAATATTTTTTTCCTATTTTACCCATAGTATTAATTAGTCATTTCAAATCATTTTTCATGTCTATTAAAACTCTGAACCAATTAATATAGGTATCATGATAAATTGTGCACTTCATTTGTTATTTATTAAGAGATGTGCACGGTTCATATTGGATAAGTAAAAATGAACCTAGGAATAGTCTGGAGTACTATTTTTCTTCTCTCTTCCTCTGCTCTAATTCTGATTATATCCTTTTTAACTTCCTCCATTTAAGCAGAGCTTGGATATGTCACCAACTTCAATTTTGTGGTGGAAATTAAGGGAAGGTGGAAGAGATCTAAAAGAAATAAAGCGAAGAAGGAAAATGTTGGCGAGAATTTTGGGTTTTGGAAGGCGAAGAAGAAATTAAGAGAGATAGTAAGATGCCAAAGTAATCAGGGTTAAGACCAAATTACAATTTTAATAATACAGGTGTCAAAATTTAAGTATTCACTAGACGAAAATGGAGAGAAAGTAACTGAAGAGGAGCGATTCAGGGTACTATGATATGATCATCTATGTTCACTGTCATGGGAACCCATCTCATTACTCCGCTGCCATCACTCTCGTCCATAACCTGTTAACGTTTCAACACAAATTTAAAACCTTCAAATTAAATTTATACACCAATCTTGTAATTACAACTTGTTTATTTGTCATCACGTAATTACAATGTAATTACAAGGGTATTGTTTGGTGTAATTAAACTGTTAGTTTAATTTAAAAACAAAATTTAATTATCAAAAATTAAAAATTAATACTTGAAAAATATGTGCCTTTATAAATGATATTAAATAATGTATATAACAACACATTATTTCTTGAAATATATTAATTAATAATCATATATTTGTAACTAATATTGTAAAAAAATAATTGATGTATATTTTTCAAATTAATAATATTTTAATTTAAATTAATTATAAAAGTTAATAGCATAATTTTTTCTGAGAACGTCATGGATTAGATGTTGACAAAAAAATTAATATTTATAAATATAATGCCATAACATTATGCAAATGTTTGACAAAAAAAAAAAAAAAATTATCAACTGTAAGTGAAAACTAAACAGCATGCAATGTGAAATAACAAGTCAATAATACTAAAACAAATAAACTAAAATCGAAAATATAAACTAAATTCAAAATCCAAAAAAAAAAAAGTTTAACATAATACCTTTATGTCAAATTCCAACATTACATAAGTAAGTTCCAACGTAACTTAAGTAAATATAATTTAACAGAAAGGGAAAACATAAGTCTATAACCTCATTCGTAACAAAATTCTACTTTAATAACATCAGTCATTATATGTCAAGTTTGTTAAGGACTCATTCTTTCTAATATCAATAGGTGCAGTTTCAAAAATTAGAATAATAATACAGTTATGCTAAATGAATTAAAAAAAAATACAAGCAATTACGTCGAATCACAAGAAGTAAATGTTGGGTGTGGGAAAAAAGGAAATGAAAGATAATAATATAAAAATAATTAAAAATTAAAAAGAAGTTAAAATAATAGAAATAAAAATAAATTAAAAAAGAAAATAAATTAAAATAAAACAAAAAAGAAAGAAACTAAAAAGCAAACATTTAATTACAGGGTATAATTACACCCAATTCTCAACACCCCCTTGAGAATTTTAGAGTGTAATTACACCCTCTCAGTTACACCCAATTTCCACCTAACCAGGTAATTACTTGGTCAAATAAACAGGGCAAACTGTGTAATTACACTCAATTACACCTAATTCCAATTACCTGGGTGGCTTCCCAAACATGCCCTTAATGATTTTGTAAGGGAGCAATTTTTTTCGTTTCATAGTTACTTCTACCTTATCAGATAAAATAGTGCACACAAAAGCACTTTTTCTATATGCTTAATTTGTAGTACCTTATTTGTGCGAACAGATTTTACTAGCTACTCTTGCTAAATGCACAAACGAGTATCAATTTTCCTACTAGTTTAATTTAAGATCTAAAATATGAATTAACGCTGCCAAAAAACACAATCCGATCACTTGTAAGGCAACTACAATTAATAGAGTTATGCGAACTAAACTTTTTGTTAATTTGATTGCAATTAAATTGCATACGATGGCTTGACTGAAGGGGAAGGTGGTCCACTGAGCATTTTGTCCAACAGGTGGCAGGTTCGCGTTGGCTGCAGGAGTTGGTTGTCGCCAGTTTGGTTCTCCAGAATTCATTGCTGATAGCATATTATTGTTGACGAAAACATTGGTACACAAGGATAATAAGTAATTCTTTTTGTCAATAAGGGGAATATTATAGATAGAAATCATGCATCATTACAGATATGACAGCTAGCAGTATCACTAGCATTATTCAGATGGTGCTATTATAGATAGCACTAATAATTCTACAGCATGACGATGTACTACAATAATATTACATAATCAAATAATGCTTTGAGCAATAAGTCTACATATCATATTGTACTAGTTAATCATCACATAAGGACGACGTTTCAAATTCTATTGAGGAGCTTTCAAATGTGTGATGAGCTAGTCATGAGCCTTGGGTCTCAATTGTGAGAGAGCAGCCTCTTTGATGAGCAATCATCGCCTAGCTGGTTCAGATCCGGAATTATTCCTTCATCAGCGGCAATAGCAAATGTCAACTTCTTGGCATAGCTACACACATGAACCATTATCCCCTACAATATGCATTTGCATTTAGCGAATTTGGCCTCATTAGTAGTTTACTTTTTTTTCTTCAAGTATAACGATATTTGGAAGATTCATATAACTTATCTAAACTTGTCTATAATTGAAATATAGTTTAGATAACTTATCTTACATAGCAATAACACAATTATACATCAATCTTTCAGCTATGAACCCTATAAAGAATATTGGAAGATTTTCATTTGTATATATAAAAAAAATACTTACTTGGACCCCTAAAGCTGGTCTCAGATTCACTATAACATTGGCTCTGCATCTCATTCGTTCCAGTGAAAACTTCCTCTTGCCTTCAACTTCTTATTAAGAAGAAACAAATTATAGATAGATTAATTAGCATGGTTGAAAGCATTTTAACCCCTTCCCCCTTCCAAAACAAACCCCGTCCAAATTGGATATATCTTGATTATATTTCATCCTTAATTTCCTGATTATTTGTGTATGAGTATATATATCACACACACACGTACAAAAAAAAAAAAACTTTACGCTGTTACGAGCAACCAGAAATTAAATTTACTTTCAATTTGAATTCCTTAACCAATAATATAGAAAAAGTAAAGGTATGACTCTCAACTACCATAATTTATAGCTCTTGAGACAAGATTCATTTTTCTATTCTGTTTATTTACTTATACTTTCGATTAATGCCTATCATATATTTTATAAAATGTTATATATTTTGATGGGTGATCTCTCGAAAATACTTGTAAATTTGTTACAAGTATATATACAGTATCCTGATTGAGAAGATTAACTTACCGTATCTTCGATGGATATAACGAGACGTAGCTGCTTGTGTTATCCCCAATACAACGTTATTAACCGTCTAAATTTACAAGAAAGGAAGCAACAAAAAATTATCGTGAAAACCTCTCACGCTGAGGCAACTTCTATTTTCCGTATTCATCATTCTATTGGGTAGCTTGGTCAAACGGACTATAAATATGACGGTCAACCTTGGATATATAAGGTTTATATATATGCTTACAGCGTCTGTCACATTCTTTATAAATTTAATCTCGTCCAAGCTAATCGTCAAGTAAATATATTTCTGACGAGTGGACCACTTATATCCTCTTGTAGCTGTGAAAGGTGATTCAGAGTCCTTCAAGAAGAGTGCGGTCGCTATAAACAGAAAAACATCAACAACTGTATTGAACCAAAGTTTTATGAGCAACCAAAACTTTATTAGGTACTGTCACATCAGCGAACAAATTGTTTTTCTGTTATTTCTTAGTGATAAATTCGATTTATCCTTAGAAGAAGAAGAAACTGGGAGTGTGGGGAGAGAAGTAGGATCCGAAGTTTTCCGAAAACAAGAGAGTAAGAGGGACATGAGGGCAGTTCCATCCCCAATAGAATGATGAATATGGAAAATAGAAGTTGCCTCAGCATGAGAGGTTTTCACGTTAAGGACGTGAAAATCCCATAGAGGTTTCGACATGTCAACATTTGTTGTGCTTAGGCTTGATATATACTCTTCGACCAATTTGTCGGTATCCATATTATCATGGACGATCTGGGCCACTATGATATGATCATCTATGTTCACTGTCGTGGGAACCCATCTCATTTTTCCGCTGCCATCAGTCTCATCCATGACCTGTTGACGTTTCAACACAAATTCTTAAGTAGAAACATTAAAGAAAACCTTGTGAACTTTAATTATCTGTTATGCAAGATTATGATAAATATATTATGAGTATCAGTTTCAATTGGGGCGGCTCAAGCACATTAGGGGCCTAAAGCCATAATTTAATGTGAAGGCTTATATTAAAAGAAAAAAAAATCTTTAATATATATTTTGATTTAAATTCTATTCTTCTAGTTTGTAGAGATGCAAATATATTTATTCTTTTTATAATCAATTCATTCTAATAATTCTTTTTCAATTAGTAATAGTCAATCCAATTAATATTTATGAGGCATTATTGAACTTAGGTAAGATTTTATCAATTCTAATTTTGAAAAACATGTTTCCGTTGAGGCAACTATTAGAGAATTATTAAAATTATTCTATAAGCAATATAAGCATTTGAAAAAAAGCAAGTCTTTTTATTTGATCAAGTATATCGATTAGATTATTATCTACTTGTACGATTTCTCTTAACATTTCTAGTTCAGAAATTAAGTCTAGACCATCAATATCGGGGTGAGTGAGTGATTACTATGTTTTATAAAACATTCAAGGTTAAGGAAATATTTTAAAATTCTTGTCATTTAATGATCTCAATATGTTACCACCATACAGAAAATCAAAAAAAATTCCATACGCTTCAATTTTTTGATGGTAAACTTTTGCTAACTGAATTAACAAAAAATAATATCTCGTACCAAATAGTCATACCCAATAAAAACTCAAAATTTTCAAATTCATATGTTGCTATACAATTAGCTTTACTTTTAGTTTTTGGTTCCTCACTAACTTATACTATTTTCAATAAAATGGAGTTTAAAATAATATTACTTTAATACTTTAATTATGACTTTTCGCACATGTTTATGGCAATGATTTAAGAATTAGAAAGAACACGCTATTCACAATCGAAAAAATTACAGTAAAAAAATTATATTATATTTTTTTAAAAATTACTTTTTTATTAAAAGTATTTAATATTTTGTTAGAGAAAACTTATAAACCTACTATTAATTACTTAAAATGGGGCCCCCAAAGCACCTGCTTTGTTAGCTTTACCTTAGAGCCGGCCATGAGTTTCATTGCTAGCTTACCTGCAAACTGGAAAAGCGTGGATGTTTAAGCAGCGTGCGTTGTAGTTCTGGTTTCATGGAGTCAACCTCAATTGGTACTTTCCAGCCCATAATGGCTAAGACGTAAATATTGTAGTCAGGCTCATGAAACATTTGAGAAGTTGGACTCAGTAACATTGCTTCTTCTTCTCCATTTTCATTTAAATTATTTGATATTCGGATAGGTTTCAGAATCATTTTTTTTTACCACGCTTCATATCCAAGCTAGAACCAATATTTAGAAGTGATGATTTCTGATTAACCCAAATACTAGGCGAATATTGCTGATTAGAAGGCTCCAATGCCGTTATTTATAGAAGAAGCTAGTAAGATTTATTTGATGCACATAGAGATAGATTCTTTTTTTCTTTGGGTAGACAGATTTAAAACGTGAAAGGGAGCTCTCATTAAAGCACAATTGTCCTGATAATCTAGTTTCGGAGAAGTTATGGTTTAGAAACATTTGCTCTTATTAGAATGTACTCCCTCAGGGCCAGCTCATAGGCAAGGAGGTAAGTCAATGGCCTAGCGCCCCACTTTTTTTAAAGACCCAATATATATATATATATATATTCTTTTTTACTATTTAAAAAAATTGTAATCCTACGTTAACTTTGAAGAGATATATTTGAGGAAATATATAAGGGCAATTCGCAGAATTGTCCTTCTTTTGGGGTGGTCTTTAAATTTTGCCCCTCAAATTGCTGGTCATTAAGTTTTGCCCTTTGCCTAAAGCCCATGGGTTCCGGGTTCGAACCTCTGCTCAGTCAAAAATGTAAAAAAAAATCACAAGACAGAGTTTGAATTTCGCTTTGCCCCATCTGGCAGACTTTGCCTTGCGGCATTTTTTTTTTTTTTTTACTTTTCAAGACAAACTTTTAGTTATGCATTAAGGAAAAGTTCCGCCTTGTGGGGGCATACTTTTATTTATGCCTTAACTAAAAGTGTGCCCCATAAGACATAACTAAAAGTATGCCCCATAAGGCGAAACTTTTCCTTAAGGCATAACTAAAAGTTTGCCTTATAAGACCAGGTCTATGCCTTACCCTCTGTTTGGATGGTTGTTTCCCGTGGTTCATTAATGTACAGTATGGTATGGTACAGTATGGTGTTGTATTGTATTGTACTGTTGTTACACCTCGGAAAAAATTTTCGCTCATGCACAGTGAATAGACTGACGAAGGGCATGACGTATACGATGTTTTGATAAGTAAGAAATAACATTTGATGATTCTAAAATGAGATTTCAAATACATGTGAGGTAGGAGACGAAAATTGTTAAGGAAGACAAAGCATATGTTGTGTTTTGGAAAGATTTACGAGTATCGAATAAATGATGTTTTGGAAAAGAGTTTTAATGTCCCTTAGATTGTTAATGAAATATTAAACAAGTGTTAAGAAGGTTGTATAACGATTGGAGATCAAACGAAATGATGAGGACAACTTCGGAAAAACTGTGAGTTACACGACCACCTTATACGGACCGTACATGGTCATACGGACCGTATAATGCCCGACGGACAGATTAAATTGCAAGTATAAATACGTGTTCCCACTTTTGTTTTCTCATTCTTTCCACTTCTTCATCTCTCTCAAGGGTTCTAGAGGGTTCTAAATATGTCATCAACACAAATTCAAGACAAATCAAAGGTTCATATCATAAATCCAAGAGAATCAAGTGCAAGAAACTCACTAGGGTTCATCTAAGACAAGAAATCTCTTTGGAAGTGGAACTAGGGTTTTGCTCAAGTGAAGTGTTTCCACCTAAAATCATTATCATACTATCAAAGGTAAGTTTTATGATCAATTCATGTTATTTAGAGTATTGAGGGGTTGAAAGACTTGGATTATAGAAGGAAATAGAAAAAATGGGTCATGAATGTGGGAATAATGTCGTTTTGAGTAATAGCTTGAATTGAGTTATGATTCTTGATGTGTTGTGATCATGATTATGCTATAAATGATATTAAGGACATGGGATAAGCATTATATGTGAGAAAACGTACTAGTATACTATGACCATGAATAAGGGATGAATTGAAGTGGAATTGTGAAATGAGGGTAATGTAGATGAATGAGGATTGTTGGTTATGATATTGTCCTTAGCTTATCATAAATAAATCCGGATTATTCCACTGTACAAAAATACGGGTTCTAACACTTACCTTTATCTCATATGAAACGCCCTATGAACATGGACTCGTAATTTTTCGGAACATTGGTCATAGAACATGCATTAGAGCTTATAGACAATCTATAACAATATCGGGGTGACATAAGGCCGAGAACCCCCGATAACATTATGGAGTGATCATATACATCATATCTCACCTTGAAGGAACTAACATTTTAAGGTGAGTGTACACCATGAACAACATCAAGGGATCGTAAATAGGATCATTAACTTCATAGACATCATATCTTGCTTTAGAGGTGGTGCAGGCGGCGCAGCTCAGTCTACCGGGTCATCCGGTGGTTCATCGTCGGCCTCAGTAGCTATGCGCCCTGCGGGGCGGGGTACACCAGCATCAGCAGGCCGAGGCAGGGGTCGTGGTGGAGTTCCTGTTCTAGCGGTCCTTCGAATCGCATTTATGCATTAGCCAGCCGACAGGACCAGGAGGCGTCGCCTAATGTCGTCACAGGTATATTACTGGTTTTCTCTCGATCTGTGTATGCATTGATTGATCCTGGTTCTACTTTATCATATATTTCCCCACTTGTTGCTAATGAGATTGGGATAGAATCCGAGCCGATAGAGCCTTTTGAGGTAGCTACACCTGTAGGGGATTCTGTTATAGCCAGACAGGTTTATCGGGATTGTTCTGTTATCATATCTGATCGTTGTACTAAAGCTGATTTGATAGAGTTAGATATGCTAGAGATTGATGTTATTATGGGCATGGACTGGTTAGCGTCCTGTTATGCTAATGTTGACTGCCAGCAGAAGGTAGTTCGTTTCCAGTTCCCAGGGGAACCAGTTATAGAGTGGTTCGGGAGTACAGCGTCGCCGAGGGGTAAGTTTATTTCATACCTCAAGGCTAAGAAGATGATTCAGAAGGGTTATATTTATCACCTGGTCTGTGTACACGATACTACAGCCGAGGCACCTACTTTGCAGTCAGTTCTGGTTGTCAATGAATTTTCAGATGTATTTCCAGATGAGCTTCCGGGTCTCTCGCCTGAGCGGGAGATAGACTTTGCTATTGATTTGTTGCCAGATACGCAACCCATTTCTATTCCTCCGTACAGAATGGCACCAGCAGAATTAAAAGAATTGAAAGAACAGCTGAGAGATCTATTGGAGAAGGGTTTCTTTCGGCCTAGTGCGTCACCCTGGGGAGCTCCGGAATTATTTGTGAGGAAGAAAGACGGCTCGCTGCGGATGTGCATTGATTATCGGCAGTTGAATAAGGTAACCATCAAGAATAAATACCCCCTCCCCAGGATTGATGATTTGTTTGATCAGCTGCAGGGTGCCAGGTACTTCTCGAAGATAGACCTGCGGTCAGGCTATCATCAGGTACGGGTACGAGAGGCTGATGTTCCCAAGACAGCATTCAGGACCCGATATGGGCACTATGAGTTCAGAGTCATGTCTTTTGGGCTGACAAATGCCCCAGCAGTATTTATGGACTTGATGAATCGGGTATTCAGACCGTTCTTGGATATGTTTGTGATCGTATTTATCGATGATATTCTGGTTTATTCTCGGTCAGAAGCAGAGCATGCGGACCATTTGAGGACGGTACTTGGCACACTTCGGCACCAGGAATTATATGCTAAATTTTCTAAGTGTGAATTCTGGTTATCTTCAGGGGCATTTCTGGGACATATTATTGGGGCTGATGGCGTCCGGGTGGATACCCAGAAGATCGAGGCCGTAAAGAATTGGCCTAGACCTACGACGCCGACAGAGGTGCGTAGCTTTCTGGGATTGGCTGGTTATTATCGGAGATTCGTAGAGAAATTTGCTTCCATTTCAGCGCCTTTGACAAGGCTGACTCAGAAGGGAGCTAAGTTTCAGTGGTCAGATGCTTGCGAGCGTAGCTTCCAGTTGCTGAAAGAGAAGTTGACTACGGCTCCAGTCCTGACTCTTCCCGAGGGTCCAGATGGGTATGTGATTTATTGTGATGCCTCTGGTATTGGTTTGGGATGTGTGTTGATGCAGCACGGCAGGGTGATAGCTTATGCTTCCCGGCAGCTTAGAAAACATGAAAAGAATTATCCTACTCACGATTTGGAGCTGGCCGCGGTCATTCATGCTTTGAAGATGTGGTGACATTATTTATATGGGGTTCACGTTGATATTTATACAGATCATAAGATCCTTCAGTACATCTTTAGGCAAAAGGAGCTGAACTTGCGACAGAGGAGGTGGTTAGAGTTGTTAAAAGATTATGATGTTGATATTCTCTACCATCCGGGGAAAGCTAATGTTGTGGCAGATGCACTTAGTCGCAAGTCTATGGGTAGCCTAGCAGACGTGCCATCAGGGAGGAAAGAAATGGTTCGCGATATTCATCAGTTGGCTAGTCTTGGAGTTCGCTTGGCTGATTCTGGAGATGTTGGGGTTTCGGTTCGAGGTATTGCTGAGTCCTCTATTACAGAAGATATTAAGCGGCATCAGTATGAGGATCCTATTCTGGCACAGTACAGAGATGCAGCTCTGGCACAGGAGAAGACTCCGTTTGAGATTTCACCTGATGGAGTGTTATTTCACAGAGGCAGATTGTGTGTACCTGACGTTGCAGGGTTGCGGCGACAGGTTATGGACGAGGCACATTATGCCCGATATTCTGTTCACCCAGGGTCGACGAAGATGTACCATGATCTCAGATGCCTATATTGGTGGGACGGTATGAAAAGAGATATATCAGAGTTCGTTGCTCAGTGTCCAAATTGCCAGCAGGTTAAGATTGAGCACCAGAAGCCCGGTGGGCTATTGCAGTAAATGGAGATACCGACGTGGAAGTGGGAGATCATTAATATGGACTTTATTACAGGTTTACCTCGCACTTCACGGAGGTACGACTCCATTTGGGTTATCGTTGATCGGCTGACAAAATCAGCCCATTTTCTTCCAGTTAGGACTACATACTCAGCTGAAGATTATGCCAGGCTATATATTAAGGAGATTGTGAGACTGCACGGAGTTCCTGTGTCTGTTATTTCCGATAGAGGTGCCCAGTTTACAGCTAAGTTCTGGAGATCATTTCAGGAGGGATTGGGGACCCAGGTGAGCCTGAGTACAGCCTTCCATCCCCAGTCCGACGGACAGGCCGAGCGCACTATTCAGACATTGGAAGATATGTTGTGTGCCTGTGTTGTTAATTTCAGGGGTAGCTGGGACGACCATTTACCGCTTGTTGAGTTTGCTTATAATAACAGCTACCACTCCAGTATTCAGATGGCACCATATGAGGCTTTGTATGGCAGGAAATGCAGATCTCCGATCGGTTGGTTTGACGTGGGTGATACTCAATTAATGGGCCCAGATGTAGTCCAGCAGGCGGTCGATAAAGTGAAACTGATTCGAGAGCGACTATTAGCGGCCCAGAGCCGACAGAAATCTTATGCCGATAAGCGACGTCGACCGTTAGAGTTTCAGATTGGCGATTGGGTGTTCCTGAAAGTGTCACCGATGAAAGGTGTTATGCGATTTGGCAAGAAAGGATTGCTAAGTACGAGATATATTGGGCCCTATTTGATTATTCGCAAAATAGGCAAGGTGGCCTACGAATTGGATTTGCCAGCTGACTTGGGAGCGGTACACCCGGTATTTCATGTTTCTATGCTTCGTAAGTGTATTGGTGACCCTTCCAGAGTCTTTCATGTAGATGATATTCAGGTCACAGAGGAGCTATCTTATGAGGAGCAGCCTATAGCCATATTGGATCGCCAGGTAAAAAGGTTGCGGAACAAAGATATGGCTTCTGTTAAAGTGCTGTGGCGGAACAATAACCGAGAGGAAATGACCTGGGAAGCTGAGGAGCATATGAAGAAGAAGTATCCTCATTTATTTTCAGAGCCTACAGGTAATCCAATTCTCTATTTAACTATGTTGTTTGATAAATGAATCGTTGATCAATGATTGTATTGTTGTGATAGTTGGTAGGGAAACTCCCCCAAATTGTAGTATAATCGGTAAGGTTAATCTTACATTCGAGGACGAATGTTCTAAAGGGGGGAAGGATGTTAGAACCCGTATTTTTGTACAGTGGAATAATCCGAATTTATTTATGATAAGCTAAGGACAAAATTATTTTGGGATACAAAGTCGGGATTTTTGACCTTCGGATTTATTTTGAGATATACGTTGTGCATGAATTTTTTTTGGTATGGAACAATTAGGAAATTTGGGACCAAAAGTGAAAAATTGGAAGAAGAAAATCATCCACAATTTTCATGGTTGGCCCACACAAATGGTGTTCAATTTTAATTGGGACAACACATTAATGTGGGCCAAGGGACCTTGACCAAGTCTTGCTAACTTAAAAAAAGATGACCACTAGTTATCTTTAGCTCATTTCAACACTTGCAAAAAAAAATTGAAGACCTCTCCATTGAAGGAGGCTCACGACCAGCCCCTCCCCAAAATTTACCTCCATTTCTTGTCCTTCTAAAATTATTCCATTGGTACAAACCCACCATATTGAGGTCCCTAAGTATCGTGGAGGCATCGTTGGAGCGATCAACCTATTATTTTTCATCTTTTGAAAACCCTAGGCTATTGGAAGTAGAAGAGAAAAAGGTAAGATTTGATCTTGTTTTTGTGTTATGAAGGTTATATTCATGTTGTAGTATCTTATAATGGAGGAAAAATCATGAAATATGGAATGTTGGAGATGAGTTGGGTTTGGGTGCTTGAGCCGTGTGGTGTGTGTGTGAGTGATGTGATATTAAATTGATGAATTAATGCTTAGTTAGTTTATTATGATCATTGTAAGATGAAGAACAATTGGGAATCATCCATATATGTGTATGTGTAGTGTTGATTGAAATGGGTCACATTATATGGCAATGAATAAATTAATGTCGCCTAATGTTTTAGTAGTCGTCGTTATGAATTCGATGTTGGAAATGAATGCTTAATGATTCAAAATGATGTTGTTAATGTTGCGGACTGTTTTGGAGGTTATTGTATGTTTAATGTAATTGGTATATTGATGAGATAGCATTGTTAGAATGTAAATGAAGAAAAAAGTTAGAGGGGTTGTCTCGGTTAGGGGTTGTTTCGGGTAGCTTGGGAAAATTTATGGATTGTTGGAAAAGTTGTATAAATTGCTTAGAATGTCTTGAAATGTTTTGGTATGGGTTCGGGTTAGTATGTGAGCATATAAGCGTCGATTTTGGCTTGAAGGTAAGTTGTCGAATTGAATTTATGAAAGTTGATAAATGATGGCAAGAGAGCTATTATTGTTGAATTACCTTTCGGATTAATTATTAATGTTGTTAGGTTGGTTGTGGTGGTTGTTGTTGATTGATATGGCCGAGTTAAATTCTCGGGGCAACCTATTTACAGGGGAAATGCTGCCCGAATTTCTGTAGAAGTAAGGGCGAAATTGGAATTTATTGCCCAATAAGTCTTTAGCTGATGTTTGGCATTTTATGGCTTATTTTTAGATCGTGGGCAGCCCGAAGCCTAGTTTGGACTTAGCTTGAGTTGGATCATATTGGAGAGCGTTTGAGGTATGTAAAGTAACCTTTCTTTTTGGCATGCCTTAGTTAAAGTAGGCCATGATACGAGCCTCTAGGAAACTCTATTCTCGCAAATCCGAGCTTGTTTATGATTCGTATTTGTTTCCTTGGTATTCTTGGGCGCATATGCCATAACATTGATCCTTATATCCTTGGAGTTTATAATTTGTAAAGATTTCATGAAAGTTGATTTTTGGTTTCAAATCTTGTTCTTTAGCGATTCCAAAAGTTCAAACGCCCATAACTTCCTCAGAAAAGCTCGGACTGCTTTGAAATTTTCGTAGGAGTTTGTATGATATAAAATGAGTATGTTTTTCATAGGCGGGCTCAGTTCGGGTCTATACTCGTCCGTGGGTCCCGCGACGCCCTTTATGTAATTTCGGTAACTTTGGGAAGAGAACGTTGCAATTATTGTTCCGATTTCAAATATGACTATTTTACTTATCTTTTGGATTTATGATAATGATTTTATGCATATGATTCCTCACTACTCCGCTCGTGCCCTATGATATCGTTCGCCGGTTCCCGGGCCGGTTCGGTTGTCGTGCGTATTATGATACATTTCGGTGTTATGCTGTGTTTATGGTTCGCTGAGCTCCTCGCTTGAGGGCCGGGTTCCATATATGTTTGGCGTTATGCTGTGATTGGCGTTATGCTATGTTGTGATGTGTGCCGGGGATTCGGAGATTTGAAACTTTCTGGTGTTTTGCTGTGTTATGGCGCCATCGACAGGCGGGCGACCATATTTTCCTGTGCCCTATGCATAATTTATACTTTGGAAATAAACATTTTGATATTTTTGGATATGTATTATTTTCCATACTTCTGATTCGATTACTGTTCAAGACTTATTTCTGTACCTTCTGCTTTGCATACTCAGTACATATTTCGTACTGACCCCCTCCTCCGGGGGCTGCGTTTCATGCCCGCAGGTACAGACGCACAGCCTGGTGATCCACCGGTTTAGGACACCCCCTTCTGCTATTCGGAGTGCTCCTCTCATTCCGGAGCTTATATTTTTGGTATATATATTTGTTAGTGCATTTATATATATTCGTTCATGGGTACGGCGGGGCCCTGTCCCGTCATATGATTCTGTCGGTCTGTTTAGAGGTCTGTGGACATGTCTGTACGGATGCGTGTATATGTTGTGTTTGGGCGATCCCATTCGCCGCGGCGGCCGGTCCGCATATGTTTAAATGTTGCTTTTTTGGCCCCGTGTGGCCTTTGTTGGTATTATCTGTGCGCAGGTTTAATTTGGATAGTCTGTAAAACAAAGAAAACTCTGCCGAAATTTTTCTGGAAATTATCTAAATTTGAAACACCGCCTTGTCGGCTTCTGCTATATACTTGAATGCGTTTGATAAAATTTGAGATAGCATTTGATAGATGTGTTTGGGTGCCCAGATCGGGCACTAGTCACGACCTACGGGGTTGAGTCGTGACAGTAAGAGATATACCATAGGTACGATGATGGTAATGATGAGCCTAAGTTTAGAGATTATAAAGTCTATCATGCGATATTTTTACGAAGTGCATGCTACGAATATGATATGATTTTCATAGATTGTCTTTAAATTCAAATGCATGCTCTATGAAAAGTTATGATAAGTTTATGAGATATATGTGATGATAACGATGACGATGTTGATAGTGATGATGATAATGATGACGATGATACGATTCCACCGTGCCTATATAGCCGGACATGTCACCGCAAAGGCGGGCTACTTGTGATTCCACCGTGCCTAAATGGCCGGACATGTCACCGCAAAGGCGGGCTGCTTGTGATTCCACCGTGCCTAAATGGCCGAACATGTCACCGCTAAGGCGGGCTGCTTATGATTCTACCGCGCCTAGAAGGCCGGACATGATCACCACTAGTGGGCGGCATATGATGGTTACCCGGACGCGGGTTAACGATGATGATATATATGATATGATGATGTATGCGCTATGATGATATATATGATACGATGATGTATGCGCTATGATGATACATGTATTATGATCATATACGATATATGGATGAAATGCACCCACCCTTAAAAGTTACGCAGGTTATATCTTTATCTTTATGTCTTATGGTTTCTCTGTTATGTTCATTTCATTCTCATTCATGCTTTACATACTCAGTACAATATTCGTACTGACGACCGTTTTTCTTGGACACTGTGTTCATGCCCACAGGTAGACAGGGAGGCGACCCAAATTTATAGAAACCGATAAGCAGACTTTTGAGAGCACTCCATTATTCCGGAGGTGCCATTGATCTACTTTTTAGTGTACATATATGTTTTGGGCACGACGGGGTCCTGTCCTGACCATATATCTAGTATTCTAGTAGAGGCTCGTAGATATGTATGTGTGGGTAGCATGGTCTCACGATGTCATTATTGTATGTATATTATTTTGATAGCTGAAGGGCTTATGTATGTAAAGGTAATTATGTTTCCAAATGAAAAATGGTTTTCCTATGATTATGAGCATAAGATTAATGAATGTACGCTTAATGAGTATGATGAGTAATAGAATGAGCGGTGCTCGGTGGTTAGCCCCGGGTACCCATCATGGCCCCTAGTCGGGTCGTGACAACTGTATTATTGAACACAATATTTGGATAGACTGTATTGTTTGTTGTGTTTAATAACATTTGTATTGTTTGATTTAACTGTATGGTACTGTAAAATAACATGTAAGTTTACCAAAATACCCTTAACTCTTAATTAGAAATTAGTTTATATATATTAATAAAACTCAGGTAAAGAATAAAATAGGAACTTCAAAAAATAAGTAGGTATTGGGTAGGGGTCGTGAAGGGGTAGGTGGTGTGAGGTGGGTGGTTGGGGGATGAGGGTGGGGGTAGTAGGTGGTAGGGTGGGGGTGAGTGGTTATGGGGGTAGGGTCAGTGGTTATAGGGGTGGGGTTGTGTGGTGGTGAGGGGTAGTGGGTGGGGGTGGTGGAGGGTGGGTGGTGTGAGATGGGTGGTTGTGGGATGAGGGTAGGGTGGGGTGGATGGTGGAGGGTGGAGGGTGGAGGGTAGGGTATAATGGAGATATGAAATACGTAACCACGGAAAAACCACCAAATCCGTGGTTACAAAAATTGTGACTTTTCATGGTTATATAACCATGGGATGAACCACGGGTTTACAACACCATACCACATAATTTTAAGAACAATGGAAACAAATATGGTTTCATAGAAAACTATACATTAATGAACCCCGCGAAACCACCATCCAAACAGGAGGTTAAGGAAAAGTTCTGCCTTTTGAGGCATACTTTTGGTTATGCCTTAACTAAACGTTTGCCCCATAAGGCATAACTAAACTATGCCTTAAGGAAAAGTTCTGCCTTATGGGTCTGACTTTTAGTTATGCCGGATCCGGCATAACTTTAGTTTTTCCTTAAGGAGTGTATGCCGGATCCGGTATACACGCCCTCCAGCCTTACTTTGCGAAATTATTTTTTTATTTTATGCCTGAGCGGGGGTTCGAACCCAGAACCTCAGGTATTCGCCCACCTTTTCAAGCGAAGGGAAAAACTTAAAGACCACAAATATGAGAGGCAAAATTTAAAGACCACAAATATGGGGGGCAAAATTTAAAGACCACCCCAAAAGAAGGGCTATCCGCGCAAAAAAATGAATGTATAAAGTAACTTCTCCCGTTTATTGGGACGGGGGCCCACATTAATTGGGGGTTATTTTGTAGGAAAAGTACAATAGTAATTTCTTCCCTTTTATAGGGGAGTGGTTACCGTTGGCAGCATAATTGAGGGAATGAAAAAGCTTTTCTAGGTAATTGTAGATTTGTAGTATCCTTATTTATTTGGGCAATTATTCTATTGCCCATATTTACTTATTTCCTTCTCCCTTTTATTATTCTTGTACGCTTATCGTTTGGTACGCGGGATAAGGTGGGATATCTCGGGATTAAATTTATACCTTGTTTGGTAGAAGGTATAAATTTATCTCAACCAAACAAGGTATAAGATTTATTCCAAACTTAATCTTGGATAACCCATCTTATCCGATGAAGCTTGGTATTATTTTATCGCACCTCCCAGTTGAGATAAATTAGTCCAGAGATTATAATCTCAGGACTATAATACCGGGATAACTTAGTTTGCGTACCAAATGACTTGAAAATTCTCAAGTCTCCTACACACCTAAAAATTTATATGAAGATCTTTTCTTTTCTTTTTTTATAAAATAAAAAAAAATTAGGGCCTATCTATGAAGTTTGGCCTGAGACCTCCAATCTTGTTGAGATGGCCCTGTACTTCCTCCGTCCCAAAAAGATTATCTTAGTTTGACTTCGTATGGATTTTAAGAAACAAAGGAACACTTATGAAATGTTTAGTCCAAAACAAGCCTTAGATATTTGTGTGACTGTAAATCATCTCATAAGTTAAATTGTTTTTAAATATAGAAATCTGTCAATCTTTTTAGGACAAACTAATAAGGAAAGTAAAATAATCTTTGTGGGACGAAAGGAGTAGTTATTACTAGGAGTATTAATACAAGTTAGTATGTGTCATAATAAGATACAGGGCCTTTGTGGACCGTTAGTTCATGTGAATCGAAATTCAAATATTATTTTTCTGCAAGATCTATTTTCAAATAAGATCTATCTAAGTTGTTTAAATAAATTTAGTTAAAAAAAATTGTCGCATTACTTCTAGCACCTCCTGTAGCAGGGGTGTCATGTGAGCAAGTTGAGAGTGAATTTGAGCATGTCAACATAGATTGATTTAAGAAACAGGCAGGTCAACAACGCAAAGATGACCTGGGCTAAGATGAGTTGGATTAAAATTCGCTAAATAATAGGCGATAACACAATATCCAACTTGTACCAAGTTTAATTTCTATGTTTGTTTTCTTATAAATCTTTAATTACCACATAACTAATAAACCTTTCTTTTTCTTAATTATGACAATTATAACATACAAAGCTACTCCTCGGACAAGATGAGCCACATAATTAGGGGCAATTTGCACTATTGTCCTTATTCGGGGGTGGTCTTTAATTTTTGCCGCTCAAATTGCTGGTCTTCAATTTTTGCCCTTGGCTTAAATACCCCGAGGTTCTGGGTTCGAACTCCGACTCAGTACAAAAAAAAAAACGCAAGGCGAAATTTCGTAGCAAAATTAGGCCTAAGGCTAACTTTTGTAGAATCCCAGCAGAGTTTTTTTTTTTTTAAAAAATCTACCTTGCAAAACAAGGCAAACTTTTGCTTAATGCAGAATTTGTCTTAGTGATAATATACACGTTAAATTCCTCAAACATAAATAAAATGGAATAAGAACCTTAAATCTGCATTTAAAAGTCGTTAGTTAGTGCAATTAAATTAAAACCTTTATTCTAAGTCTATTGGTTATCCTTGTGTCATGTTCTCTCTGACAATTGGAGGAATTACTACATTTTTTTTTGTGCGGATTGCCCTTCTTTTGCCCCTCAAATTGCTGGTCTTTGAGTTTTGGGTGGCTGAAAATACCCTGAGGCTCTGGGTTCGAACTCTCGCTCAATCAAAAACAAAAACAAAAATCACTAGGCAAGGCTTTGCAAAACGTTATGCCTTATGTCGCATACTTTGCCTTAAGGCATAACTAAAATCTGCCTCATACGGCAGAACTTTTCCTTAGGGCATAAAATTTGCCTTATAAGGCAAAATTTTAGTTATGCCTTACGGAAAAGTTCTGTCTTATGGGCCAGACTTTTAGTTAAGGCATAACTAAAAGTATTCCCCATAAGGCGGAACTTTTTCGTAAGGCATAACTAAAAGTTTGCCTTATAAGGCAAGTTCTGCCCTCTCCGGCAGACTTTTAGTTATGTTTTAAGGCAAAGTCTGTCGCATAAGTCGGAACTTTTTGCAAAGCCTCGCCTTGCGTTTTTATTTTATATTTATGGCTAAGTCGAGGTTCGATCCCAGAACCTCGGGGTATTTTAGGCAATGGCAAAAATTAAAGACCAGCAATTTGAGGGGCAAAAACTAAAGACCACCCCCAACAAAAGGCAATCGTCCAAATTACCCGAATTACTACTCCCCCCGACCCAATGCCCACCATCTCAAGGGGGCTTATGAAAAAAGAAAAGTTACATAAATATAAGTAAATAAGTAAAATAATTCATAATCTACAACTATTAACTAAATTACATAATCTACAATATATAGTCTATATTTAGGGTATATGCATGATTTTATACCATAAATAAAAAAATATTGCTATGAATGAAAGGCTAATAATAAGGAGTTTCCTATATTAGTGATAACCAAATTAAATACATATCAAAACACATTAATTACTTTTCTTAACATCCCAATATACTCAACTAGCATTTTAATCCATAAAATAGTATAATACTACTGTTTATATGATATATATATTATACAATTCCTTGAACAAGTATATATATATTCTTATACTTATATATTATGTATATTTCACTATTATATACTATATATAATATTATTTTCTATGTATATTAAACAAAAAGTATTATATATATATATATATATATATATATATATATATATATATATTCTCTTTCTCTAATATAAGAAGCCACAGTTAGCAGCTTGAGGACTCTGTTTCATCAACGTGCTTGCCTGGAAATTTGGAGGGTAATTATGGTATTTCTGAAACGTTGTGCTTTTTACTGTTGCACATAGTTGAATGGAAATTTGTACTACTCTCACAATTGACTCTAAACCCAAATGCCTTTCTATTTTATTTCAAATGCGTCCTAGCAGACCGTTGTCGGTCGCTTTTTTATAGCTACATTTTGCCCTTGATTGTTGAATTTATTTCAGTATTGGTCTGTTAACATTTTAGTAAATAAGGACAAGTTTGAGTGTTTTTCAAGTTCCTAGAAAAGGTATTGTGCTCAAGGTCACGTGCTAGGAAATCAATCAGTGGCCTTATGGGAGATATGGGACCCACAGTACTATACTTATTCCATTTTTTTCTTGTGTTCTTCCAAGTTTAATACTCTTCCTATTTGCTCTTAAACATTTCAAACCCATAATGCATTTACTTTATATTTTGAGAACTACAAAAATATATATATTGTTTCCGACATTTTTTCTGGAATAAAAATTTAACAAGATGGTATCAAATTTGGAATTAAGGGTGTAAAGTCAGAATCATAACTCAAGTTGACATTATCGTAGAATAGCAACAAAAAAAAAAAAAAGAGAGAGAGAAGAAGAAGTAGAGTATCATAATATCATGTTGAGTTATAGTAGTAAATTAACTATTTTCCTATAGTTGCAGTTATTGGCATCTTGTAACTCTTCAATTGTCTCAAGTGAATCACCAAGAATCGAAATAACTATATGGTTCACTTGAAAAGCAACTTTGCTTTATTGTCTCTTCATCATTAAACATTTTTTTTTTGTGCGGATTGCCCTTCAAAAGCAGTTGTCTTTAATTTTTGCCCCTAAAAATTAGTATTTTTTTTTTTTCCTTTGTCTAATATCTCAAGGTTCTTGATTAGGGCATTCCTGGGAATTGCCCATCATCAAATTACTATAAGATCAAACTTATCAAGTCGCATATTGTTCATACGAGAACCAATTTAAGAACATAAAATGCAAAAAATAATAATATTTTGTTGGGCCCGTGCGCTTTTCATATCTAGTATATAAGAAGCAACAGTTAGCAGCAGCGTGAGGACCCTGTTTCATTGCCTGGCAATTTTGAGGGTAATTATGATATTTCTAAGAAATTGTGCTTTTTAGTGTTGCACGTAGTTGAGTGGAAATTTGTATTACTCCCACAATTGACTCTACACCCATATGCCTTTCTGTTTTACTTTAAATGCGACCCTAACATTAATATTATGGGTCCTTTTTTTATTTTTTATAGCTACATTTTTCCATTGACTTTTGAATTTATTTCATTATTTGTCTCTTAACATTTTAGTAAATAGGGAGAAGTTTGGGTGTTTTTTAAATTCCTAGAAAAGGTGATGTGCTCAAGGACAAGTGCTAGATTGGGACATATGGGAGCCGTGGGACCCACGGTACTATACTTATTCCATTATTATTTTTTCTATGTTCTTCCAAGTTTAATACGCTTCCTATTTAGTTTTTTTTTTTTTCTGTGTTCTTCCAAGTTTAGTACGCTTCCTATTTGCTCTTTAAGCATTTCAAACCCATAATGCATTTATTTTAAGTCAAAATCATAACTAAAGTTGTCATTACTGTAGAAAAGCAAAAAAAAAAAAAAAAAAGCGGAAAAGAAGTAGAGCATCATGATATCATGTTGAGTTAGAGCAGTAAATTAACTATTTTCCTATAATTGCAGTTATTGGCATCTTACAACTCTTCAGCTGGCTCAAGTGAATCACCAAAAATTTGAAACAGCTAATTGGTTCACTCGAACAACAACTTTACATTATTGTCTCTGCATCATCAAATTACTATAAGATCAAATTTATCAAGTCGCATATTGTCGATACCGGAATTGACGCAAGAACACAAAATGCAAAAAAAAAAAAAAAAAATTGTTGGGCCATATCTAGTGTATATATATATATATCTTTGACGACATACATTATTATATATATTAGGCATATATTGTTTATTATATTAAATATACACAAATATAAAATTTAATTGAGTTAATTTTCCTATTTCATGGAAGAGAGAGAAAAAAATTAAATAATAAATATGTGACGGCAGAAAGGAAGCCAAGTTTTATGGGATGGGGTACCAATTATTAATTAAGATCCTATTTTAGTGGTAATCTATAAGTAATTATATTAATCTATCTATATATTGTATATTGTATACTTTATATGTATCAAGTATATTGTAATAAGGTATATAATATCAAGTATATTGTGCTATTGTATACATTATATAATATTAAGAATACCATATACAACATATAACATTGGTATAATATTAATTGTTGTGCTATTGCATACTTTATATAATATTAAGCATATTATATCCAACATTTAACATTGGTATATCAACTATTTTAATGAAATAAAATACATATATAAACACACGCACACATATGTACAATAAAAAAGTTACAAATTGTTTTTATGCTGAAGCGTGGATAATAACTACTGTATATTCATGTACTTTTATTAATATTAATATATTTAAATAATTTCTTTTAGTCATAAAAAATAATTGCATCAAGTGAAAAGTAAAAGGAAAAAAAAAAAGAATTGAAAAAGAATCTTTTCAAAATGATAGATGTTGGATTTAAAGGTCTATTAAAAAATAATATTCATCTAATTTTGTTTTATTTGGAAAACTACATTAATTCTCTCTCATGTCCTCTCCATATTTGAAAGAAAGAGAAAGTTAAAAGTATATACATTAATGGTAGTAAATTGTAATTGTGTAATTTTTTGAAAGTAGTTGTAATGATTTTAAATTAGTTTTCAAAAACTTGTATTTATGTGACTTTCCCAAAAAGAAAAACGTGAATAATTTCTGAAACGGCAATGGGCATTAAATTTAAGATGTGAGATCATAGTATTTGTTGTGCCATCTCTCTCTGGCAGTTGGAGAAATTACTACTCCCTCGGGCCCAATCCCCACCATCTCAAGGCGGCTTTTGAAAAAAGCAAAAGAAAAAGAAAAACGTGAACTAATGAGTGAATCGAAATCTTTGGAAATTCAGTGAAACAACAATGGCCATTAAATTTAAGATGTGAGATCATAGTTTGTGAGCTTAGCTTTATATTGCATAATTCGGAAGGTAACCTAGGGAGCCACGATTGAATTGAATAGACTTCCCAATTAAAAGCTATGTTTGGAGTAAGGTTGATTAGCTCCTAAATTTTGAATGGTCACTTTCGAACTACTTTAATGCGATGCTAAAAGTTATAAACACACGATTAATTTGTGCAAGTTTGTGATGAGAGACATCCAATTTTCTTAATCGCTTGTGTGCTTAGACGTTTGATTAATTATAAGGAGGAGGCTGTTTACATCCTCTTAACGATTTGCGTCAAAGAACCATCTAGTTCAACCTGTCATTCTTTCGGATGGGGATACTCTAAATAACTTTAGTTATTTCCATGTTAAACAAAGACAATTTAGAGATAGTATCATTTAGATCTATCTCAGTTACGCACCTTGGAGATATCATGTTTAGATCTATCTCAAATTTGTATTTCGCAAGTACTTTAATTTCAGTTATAAAATCTTCAAAAAAAAAAAAAAAGGATAATTAGTGTTCGACTGTTTTGGGTCTTTTCTCGTGCTAAATTCATGAGCTAGTAAGTGACCCAAAATCTTGACCAGTTAAGTGAAAGAAGGAATTGCACGTTTTTCCCTTTAATTGGGATGGTTTTTTATTTTTGCCCTTTAATAATCGAACTTATACCTCATAGGAATCTAGTAGCTCAGTTGGTTGATTATGAAACTTTCACCTTATTGGTGAGGGTTCGAATCCCATGTTATAATCCCCTCCTCCATTTCCCCCTTCCCTATCCCTTATGTAATTAAAAAGAAAAAAAAACTTATACCCCGCCGGACATAATTTCTATAAGGAATAAAAATCATAGGGGGCATAACTTGTGGTTTATTATGATGTGAAAATATAAATTTATGCCTCAAGAAAACATTATTTATTATGAAGGGCAAAAATTAAAGACCTACACAAAATAGGGGCATAAGTGCCATTGACCATAAGTAAAATGATAATGGGCATTAAGTTTAAGATGCGAGATCATAGTCATTTTCTTTTTCTCTTCCAATTTTCTCTTTATATTTATTGCATAATCTGAAAGTCAGCTAGGGAGTCACGATTTAACTAAACAGACTTCCCCCAAACATGTCACGTCTGGAACCCTAGATATATCATTAATAGTACTTATTATTAAGTTTAAATATCTACTGATACTAGTTTCAAGTTGTTGCTTTCCTTTTTCTTTATTGTCGGTTTTATGTTCCATAAGCAGCGTGTCTGAGTGAGTTTCTACTTGCAACATTTCACTAATTTGGTTGACGAAAACTGATGAGTATTATTTGACTAGACGGCCCCAATACTTTAAATTATAGTGTATCTATGTGTATGTAGTTGTGTTTGGGTAGTGATAATATATATTTTTTATATTGCTAATAAACATACATAAGTTTGCACTGTTTTTATGCACATATATACTATGTTCAAAACACTATTAATATAACATTGTAGTTGATAACATCCAAATCCACTCCTCAAAGAGAAAGTGTACACGGTCGTCGCAATATAATTTTTACCCAATTATGAGTCGGGGTCGATCCCACAGGAAACAATATATTAGGTGATTTAAACAAGTAAGGAACTATCACCAACTACTCTAAGCCAAACACTTTTTCAATATTTGATTTTTGTTTTAACAACTAACAAAGATAAAACTAACTAGAAAGCGGGTAAAATGATCAATGGCCACAAGTATGGATACAAAGAAAATTACGCTCAAGTAACGATACAATGTATTTTATGATTTTACTACTATGAGTGAGTTTATGCTAATTAGATAATGATCTCTAAAATCTCATCAAAAGTCTCTCGACCAAATTAATTAATTTCACTCTAAGCTTTCTCAAGCCTTAGAGTGTGATATTAAGCACAGTCAATATAATCTCAAGTAACTTTCCTATCCCTAGCTCAAGTTATTAGATGGGATTTAATGACTCAAATTCTTGTTAATTAATCTTTCTCAACCTCAATCTTCCTCTCTCGAGCTCAAATCAAAATAAATGGGCGGGTCTTAGGGTTAGCTAATCCCTTAAGAAACATTAGAGAACAAGATTAATTAAAACAACATTAACCCACTTCATTAGCAATAAAAATCATTCAATGCATAAGCAAAACAAGAGTTTCATCAAACACTTTAATCATAAAATATTTCCATAGACAAGATGCAAGTGAAGAACTTAAATACTACATACTTAGATATTCATTACAAAGCAAGAAATCAAAGAAATGAAGTAAAGGTTCAAGAAAGTGCTCAACAAAATCTTCAAACCCCAAAGTGTGGTGTAGGAACCCTAGACTCCAAGAATTGTGTTTTGTGCTAAAGATAATCTATTAAAAACCCCTTGAAGAGTTTTTATACATCCCAAAAACGTGCAAGAGAACTAGACAAAAATACACCCGCGTGCCTCCTCTGTGATTAGCGGGATGAGCCACAAGCGCAGCGTGCGAGTCGCGCGCTTCACACATGTCTCGCGCACTGCACGTTTCAGCTTCTTAGTCTTCGGGCAGAGCGCGTGACAGGTTCGTGATTCACGGGCAAGACGTGCGAGTCAATCGTGTGATTCACGGACAATGCTTTTCCTTTAAAGTTCCTATTCTCCTTTGCTGACAAGCCGTGCGTCAACTGTGCGAATCACAGGACACTCCTGCGAGTCACACGCCTTGCTATCATGTGTCCTTAGCTCATTTTTGCTAGTTTTCACTTAGTTTGATCCCAATTCTCTCCATGACTCAATGCGCCTGAAATAGTAGCAATACACACCAATAATAGCCTCATATCATAGATAAAGAACACAAAAACCAAAGCAAAGAGGTTGTAATAAGTGGTAAAATCGCCACTTATCAGTAGTTTGTGCTCCATATCCAAAACTTTATTATATTAGTGTTTGCTACGAATACAAAGTTGGCAAAAATTTATTAATACTTTTTAAAAGAGAAGACTTGTTTAAAAGGAAACTATTTTCCTCTCTTTGAGATAAAACAATAGCAATATTTAAGCATCAGTTGATACTTTGAATTTTAATTCGATTAATTTAAAGGTGTAAAGTATTCTATTGTTAATGTATGTAGATTGGACCTAACTTATGTGTATGTAGTTGTGTTTGTGTAGTAATAATATATATATTTTATATTGCTAATAAACATACATAAGTTTGCACTGTTTTTATGCATATACACACACACACACACTATGTTCAAAACACGATTAATATAACATTGTAGTTTGTGCTCCGTATCCAAAACTTTATTATATTAGTGTTTGCTACGAATACAAAGTTGGCAAAAATTTATTAATGCTTTTTAAAAGAGAAGACTTGTTTAAAAGGAAACTATTTTCCTCTCTTTGAGATAAAACAATAGCAATATTTAAGCATCAATTGATACTTTGAATTTTAATTCGATTAATTTGAAGGTGTAAAATATTCTATTGTTAATATATGTAGATTGGACCTAAACAATAATTATTATTTTTTATCAAATTTTGATTTGGATAATTCTAATTCTAATTATTAAATTAATTTTACATGATTAAAACGAAACAAAGTAGAAATTTAATTTTCTATTTAAACGAAGAACTACTATTTTTTAATTTTTGGTAAATATTCTTGG
This sequence comes from Lycium barbarum, assembly GCF_019175385.1. Classification (NCBI taxonomy): domain Eukaryota; kingdom Viridiplantae; phylum Streptophyta; class Magnoliopsida; order Solanales; family Solanaceae; genus Lycium; species Lycium barbarum. Next base: position 22,139,483 of record NC_083345.1, on the reverse strand, counting down.
TTTAGCTCATTTTACTTGTCATGTTGTCTTTTACACAGTTTTTTAAGGAAACGTCAATTAGAATTAGAATTTGACTAATTTATCTTATTCATTATTTGATCTCCATTTAATATTATTTTTTCTTTTACGACATTAATCTCTTTTCACATTTATTAGAGTAAGAATAAAAATGAAAAAGTAACTGAATTCTATCTTATTTTAAAATATAAATATATAAGTATATTTATTTAGTAAGCATAACAAATAAATGACATGGCGGAATAGCAAATACAACAGTTAAATATCTAGATTAGATCGCAGGCTAATATAATAAAAGAAAGAAAATTGTATGGTTTGACTACTTAACCTTTTGAAGAAAAGCAATAATATGGGGTTCACTTTTTTTTTTACATGAGTTTGGAGATGGTAGGTTCACTTTTTTCGCCTTTTTTAATATGCTTGGTGTTTTTAGTATGGGACCCACCCTTTTTTTTAAGGGTGACTGACGACGAATCATGGGTAAACCCATGCTGCTTTTATATAGTAGATAGATGGCAGTGTATCTATTTGTATGTAGTTGTGTTTGGGTAGTGATAATATATATATATATATATATTTTATATTGCTAATAAACATACATAAGTTTGTACTGTTTTTATGCGCGCGCGCGCGCACACACACGCACACACACACACACATATATATATATATATATATATATATATATACTATGTTCAAAACACGATTAATATAGCATTGTAGTTTGTGCTCCGTATCCAAAACTTTATTATATTAGTGTTTGCTACGAATACAAAGTTTGCAAAAATTTATTAATACTTTTTAAAAGAGAATACTTGTTTAAAAGGAAACTATTTTCCTCTCTTTGAGATAAAACAATAGCAATATTTAAGCATCAGTTGATACTTTGAATTTTAATTCAATTAATTGAAAGGTGTAAAATATTTTATTGTTAATGTATGTAGATTGGACCTAAACAATAATTATTATTTTTTTTATCAATTTTTGATTTGGGTAATTCTAATTCAAATTATTAAATTAATTTTACATGTTTAAAACGAAATAAAGTAGAAATTTGATTGTCTATTTAAACGAATAACTATTATTTTTTAATATTTGGTAAATATTCTTGGTTTAGCTCATTTTACTTGTCATGTTGTCTTTTACACAGTTTTTTAAGGAAACGTCAATTAGAATTATAATTTGACTAATTTACCTTAGTTATTATTTGATCTCCATTTAATATTATTTTTTCTTTTACGACATTAATCTCTTTTCACATTTATTAGAGTAAGAATAAAAATGAAAAAGTAATTAAATTCTATCTTATTTTAAAATATAAATATTTTAATTATATTTATTTTAGTAAACATAAAAAATAAATGACACCGCGGAATAGCAAATGCAACAGTTAAATATCTAGATTGGATCTCAGGCTAATATAAGAAAAAAAAAAAAATTGTATGGTTTGGCTACTTAACTTTTTGAAGAAAAGCAATAATATGGGGTCTATGCTTTTTGCTGTACAATAATTTCAGTTGCTCCCACTAATGGGTTGATACGCATGTGACAATGAATCAACCATTATTGACTTAATGGGGGTATTATTTTTTTAATATGGGGTGCATGTTTTTTTTTTTTTTTTGATATTGCTTGATTTTTTTTAATATGAGGTCCATCTTTTTTTTTTACATGAGTTTGGAGATGGTGGAGTCCACTTTTTTTTTTCTAAATATTGCTTGGTATTTTTAGTATGAGACCACCTTATAATTTTTTTCTTTTCTTTTAAGGTGACTGACGACGAAGCATGAGTTTATGCTTCTATATAGTAGTAACTAGATGAGCCTTGTCCGTTCAAAGCACGGGCCCAACAATTTGAATATTGATATATATATATATATATATATATATATATATATATTATACTTGTCTAATTAAGCATCTAGGTGTGATTGTGTCTCTAAATAGCAATAAATAGTTCAAAATAACCATAGTTTCACAAACACAAAGGCACAGTTCCATCCTTGGTAAATAATGACAAACACATAAAACAATAGATGTAGAACTGAGCAAATATTGCTTGCTGTGCTTTCTTTGAAAATGCACTTACAAAACCAAACCCAATCATATGATCTTTTTTTCTTTGTGCATATGATTTGATTACTCATTTTTTATCCTTGCCCCATCGGAACATCTGATTAAAAAAAAAATCATTTCCTATCCTTCATCATATGCCACATGATCAACCCTGTGCATGATATTGCTATCAGCGTTTACACCATCTACGAACAAAAAGAATCAAAGTGGAGGCGTTCTCAAGGATCCTTCAACGGTGTAAATGCAACTTGACAACTTAGAGAACACATCGATGTTCAGGCCATAGTTTCTGTGAAAGCTCTTCAACTGTTGCTGGGAGTAGATTCAAACAGTCCCTGACACAGTATAAGACCCTGCGAAGTGTTTTGAATTAAGTTATTACACTTTACGGCATTAATGTATTTTCTAACAGCCAAAGTCCTAAAGGTTAGTCATCTAAGAAGCTAAAGATGGCATTCCGCCAAAACGGAGGAATAAAATGCATCTTATGATCTTTGACTTCCTGTCTAGTAAAGGAGTAAAGGACAAATGATAAGGTAAATGGTTTCTCTAATATAATATTTTATAAATATAAAAAACGTTTTTGCTCTCAGGCGGTGAACACAACGCCAAAGACTTTGCGCTAAATATAATTGAAGAATAACGAGAGTGCCAGAAGTGGATTCTTTTAGCCCAAATAGACTCTGCCATAACTGTTTTTTTATTTCTGTATTTTACCAGACGGTGTCCAGGTATTTTAGTAGCTACTGACTATATAACTTTAATAAATAATTTTCCACAGTACTTAATTCTTGTGTCCTATCCTCTGAGTAAAATATGTATAAATATGTAAAGAGTAGCTGAAAAAGTGTAAAACATGTACTCTATGATTTTGACACACATAAACACATACAAAAATCTTTCAGTTTAGTCCACTGGACACTTCTTTAAAAAAGAAAAAAAGAAAAAAAAATGGTAACTAAAGTCTACTTAAATACTTATCACTTAAAATCCACTAATTAATAGTAAGTTCCTAAAAAGTGCGCGAAGTTGATTAAATAGGTTGGACACTTACCACGTTACACGTGGTCTTCCTGAGGTGAGATCTGAATATGACGTCGTAGTACTCATACAAAACAAACTCCAAATAAGCATATTCTAGTCAGAACCATCCTCACAACCATCTGTTCCCCCTTAAAGTGATAGTGATGATGGCCAAATTATCATTCCTTACATGCTACTCCATCTTAGCCCACTTCTGCATTTCGAATCTGCCAAAAACCAATATATCATGCATAAGAAGAGAGGTATCTTAAATGAGTCTCTTAGTTAAGAGAAGCCAAGGGAGTGACGAGTCAAGCAGAAGCAGAAGCAGAAGCAGAAGCAGAACACAAGATTATCTTGCTAGCCTCATCGAAATAGAAGTCTAGTCAACTTCACATCCCCAACAGAAAGACAAAGAAGTGTGATATACGAAATCTATGAAAGAAGCTCAGCAAACAAAATAGAGCCCTCCTCAATTGGAAAATGAACATATTTGCAATCAGGAACACCCTTTCCCAATATTTAGATTGCAATGGTCATCAGTAATAAACAGACAAAGAAAGATTTTTCAGAACATAAAAGGCTTAGCTAGATAAAAATAAAGTTACAAAAGACATGATAAATAAGTGTATATACCTTCGAACATAGATGAGGTTGATATTGCTGGAAACATATGCTACTTTGTATTCTTCCTAGCCTCCACCAAAAGAACTTTTTAGTCATATTTTGAGAAGAGAATAAGATGTTAAGCATTTTTGAAATAGAATACATTACTAAAAAAAGTCCCATAGAAATATTTTTAAAAAATCATGATATAATGACAAGATAGAGAGAGAGAGAGCATAGACACAAGCCAAGAATCTGCGCGAATAAGCTACTCTAGAGTACCATACCAAATGTCCCTTTTGAGAAGAGGGAACAATGTCACTAATTATTTTTTTACTTTAATTCATTTTTATTTTTAATTTATTTTATTTCTATTATTTTAATTTTTTTGATTTTAAATATTTTTTTATTTCTATTATTTTAATTTCTTTTTTATTATTTTTATTTTTTAAAATGTATTTTTCTTTTTATATTATTTATTTTTCATTTTCTTTCTTTTCATTCCCAACCTTTACTTCTTGTGATTCCATGTAATTGCTCGTATTTTTTATTTTATTTTATTCATTTAGCATAACCGTGTTATTATTCTAATATTTGAAACTACACCTCTTAATATTGGAAAGAATGAGTTATTAACAAACTTGACATATAACATGTGACGTTATTAAAGTATAATTTCATTGTGAATGGGGTTATAGACTTATAGTTTTCCTTTCTTTTGAATTATTTACTTAAGCTACATTGGAACTTACTTATGTAATGTTGGAATTTGACATAAGAGTATTATGTTGAACTTTTTCTTTTGGATTTTGAATTTAGGTTATATTTTCAATTTTAAGTTATTTGCTTTCACATTGCATGTTGTTTATTTTTCACTTACATTTGATGGATTTTTTGTGTCAAACATCTGAATGATGTTATGACATTATATTTATTAATATTATTTTTTTGTCAAACATCCAATCCATGACGTTCTCACAAAAAAAGTCTTCTTTTAAGTTTTATAATTAAATATTAATTTGAAAAATATATATCAATTATTTTTGTTACAATATTAGTTACAAATATATGATTATTAATTAATATATTTTCAAGAAACAATGTGTTATTAACTAACTAATTTAATATTATTTATAAAGGCAATATTTTTTAAATATTAATTTTAAATTTTTTATAATTAAATTTTATTTTTAAATTAAACTGACTGTGTAATTACACTTGTGCAACCAAACAACACACTTGTAATTACACTGTAATTACGTTATGACAAACAAACAGGTCGTTGTAATTACACTACTGTGTAATTACTAGGCTGTGTAATTACTACCCTAGTAATTACACCAATTCCAATTACCAGGTGACTTTCCAAACAGGCCCTAAAGGTCAAAACAATGTTACTACAATATAAAGATGCATCGTAAATCCAACTCTTTCTAAAAACAGCATAGGATCCTCCTATCCTTAAGATTACCTGTTCACAATTACGGGAAAAAAAACTAAATCTTGTCTTTTCTTTTCTTTTATAAGGTAATGCTGACAACTACATGCATATGCGGAATATTTAATGCAAACAATCTCCAGAAAAGTTGGTTTATACATTTTACTTATCCTCAGGTAAAAGAAAGAAGTAACTTCAATCATATGATTAAAAGATGACATAAAAAGTCCATTAGTTATAAAGCACATATGTTAGTGTGCGTTTTTGTTAATAATGAATTGTTTGAAAGGCAAAAAAAGAGAAAACAAATGAACCTACTTTTTCCACTTTTCTTTTCATCGCCTAACACTACAAGTACCGAGGTGAAATTCTATGAGCCATATATTCACTGAAAAACAAATAGTTGTTACATTCAGAGTATAAACTCTTCAAGGCACTATTGTAACTTATACATACCTTATATCTAGATATGTTCAGGGAGCTGGTAGTTCTCGCGACCCAATAAATACCACTCAGTGATGTGACTCCTTTGACCTTTTCTTTGATGAATAATCAATCTATACCAAAATCAACAAATGAAAATAATTTAGATTTCACGAAATATTGGAGAAGATATAATCAGACGGAATATGTCCTTTAAGATATAATCAGCTCAAATGGTGCTTACTCTGGAACCTTGGGATCAGAAGTTAATCAATGCACTTTGCATGTTTAATAAGCCAAGTAACATTAGTGACTACTTTGTATTATTCCGTCCGCAAGAGCACCATATGTTTGAAATGATTTAGTCTACGTAATATGTTTTTCTTTCTCAATGTTTTGGTTTGTTGTTGGCATCATTTTTCAGGATCCTTTTCCTCATAAGTGCATCAATTGTTTCTTGATAGGTAAGTGCATTAATTTGTAATACATTATCACTAATTTGCAATGACTCATAAACAAAGAAAAGAACAAAGTTATACCATGTCAATTGTCATAGTTACCAAAAACACTCCCTAGGAATCATGCTAAGTCATCCTTGTTTGTCCTAATCATAGAGGATAAACTCACTAAAGAGAAAATATCTCATGGTATCTAGCACAGTGTGCTATAGAGTTATTGTGCTGTAAATCACAAATAAGGCTTAATAGCTAGGCATAGTATAATGTTAAAAAGTGCTTAAATTTGGAAGTTTAAATATAAATGCTACATTATATAAAAGCGAAGTTTTACTCGACAAGTGCTGACAAAGTATGATTTTTCTAGAAAAGAAATGTTTTTTCAAACACCTAGTAAATGCCATAAATATTTCAACAAAAAACCACATATGCATACTCCAATAAATTTCAGTACAATTCAAAACTAAAAATGAGAAAAATGATCAGACCATTTTCTTAGGAGAGGACTTGTTTTTTGCTCCAACCCGTAGCTTTGTTTGTTTGGATAACGTTTAAGTGTCTTGCAACTGGATATGTATATGTTTGGACAACTGATTGCGCCTTTAGTCTCCACATCTGGTGCGGTATGTCGATGAGCTGTAACATAGAGCAATTACACGCCTAATTTTTAGTATTAGCTTCATGTTAGGACTGAAGAAAATTGAAATAAGTGCTTGAAATTTCAGCGTAGAATGTAGGTTACAAGAACTAAGTATAGAAAATCTCTAAATTAATTAAGAATTAAAAAGATAGACAACAAACAGATTAAACTAACCGAAAACTAGAAATAAAGAGTCCTAGGGCCCACCATCAATTGCGATGCAACCCACTTTCAACATACAAACTGGTAGTAAAGATGAGAATATAGCCAGTTTGAGCACAAAGGAGAAGAGGAGTTTGAGGAAGATGACTGAGTAATTTGCCTATTCCTTTGCCTCTCGGGCCTTGGCAATTGTTGAGTCATGCCCTCAGTATCTTGAAGTGAGAGAAACAGAGACGGACATAAAGAAGATGAATTGGCTGAGCTAAATATGTCTGTGTTGATAAAAATCAGTTACGTCAATTACCATTTTACCCTTGCATTAACTTGCTCTCCATGTACTCTATTTTAGTCCTACTCAACGTGATACCTTTAGACTCTAAGGTATGTCTCCAAACCTTCGGTCTATTGTTTACTCCGTCACGCCTCTCGTTAACTAATACTATGTCATCTTCAATTGAACTTGGAAAAGACAATTTTTGATTGCAATAAAATTGAAAAGGGCAAGTTCTTGAACCTAAACTGGGAACAAATTGTGAGTGGGATAGGCATTACCTGATCGTCTTGCTTTTTTTTTTTACAGGAATTATACATGCATTATTATTAATATTTATTTCATAAAAATATAAGCTTTAGAATCATTTGAGTAAGTGAGTACTGAGTAGTAATTAAAAGATTGTTGTGAGTAAAATTAATCATGTTAACTAATAATTCAAGTAAATCAATTAGTCAATTTAAGTGAAGAACTCAACAAAATTGATATTCTATCATAGCCCTGAAATCTTTTCTCTAAGTGAATCTACACACTTCTGTTTGTCTAGAGTTTGTTTTCTTAAATGCTTACTTTAAACTTTTTTGCAGCAGAAATATCATCAATTAGAGAAGAAACAACTTGAATAAATAATTTGTATTGGTTTGATTTAGGAGGTATTCTCTCTTCACAATTTATGTGACACTCTTTCATTTTTAGTCAGCTCCACAAGAATGACACATCTTTTTATATTTAGCAACAATTTAACTTTAAATTTCTCTATCTTACCTTTCACGATGAGTTATAGCTACAAAAACATTTATGGCTTGTTTTAGACCATAATTGCAAAAGACTTATCTTTTTTCTCTTAAACTACATGCCCAATACTCAAACAACTTTACATAAATTGGGACGGAGGGAGTAACTAATTGTGAGTCTATAGTGAATGGTTTGTGTTTTATCGTTATTCTTATTTGCCTTTTCAACTTCCTTTTTGGTTTTTGTGCTTTATCTGTGTAACATAGCTAGAATAACATGTTCTTGTCTTATTGCTAATCAGCTAATTTGCTCTGGTGTCGGGTGTTTCGAGATGTTCCCAGTGATGTAGCGATAGTAGTAGATGGTGGCATATTTTCATTGCATAAGGTAATTTTTCCAATTCTCTATTCTCTTAATAGCCACTCTAACACTCTTTCTCTATGAATCTTGTTTGTAGCTGTTCACTGTCTTGCTGGTGATAGATTTGTTGAGTAATGCACAACTTAGAAGTAATTAAAAATAAGGCAGAAAAAACTTATTTTTGTGTGGTGATTCATATTATTCCCTTTCATCACTAAACTGATACAAAGGTTCTTGTGTACCTTAAAAAAACATTGGAATTAGCTACGAACTTCGTCACTAAACTGTAGGTAAATAAGATTAGCGATGAATTTTGTTGTCTAGCTACAAACTTTGTCCGTTGTTAATCCCTGTTTATTTAGTAGTTACAGAAGCAATACTGTTATAGTTTAGTCTTTGGAAGATGTTCATTTCATGCCTCTGAGCAAGTTCATTGACTACACTGTAAAGTTTCTAACATAGAGACATGTGATGCAGTTTCCTCTTGTGTCGAGGAGTGGGCGAATTCGGAAGCTTGTAGCAGGGCACAGGGATTCTGATATATCAAGGATTGAGCTACTTAGCCTACCAGGGTGACCTGAATCATTTGAGCTGGCTGCCAAATTTTGCTATGGCGTTAACTCTGAGATTACACCTGCAAATGTTGCTCAGCTTTGCGGTGTATCTAATTATCTTGTGATGACTGATGAGTATTCAAAAAATAACCTCATTCCAGAGCTGAAGAATATCTTGATGTTGTTGTAACAAAGAATCTTGAAATGTGTGTTGAAGTCCTAAAACAATGCGAAAACCTACTCCCCTTGGGCCTTGGCTGATGAGCTGAAAATAGTTACCCAATGCATCGATGCTATAGCCTCTAAAGCTTGTATGGAGCAAATTGCTTCAAGTTTCTCGCGCTTGGAATATTATAGTTCTGGTAGACTCCATATGAACCGCCAATCCAAGTGTGAAGGAGACTGGTGGATAGAGGATTTATCAAATCTTCGTATCGACTTGTACCAACGAGTCATAACAGCAATGAATTGTCGTGGTGTTGGGCCTGAAAGTATTGCAGCACCACTGGTTAACTATACACAGAAGGAGTTGACAAAGAACTCCAAAGTTAATATTGTTTCTGGTTCAACTAATGAACATGAAAAAGTTGTGGTCGAGACGATTGTTAGCCTTATGCCTGTTGAGAAATTGGTTGTTCCAATAACTTTTTCTTTTCGGGCTGCTAAGAAGTGCTCTGATGCTTGATTGCACAGTTGCTTGTAGACTTGATCTTGAGAGGCGAATAGGATCTCAATTAGGCATAGCTACTCTGGATGATCCTCTGATTCCTTCTTTTCGTAATGCTGGTGATACATTGTTTGATGTTGACACAGTGCATAGGATCTTGGTTAATTTTTCTCAGCTGGAAGATAGTGATGAAGATATGGATGATGTCTCAGTGTTTGAGTCTGATAGCACTACTAATTCGCCATCCCAAACTGCATTAATCAAAGTCGCAAAACTGGTGGACAATTGCCTCGCTGAAATTGCACCTGATGCAAACCTAAAGCTGAACAAGTTCATTGAAATTGTAGAAAGCTTACCAGCACATGCTCGTACCAACCATGATGGACTTAATCGAGCAATCGATGTCTACCTCAAAGTATGTACAACAAATTGTTTGAAATGTGCTTCTGAGAAAATTTTATTGCTTTGAGTACAAGTTTTAAAATATAATGGCAGGAGAAAAGTTATGGTTCTTGTTTTTTTCGAAAACTAACCTGTTTATGATGACTTTATGGTTCCAAATTACAATATGGTATTGTTTCTTACTAATCTGTTTGCTAATGACTTTAACGAATACACTACTTTTTATGAAGAGGATTAAGTACTATATGGGCCTTTTCCCGTCGGCCGAAATTAATTACGGTCGCTAGCCAAATATACAAAATCTATACACTGATTATGTATATTTATGTACATTATATGTAGTATACACTATGTATATTATATGTATATCTGATTATGTATATTTATGTACATTATATGTAGTATACAATATGTATATTTATACTTAAAATACAAAACCTATACATTTACTGGCTATTGTTCTTTTTGAGCGGTCCAAAAATGTAATTATCCCTCCTTCCTTTGTATTTGAGTTCATGATGTCGCCTTTAATAAAAACATTCTAACCTAATAAGTTCATATTTCTAAGCCAGTAGTAGAGCTTCCTTGAGTTTTACTTTGACTAATCATCGATGTTCATTCATGGAAATATCAGGTGCATCAGGGCTTATCAGATCCAGATAGGAGGAGACTATGCAAGCTGGTTGATTTTCAGAAGCTCAAACAAGAAGCTGGAGCACACGCTGCACAAAATGAACGCCTCCCACTCCAATCAATTGTACAGGTTCTTTATTTTGAGCAAATGCGGCTTCGAAATGCCTTATTTTGTTCTTATCCCGAGGATGATCATAAGCCAATGCACCAATCGTGGAGGATCAGTAGTGGTGCTCAAAGTGCAGCTATGTCTCCGATGGACTATTATGCTTCTTTACGAGGAGAAAACAGGGAACTAAAACTTGAACTCGCTCGAATGAGGATGAGATTGAATGACCTGGAGAAAGATCATGTTTGTATGAAGAAAAATATGGAAAAATCTAACTCCCGGAGATTCATGAATTCCTTCACAAAAACGATTGGCAAGTTGAACATCTTTGGACAAAGTTCTTCCAGGGAATCAAGTTCTTTCTCAAAGAGATCACAAGTTACTGATTCTTAGCTAACTGAAAGAACATGCAAGGCAAACTTCCTGTTACATAAAAATACTTGGATAGGTTTTGTCTGCTCCTAGTAACTGCAAATGGTACTTGTAATTTCTGTCCCAGATCTTGTATATGAGTTTTGGAGATGTGCTTTAGCAAGTGATTTTTCCCTTTTTCAATGAAGTAAATTTTGAGCTTTGACAAATATGATATTCAGATGGATGCTGAAGTTATAAACATTGATATGTGTCATCTACAAAATTGGACATGTATTGCATCTTATACAAAAAACCAACTCCACATGTCTGACATAACCATATGACTAATACACTTGTTCTTTTGGTTTTCTTGCTTTTCTCACTATCAGCAATTCATTTTCATAGCTCCAAATAAATAAAAGGACTAAATACATGAAAGTTTGTTTATCTTCTAGATGTATTGCGATCAGGTTTTCTATTAGGAACAGTGCGTCCACCAAATAGTATATGGAGAGACCTGGTTGTCTACCAGTTCCCTCATATAGTGCAGTAAGTAAATAACATAGGATTTTACCATGGAAAACTCCTTACTCGAGGGATTAAAAACCACGACCTACCACGTAGGACTTCACTTCACTACACAGAGCAACTTCAGATTACAACCTCTTGCAATCTAGGAATTTAACTCTCATAAATACCTCACCCTTACAATACACCTATTGTAAGCCACAACTCTTGGCTACCCTTAGCCAAGCACACAACCACGTTTGACTAACTCTAGCCAAACCAAACTAATACACTTGACTAACTCTAGCCTACTGTACCACTCAAAAACTATAGACAACTTATGAGAATTAAAAATACCTACAAACAGCTTCTTAAAAGAAAAGAGTAGGTTTACAGTTTAAAGAACAAATGAACAAAGACTCATAACAACCTAAAGAACATGGACAGAATCTGGTGTCTGGATCAGATTCTTCAGCTTGTAAGTGGTTTTGTTCTTGAGAACACTTGAAAACTTGTGGCGGCAAGGATTTGCACAAGATTGTTTAGGTTTTCAAGTAATACCCAATATTTTAGAACAAGTTGTATATATACTGGGGAACATATGCGTGAGATAGAGACCAGTCATCCCATGTTTGACTTAAAGCATGGGCCACAGCACTGCTGTACAGTTGTGCAGTTGGCAGTGCAGCTTTACAGTTGTTGCTGCTGACTGTACGACATACAGAGAGAGTAGATCGCGAACCAGGTCTCTCTTTATTTCTCCAGTAGTTTGACAATCATCAAAACATGGAATGCATTTTGTTATTTGTCTTATCAATTTCCCCCTTTTTGATGATGATAAACTTTGACACAATGTTCCCCCTGAGAATCAAGTCCCACTTGTTCCCCCTACGACGTAGCCCAATTTTAAAGTATAATACATCTTAGTACATCCTAGCCAACAGGATCCCCTTAATCATAGCATCACAAAACAACAAAATCCCTCCAAATCAACATTCATCCCAAATACATTATTTTCCCCCTTTTGTCATCATCGAAAAGTGCTTAAGGTACAACATAAGCAGAACATAAATAAGTAAGCCAATAAAACGCACATGTCTAATTTCCCTGAGGTAGAGTAATCAAACTGTCACGACCCAGCTCCGTGGGCCGCGACTGATGTCCTATTTGGACACCCCAAACAGACTTACATACTGACTCGTCATATTTTTATCTAACTCAGACTTTCATATTAATCATCTCAAACAGATTGAAAGCAAATATTATCGTAAGCGGTCGCACGTGCAAAAATTTTCATATCATAGTCAAAAGGGGCGGCGGAATACACATCGCCGAGCAAATATACACATATACAAACATACGGGCCATTATGACCGCCATACCGACGGGACCGCATTAAGATGTAGATCATAGACAAACGAACACACACACATGACCCATTACCCACATATATGACTACAGGCCTCTACAAACCATAACGGAATCTTATGACGGGACAGGGCCCCGCCGTACCCCAAATAACCAAATATACAGAAACATATACATCACAAAAGATGTGTACCAACATATAGGCTCCGGATCAAAAGGAGCACTCTGTAATAGCAGAATGTGCGGCCTACACTGGCAGATCACGAACCTCTGTACCTGCGGGCATGAAACGCAGCCCCCGAAGAAAGGGGGTCAGTACGAAAGATGTACTGAGTATGTAAAGCATAAAGTGCAGAAATCCAAACCATAACTGAAGTGAAAGGTACAGAGAGAGAATACCGGATCAATATACCAAAACCTGTACTGAAGACATATGTACATAATGCAAACAAAAATCATGCATAAGGCTCAGGAACGTGGTCACCACTCCGACGCTGGCGCCACACACAGCATACTCTAGAAGGTTTCAAATCTTCGTACACCCCGAACACAACATATCATATCATAAGCCATATCACAGCATAACTCCATAAACGGAACCCGACCCTATGGCGAGGTCTCGGGAACCGTAACACATCATACTGCCGAATTTATCATAGTGCGCACGATCACAAACCGGCCCGGGAACCGGCGAACGATATCATAGTAATAGGCACGAGCAGAGTAGTGCGGAAACCATATGCATATACACAATTTAATTCCAAGACTCGACACATAAATACATACATATATATATATATATATATATATTGAGGTCAGAAGGTTCAAAATAAGTATCGGGTCTGTCAGAATTAGTGTACAAAAATATGAGCCTTTAAATTTGCCAAACTTTCGAAAAATACTTCATAAGCCATTTTCTGAGAATTTTTGTGTCGTTCACATTTAGGAGCTTTCCAATAACTTATGGAACAAATCAAACGGAGCCTTAAATTCATAGGCAAAAGTCCCATCTTCATATCATACGAAAATAGATTAAGTAAGTCAAACGAAGGAAGTCTCGGGGCTAGTGGGCCCACCTCGGGTCAAATCGAGGTGGCGGACATAATTTACGAACATTAGACTCTATGGAGTCGTCCATGTAAGTTTCAAAATGATTCTATCACATTTGGGCAAATTATGGATGTTCGAATAGTTTTCCAACAAAACTAAGAATTTTAATTCAATTACATTGAATGAATAGTGCCTAAAATCAAACTCGGATTTCTATGAACAGAATTGCCCTCGAGGCTTAAATCTCAACCTAGTATGTCTAGGACATGCCAAAAGAAGAAAAGGGAAAGCTTTACATACCTCTTCCGCTTCATACTCGTCTCCGAAATCGAATCTCAAGTTCGCCAAAATCTACAATTTGGTCACAATTACCAAATATGAGTTTCAAGTTTTTATGAATTCAAACTTAAATTCATATTTGTCTACCGAAATTTCGGCAGCATTTCCCCTATAATTTCAACATCCCCGAGAATTAACTCGGCCACAATATCAACAACAACACCCACAACAATTCCAACAACATCAAGAATCACAATAAAACACATTCTAACAGAATTGCTCTTCTTTTCTACATTATGCAACAACACCCGTTCTAACTTCACACTTCCAACCCAACATCAATGTTCTCATATTCATTTACTAATTCAAAGTTGTCCAATCATAATTCAATAACATTTCAAGCAATACTCAAGGATTCAAACAATCCCGACAATTCCATATTCTATCCAAAACTTCTACAAATGCGACAAAACCATCACCACACATTTTCTACTTACAAATTCATAACCAACAACAATAATCCACACTTAGAATCTTACTTCCATAATTATATAAAAATCACATAATTTCCCATAACTACCTCCAACCAATTTCAATGCCAACTCAACTCGTTAAACCTTTATTTACGTCATAATTGTCGCAACGACACAACTAACAAACTAAATAGAATATAATTCACCATCCCCAAACCACTATGGTTCACGGCCACCCACACTTCACACACACGCACACGTCATGCACCCATACACCACAATCCCAAAATTTTCATACAATTCTAACCATTATAACACATATATTTCTTCCATAACAAAAGGGATAAGATTCTTACCTTTTTCTTCAAACTTCCACTTTCCGCAAACGGAGTTTTCTCGCTTAACTAATTATACCACGTTGAAGAGCGTCTTGAACTTATTAATAATTCAAGAAGAAAGAGATTTTTGGATCAAGATTGAAGGCTAGGAAATTTTTTCTTCTTTTTCTCTTCTTGGCTGAAGGCCTCTTGGCTTGAAGCTCTCAAGTTTTTTGTTTTGCTTCTTGAATCTTCTAAAGGATAAGATTCTTATATTAATTGGCACATGGAAAAATTCATTAATTTGTGGGCTTGGGCCATAAGATGGCCGGCCACCCCTCTCTTTGGGCTTTAATTTTTCCCATTTTATTTAGAGCCCAATAATTGATGGATCTTATTTGTAATTCCCGAAACTAATTTTCGAAATTCCAATTTTGCCCTTGGCCTTCTTCCGTACTTTCGCTTCAAGAATTTCCAAGAATATCACACATATTTTAAATAAAATAAAAACATAGCCTTATTTCCTACAAGGCAAGATTATTCCAAATTTTTCAAATGCGCAAAAACGCGGGATATAACACAAACACATAAGAACAAGATAGTAGTCCAATCAGAATAAACATATGAGAAACCGACTACCATTGTACTACCAGGCAAGGGGAAAGACAACAAAAGGACAGGCAACAACAAGATTTTGAACAAAAAGGATGAAAGGAAGGATAGACACTAGGAAGGATTACTGGGGATGGTTTAGTGCTCGAAGGAGCTTATCAACTTTCTCATTGTAAGCATGTTGATCTTGCTCTTAACGAGCAGTTGCTCATTTTCTTCCTTCATTTAGCAATAAGAACCGGTTTCGTTTGTTTCTTTAGCCAGCTGATATGTCAGAAGAGCGTTCTCAGCCTTGAGCTGTTGGATTTCTGCATCAGCAGCTTTTTGAGCTTCGATCATGGTCAAGAGGATCAAGGCTGCTCCTTCAGTCACACACTCACAATCTTCTAGGGTAGCCACAGAGAGCATATTTTCCTCTTTCCCCAGGGTAGCTTTTCCAGTTCTTACGTTGAAATGCCCAAGTACCTTTGTTAGAAAAAACCCATAGGGGAGACCAGGTTCACCTTGCTTAATGCTCACTGTATTGATCATATGTTCAATTATGATGGCTGGTAGATTGATCGGTTCAAAGGCTGACAAGGCTTCCAAGAGGACTAGATGTGCCGTTGTGACACTAGTGCTTCCCCCAGCTCTTGGTATGAGTACCTTGTCCACAAATTCAAAAACTAGTTGATACTTAGGCTTAAGCTATCTTTTGGACAGATTTTCATTAGAGGTTGAATCTTCTTTCTTAATAATCGCATTTTTGAAAAAGGTATAGGAGCTTCCAGTTACAGTCTTCAATCCCTCAATCTGTATTTCCAAGATTTTCGCTAGCACTGATTCAGTTAACACAAACTCTGTTACATTCACTGTTAGAATCAGAGTACTGTCATCCAAGTGGCACAAACTTGTGTATAGTTCAATCACTTCAGCTTCATACATACTAGGTGCCGGAGGAGTAAGGAAATGAGTCCAATTTTGAAATTTCACCATTTCCAACAGTTCCTTCATTTTTGTCTCTTTGCACAAGTTTACATCAATCATCATTCCAAAAAGAACTTTCGGCTTTCGTAAATTTTCCTCTCTTTCTTCCTTATCAAGTGCATTTCTTATCCTTTTAGAGGAACCTGGTTCCTCGCTCGTGCTTATCCTCCTCTTCTTTTGAAAAGCATATTGAGTAACACGTTCCTCTTCTTTTGTCTTTTCTTTTGTTTCCCTTTCCTCATTTTCCTGTATCTACACACTACCAGAGGTCTGTTTGCACACAGAACGTAGTAGGATATCTCCATCAGAGTCAATATTTTCACCTGAGATTTCTTTTGAGGCATCTGATATCTCAACACAGTCTCCTGCGGAGATGACACTAGGTCTTCCCTTCGCTTTCCTCTCATCATCATTTTTACCTTGAGCTTCCTCAGTTTTCTTGCCCATTTTCATGACCAATGGAGTGCTCGTGCCATCCATAGTATTGTCTCCCCCGTTAAGATTTCCGATCTGTTGACCTGCAGAGTTGTCGGTGCTACTGCTTTCAAGAGTCACCCCTTCATCTCTTTCACTTGAATTTGTTGACGAAAAGTCTAATGTTGACAGATGCGAACACATATCGCTATCAATAGAGTCGTATTCTTTACTTGAGTCAAACAGGGCGGATAGAGATGTAGATTTTCCCCAACTTTTGCGATTTTGGGTTCCAAGAGAGACAGAGCTAGGGGATTTTGAGGTTGATTCGCTGGTATTTTGGTCTGAGGAAGTTGGATTATTTAAGGATGATGACACAAGATCCATATTCTTGGGGTTAGAGAGCAGTTGGTTACACTGACTAAGTGGTTGATAGCGGGGAGGAGATCTGAGGCAGTTCGAAACAGAAGAGAAGAAAACGTTATGTAAGAGAGAGAAATATGGAGATCATTGGTCTAAAAGTGAGAAAAAAAATAAGGACACTAGAGATGTTTTTAAAGTGATAGAGGTGGCGATTCAGATGGAGTCCAAGAAGAAAAAACAGACAGTTCATGAATAAGGCCACTCTTCAGAAGAGACACATTCCATGAATAAGGTGACGCTTGACCGATGTGGTACCTTTTCGTAGTTCAGAGCATATGTAAGTAATGAGAAGTCTACTAACCTGAGTTGCCGAGAGACCAGGTCTCTACCGTGTGTGTATACCTTCCTCCAGTGTCTCTTGATTTGTGCTTTCAAGGTAATTTCTGACACCTGGTTCTTCATATTTCAAACATCCATATGTTACAGCTTCCTTCTACTTTTGATCATTTTCCATCCGCTGCTTCATCGATCTTTCAGTTCTTCCCATGGCTCAAATTTCTCTGTCATTTGAAGTTTTCTTTTAATTCCCTACGATATTTGTCAGCAAGGATTCTTTCCTTTATTTACCGAAGAAACACATTCTGTTGTGAAGGCCTTGAGAAGAGACTTTTTTATCTCAATCATGAGCTGGAAACTATTCATTAATTGTCTTGATAGCTTCTTCTCTCCTCAACCTGTAAATGATGTCACCGATTCGATTTGAGAACCCAAACCAACTTAAGTCCCTCGTAGTCGTGGAAGGGATGAATTAGACATCTTTTAGCCCACAGGCAGTACATTTTCCTTTCTATTTTGAAGACCTTTCTTTTGAGGACCGGCTCCCTTCATTTTCTTCTGAGGACCAATTCCTTTAGTCCTAACTTTTTGCTTGACAAAGTTCTTATTCCCTTGAGAAAGGTCAATTTTTGCTTTACAGGCATCCTTGTAGTGACCAACCTTCTCACAATGAGTACACACCCGGTCTCTGTTGTGGAAACGTATTTAATGTGAGGATTGTAGGGCATCTTCTCCTTCTTAAAACCGAGTCCTTCTCTACCACTTTCCTTATTCTTGTGCATGGAAATGATTGCATCAGAGGACCGGCTCCACTTAAGAGCTTTATCGAGGTCGAACTTTACCCTCTCAGCTCTTCTTTTAGTAGATCATTTTTCTCAATCTCCGCAGTCAGACTTTGTTTCACTTTCTTAAGTTTATTTTCAAGCTCCTCTTGAGCCTTACTGGCTTCATTCTTTCCTTTATAGGAAGCTCCTATGCCCCTTCTCATTTGATTTTCCAACATAATGTTTTGTTGATTAGTCTCATTGATTTGTTTCTTCATATCCCCAGTGGAGATTAACAGGTCATCTCTTTCTTGCTCCACTTCACCGATCTCATCATTCAGTTCACCTTTTTCAGTAATGAGAGCATGATACGCATTAATTAACACATTTGATAGTGATATGAGTTTGTTCTGAGAGTATACTTTCAAATTTTCTTAACTTCATGAAAGTTTACCTCTCCCTTCTCATGAGCACCATTTGTCTCTGATTCAGCCATGAGTGCAAAGATTGACTCATATTTAGTTGCTTCATTTTCTATGGCCACCATTAATGTGATTCCTTGGTCAACTTCATCTTCAGATCCACTGGAGGAGCTCTCCCATGCTGTAAGCACCTGCTTTACTATCTCATCAGCAGACTCCTTTCTTTTGAATTTTCTGTCGGGAAACTGATTCCTCCTCACAATTTTGTCACAGTTGTCCTGCTTATTCTGAGGGCATTCTTTAACGAAGTGGTCAGATCTTCCACACCTGTGGTAGCAGTTATCATTTCCCTTGAATTTCTGCTGAAATTTTCTATCTTCGGGATCCCACCAATTCTTCGGATTATCTTATGAAACTTTCATGGAAGATAAGCCATTTTAGACTCATCATTACTTGAATCTCCTCTGGGAGCTTGGAGAACTAGATTTCTCTCTTTCTTTATTTTATTCTTTTCAATCTTCTTCATGGTCATCTTCATCTCATACGTTTTGAGATTTCCAATCAGTTCATCAACAGCCAGCTTGGTGAGATCTTGGGCTTCATGAATGGCATATACCTTGCTGTCCCAAGATTCAGGTAAAACACCAAGCAACTTCCTCACCAATTTGGTAGTTGTGATGAATTCTCTTAAAAAGTTCAGCTCATCGATTATAGAGGTAAACCTGGTGTGCATATCATGAATAGATTCACCTTCTTTCATTTTGAACAGCTCATACTCTGTGGTGAGCATGTCGATTTTTGAGTTCTTCACTTGCGTTGTCCCTTCGTGGGCAGTTTAGAGAGCTTCCCAGATCTCCTTAGCAGTTGTGCATGATGAGATTCGATTGTACTCATCTGCTTCTATACCACAGACAAGAATTTTCTTTGCTTTATAGTTCTTCTCCACAGCCTTCCTATCTGCCTCTGTATATTCTCTCCTTGTTTTTGGAGTGGTTGCCAAGACAACTTCATCTTTGTTTATAGGGACATGAGGTCCATCACAAATGATGTCCCACAACTCTGAGTCTTCGGCCTTAATGAAATCATGCATCATAGCCTTCCACCAACCATAATATTTTCCGTTGAATCTGGTTGGTCTAGTCGATGAATCTGGTTGGTCTAGTCGATGATTGACCTTCTTCCAAGTTTGGTGGAGCTGCCATTTCACAGATTCTTTCTAGGTGTTAACCTTTTAGAAAGCACCTGCTTTGATACCACTTGTTAGGAGCAGTGCATCCACCAAACAGTATATGGAGAGACCTGGTTGTCTACCAGTTCTCTCATACAGTGCAGTAAGTAAATAACATAGGATTTTACCATGGAAAACTCATTACTCGAGGGGTTAAAAACCACGACCTACCACGTAGAACTTCACACTACACAGAGCAACTTCAGATTACAACCTCTTGCAATCTAGGAATTTAACTCTCATAAATACCTCACCCTTACAATACCCCTATTGTAATCCACAACTCTTGACTACCCTTAGCCAAGCACACAACCACGTTTGACTAACTCTAGCCAAACCAAACTAATACACTTGACTAACTCTAGCCTACTGTACCACTCAAAAACTACAGACAACTTCTGAGAATTCAAAATACCTACAAACAGCTTCTTAAAAGAGAAGAGTAGGTTTACAGTTTAAAGAACAAATGAACAAAGACTCGCAATAACCTAAAGAACATAGACATAATCTGGTGTCTGGATCAGGTTCTTCAGCTTGTAAGTGGTTTTGTTCTTGAGAACACTTGAGAACTTGTGGCGGTAAGGATTTGCACAAAATTGTTTAGGTTTCAAGTAATACCCAATATTTTTGAACAAGTTGTATATCTATTGGGGAACATGTGCGTGAGATAGAGACCACTCATTCCATGTTTGACTTAAAGCATGGGCCACAGCACTGTTGTACAGTTGTGGAGTTGGCAGTGCAGCTTTGCAGTTGTTGCTGCTGACTGTACGACGTACAGAGAGAGTAGATCGCGAACCCGGTCTCTCTCTATTTCTCCAGTAGTTTGACAATCATCAAAACATTGAATGCATTTTGTCATTTATCTTATCATTTTCCAATTAGTTCATTTACTCTTTTCCTCTCTCAAGATATAAACAAGCAAGTCCCTCGATGACAACTAACTTTCATCTCAATTTTTTATCCCTCTTTAGTCAAATTATTTCATAATTCTCCTAGTACTATTTATTCTTTTCTTCAAATACTTTTCAGTGATATTCTTAAAATCTCAATGGTAGTATTCTTAGAACCTCAATGGTAGTATTCCTTTCATCAAAATTTACTTGGAAGTAACTCTTTCACAGTTTAGTAAGTGAAAAATTCGTAACAATTGGCATGCCAAAATTCACCCTTAGTCTGAGCCGCCGTCGTTCACTATCCGGATTTCTCAAACAAGATTTCAGCTCATCATGGTTGGAACTTATTGTATATTGACGATGGTGGTTGACTACCCGTGATGTTGGAGAATAGCTGCTGCTGCTGTAGTAATATCTTTTAGAGTGCATAAATTTACTATCAAGGGATGAATCATCAATAGACTGCTCAGAGAAATTTTCATGTCCATTTATGTTCTCCTTAAAATCGTCCACCTCATAACTTGCACCATACCAAGGAGAATTCCGGAACCTGCTGAGATGTTTACCATGTCCAAGGTGCTTTGGAGTCATTCCTGCTGTCGACTTGAGAGGCGAGTTTCGATGAGCAAAATGAAGCTTTCCTGCATTATTCATGGACTTACTTCCCTCGAACGATGAACTCCAATCAGAAAGGCTACGATTTACGTGATTCTTCAGGAACTGTTTTCCCTTAAGATTTGTATTCTGAACATTAAGACGACGATCGTTTTCATGATTTTTGAGGTATTGGTTTTCCTTAAGAAGTGAGGTTTGACTAGTACTTAAAGAAGTAAAATCGCGGGAATCATGAGTTTTGAATGAGGGGATTGCTAGTGGCATTTGTTGATTTTGCTGCCTTTTGGCCTTCAAAAGTTCATAAATAGTCTTCTTAGGAACTATGTAGAACACTTTGCCTGGAAGCAGAACTGCTTCAGGACGAACAACAATCCAAGGGAATTTGAAAACATCAGGACGGGCAATGCAGTGTCTCGGGTACTTCTTGAGTATCTCCGCAGCAATAGTAGGCTCTGTATGAATCTCAACACGCCTACCAGGAAGTACTAACTTTAGCAAACCTTCCTCTCTTGATGATATGCCCATTTTTCCTGTTTACTTGTGGACGTTCTGATAATGAAAAAAAGAACCAAAGGGGAAGGAACTTGATTACCCAAATGAGCAATCTTAAAATCTATCATTTTTCAAAACCTGACAAAAAGGTTGGTGGGAAAAACAAGAATTGGGAACATAGGAAAAAGTGGTGGCATTGTTGATCAACACTCAACAGATACTTGTAATTGGATAGTATTATCTCAGAATGACTCCCATTTGGTGGTATCTAAGATCCATTTTTGTCTACTTTGATGCTGTGACAAAGAATTAATGTCCTCAAAGTTCAAGAGTCAGTTGTCTTGCTATTATCTACTTTATGCGACTCCATAACAGACACTTGGCACTTAGTAAACATCTCTTTTTTTCTTTTCTTGAAAAACACCTTCTTTAACTTGTTTTAGAGAACTTCTGAAGTAACTCTGATTTGACCTTCTGCTACGTGTAGGATCAAGTGAGGAAAATCTTAAAAGGGGAAGGGGAAAACAGAAGTTACTGATTGAGTGTTTATACTTTATAACAACAATATCTAAAACAACAAAGTATAAACTCTTGGTCATCTAAACTAATTTAATACCAAAATTGAAATTATATAAATTACATTTGCTTTATAGGAAGGAAATGTTTTCATTCAACGAAAAAAAGTTCAATATGTGAATAAACTTAAAGTAAAACTCCTTTCAATTGGGACCAGGAATAACATAGCTATACCTATATGGGGTTCCTAGAGAATGCTCAATGTTCAACTAGGAGCCTAAGCTGGTGAAAAGGTAATCGTTTGTTTCATCCTGAGTGTCTTATCTTGGCCGCATAAAGAAGTTGAAACAATAGTTAAAACCTTGAGTTTATTTAGCATCTATAGAGGAAAGATGGCCTTTTAGTAGTGTTATGGAGGACATAAGAATACACAGAGAGAGAGAGAGAGAGAGAGAGAGAAAAGGCCACAAAGAACATACAATAGCAGCTATAGATAAAGAATCAATGAATGAGAGGGACACTAGCTGGTTAAGCAAGTCAGACTCAACACAGCCAAGATAGAATAAGGTAAGACTTGGTTCAGTCGAAGAGCTAACATTCCTTCCAGCGTTGAAAGAGGAATGTTATCTATTAAAAAAGGAGCCAACTTATCACCTAATGACTGTAGTTGGTACTGGAAAAGACTCAACCAACTCAAGCTGGGAATGAGGGCAGGTACATTAATAGTAGGTATGTTCTTACTTCTACTGCCAAGTATTCTATCACCAATAGTTACTCGGCCATGGTAGGTGTAGGACCAACTATGGAGACTAATGCCATGGTGTGGAGTAAAGTCTTAGAGGCAAAACATAGATTCATATTGTAGTTGGCTTCTCAAGGAAGCTACTGACAAGAAGATTGATTAGTATTGGAATTGAGTGTGCAAATGCAGAGTGTGTATTCTGTGATATGCAATCTCCTGAATACAGTAAACACTTGTTCTTAGATTGTACCAGGGCTGTGGAATTGAGGTAAGCAGTGAATGACTGAAGTCAACGCCAGTTGCCCGAGCTGGACATTTCTGTTGCCTTGCAGGTGATGAAACAAAAACATTGGACCAGTTTCAAGAAGGAGATAGCAGAAGCTGTGTTGGGAGCTCTGGTTTACTACACAGGGACAGTTAGGAACTGGAAGATTTTTAGAGGACACAACGTAAATATTGATTTTGTAGTGCAGCAATCAAAAACTGTCATTAGAGAGAGGCTATACATGTTTAGAGGATCCCGAAAGGCTAGGAAATGTGAGTGCCTCATTGAGAGACTTTGTTATTGGTTCCCTAAGGCTTGGTAGTCTTAACACCCTTTCTGGAAGGCGGTTGAAGCATCCGGTGCTCTTTAGGTGTATGCAGTAATATTTACAGTTTATTACCAAAACAAAAATAGGAGCCAACCCAGCTAATCAGGAAATGGGATGTTCCAAGCCTGTGGGCAGTTCTCATAGCCATATGTGATAGTATTTTGTCTCGATTAATCAAGAATGTCTCAACTGAAAAGCAGTTTGCCAGTTACTGTTAGTTCCATAGCAAGTTATGTTGCATATTTTCTTTTTCTAGGATCAAGTAGAAGCACCCCTAACCAGACCTAGGTAATAGCTTGTCCTGAATCCGGTGATGTCTTTCTCAAAGTTGCTGCTGCTCAATATATATGATTTTGTTTTTGGGAGAGGATCCACCGAACCTACGGGAGCACTGTCAGGTTGATAGTCATTGATTCAAGCTCTTTTTTTTCTGCTGAAATGGTAGGGATTGTATTCAAAAAAACACTACTCATCTTATTCCACCCAATCCCATCTATTGGGATAACTTAATCCCTCCTACCAAACGACTAAGTGTGCTGGGAACTCTGTACAGTGTGGCAAAGTATAAAAAAAACAAAAAAAGTACATCCCAATCCTAGAAATGTAGGGATTCTAGTAGCTCTAGAACAGAGTCAGCTTCCAATTTGCACCAAAAATAAAACAAAAAGATGATGTTAGCGTTTTATCGTCCGTTTATCCGGCTTTTTTGTTGCCTCAAGAAATTACATAGTTACTCCCATAATGTGCTTTATTTTTTTATTTTTTTTCCCTCAGTTAGACCGTAGACGAGATCACATACAATGCCTTCTTTTTTGCTTTCGTATTCTTTTTTGCTTTCCTATTTGCTTCCCTCAGTTAGACCGTAGCGTTTTATCCTGACTTTTTCTTTTCCTGGAAACTAATTTTCAAAGTACGATCACCTCTATTACTTCTTGCTCTTAAACAAGTCAGTAGCATGCGTCCGTGAAGACCCTGTGAGAATGTAACTTAACAGCCACACTTTTTGCACGTTTCAAAAGGTACACACGTCAAGAAGGAAACAGAGAGATCCTAACAAATCAACACCAAATGTCAACAATCCAAGTTCGCGAGACTATCAACTGCAGAAAATAAGAATCTCCAAGTTTCATATAACCATACGATCCCCATATTTTAACCAAGATATGCTAAGATGACAAAGACCCCCCTCCCCCCACAATAATTTTTTCCTGCTCTCCTTTGGAAACTTATTATGAATTCACCATGAACTCAATCTTCAAGCTGCTGACTGTTTGGTATAGAAGCGGATGCCAAAAGCCACACCCAAAATAATAAGGGGAACTAAGAATTGGAGGAGCTTGATGACGAAGTCTGATGTTTTGTCCTGGTTGTAATGAGGCTGGTTGGGAGGAGTATACTTGGTCTTGGTGGGGACGGTTGCTGAGTCAATATCACCTACATAGTACTCGTCCAACATCGCTCGAGCACTGCTGCTGTGGCCAACATCATCAAAATCATCAGTTGCATCCTTTCCTGCACAAAGAAGTCAAGAGAATACCCATCAGTGTGTCTACTCTTTACATCAAAGTTGTCTATTAGTTGTAAGATGGCAAGAATTACAACTCTGATTTTATTTCCATATAGATCACTACATGTAGGATCTGAGACACAACTTCAATATCAAATCAGCAAAGCTTCATTTGGATGTCAAGAAAGGTCCAAAAGAATGTACTTTTTGATATTTAAAGTCATTTCTTGCATGCTAAAGAATAAAAGAGCAGGAAAGATTATAAAAGAAAGCTTCTCTCCTCAAGTTTCCTGCACCTTTTTGCTTGACCTAATTTGGTGTATTTCCTACTCTTCCAAGTTCGAAAAGATAACTTTCTAGTGCTTTCCTTTTCCTTCCTAGAAACCGAAAAGCACCAAAGTTCTAGTTGCAGGAAAGAATATGTCAAAATATATTACCAGTTGCAGATATCAGAACCTCATCACCTCCTGGGTGGTCTTCCAAGAATTTTGTCACATCATATACCTGTAAAATCGTAAACAGAAAATTTTGAAGAAATAGAAGAAATAGGGGAAAAAAGGAATAGTAAAAGTAGGGCAACATGAAATACAAGGCATAATTGATGCCAACTACTCAAAAGTAATGCAACATTTAGTTGCTCCTTAAAAGGCAACATTCAACAACAAAGTATAGAGTTCACAAACCCCTGAATCACTTCCAAAACAAAAAAAAAAAGGAAAGAGAGAGAGAGAGCGCGAGAGAGAGAGAGGGTATAATGCCATCAAATGGCCTCGGGTTGACAAACAAAGGAAGACCTCAACATGTGGATGGAGTTGACGCTGCCTTCTAGCAATTCCACTTTCTTCACTAGAAGTGGGTTCACTTAGCCTTCCGTTCCAACAACACCCCACTTCACATTGTCTGCTAATTAACTAGCTTCAGAAAAAAACAAAGTAGTGTCGCTGAGGGCATTTGCTTGGGCTATTTCACCGTTGTCGAAGCTTTGGTGGCACAGTTGCCCAATAATCGAAAGGCAGTAGGTACCCGGCGGAATAGTTGAGGTGCTCGCAAGTTGGCCCGGACACCACCATTATAAAGAAGGAGAAGTAAATGCATGCGAAGAAAATATAAAAATTTTGGATGACAAACATAGAGCATGTTTCCCTAAAAGGCAAAGTGTCATCCAAAGCCAATGAGTGACGTCTTGCTAAATATCCATGCTTAATACGTATGTCAATCACTTCAAAAGGTGGTAATATTGCATATAATCGCATTAAGGTTTTCAAAAAGTCAATAATAGACCTCATTGTAACAAAATAGTCCGATGAATTTCTGGTGAACACTAAGCAAAGCCAACCAAAAGATAAAAACAAGGGCCCAATCGGGAATCTACTACGGGTTTTGAATTGCAAGGGGTGATTAGCCTATTTCATTGTCAAAGGTAAACTACAAGTTATTACCAGCGTAACAAGGCACTATGCAGTATGGTGAAAAGCCATTAGTTTTAAGAATATTATGCACTTGCATCTTTACATTGTCAAAACTAGAGCTGTTGACCATTTGTTTATCTACAACCTTTTCTAAGTTCCCAACCGAACTCCCTAAGGTCTAAATAATGAGCAGTGAAAGCTATTATTTCAATGATTAAGCAATGTCATGGTAAGCTTCTTTTGCTAACAGACCCTTTTCTCTTTTTTTTGGTTTAATTTAGCTTCTATATATTGACGCTATAAAATTATTTACAGAATCTTCGAAAACTAATTACTAGTACTGCCTGCAATAAACATGATTAAGTAGTACAACAAACATGACAATTTACTATAACCGGTTAAATTATGCTGTGTAAAACGGTTTTTCATTTTCGATGTATATATGTAAAATCCTTTTCAATGGGACAAATTTTCATTACTAATATCACCATGGTGAGAGCTAAATAGTTACCAGCAGATGAAAACTATATTTTTAACTTTGGAGGAATGACAGGTTTAAACTTCTTTTGCTGAAAGACCTTTTTTAGTAAGTCATATATTCATTAGTAAACACCAATGCGTTACCAAAAGTATGTACAAGATGTCTACATGAATCAAACAGGTCATAGCCTGTTGTCTAGACATATCGTTCACACCAAAGTCCCTCTACTTAAATACTAGACTTTTGTAGGTGGTAGAGTTCGAACTTGTTGCATGCGCCTAACCCACACATCATGTGTTGCGCTCTTACAACTAGACCAAAGCCCTTCTACCCTTCTCCACTTAAATACTAGACTTTTGTATGTGGCAGAGTTCAAATTCTGTGACATGTGCCTAAGCCACATATCACACGCTGCGCTCTTACTACTAGACCAAAGCCCTGGGGGCAGAAAGATCTTTTAACAGTTACTTTACCATTCTCATTATTGCGCTACAATTTTCTACACCAAATTATTGAAGATATAACTTTGGATACATAAAGTTGACTTACTTTGAAGTTATGATGTAGATAATACCAGTCAGGGGTGGAAGAGGGTCCATCCGAACCTCCTTCGTCAAAAAATCATACTATATATACAAAGTTAAAATTATCTTTTATGTATATAATATATGTCATATCCCCTTGACCTCTTTGTGCATGTATTTTTGTTTACTTTGAACCCCCTTTATACCAGTAGTGAATCTATCGAAGAGGAAGTTAGAGCTTCCGTGTTGTGATGTTTCTTAATCAAATATTTATCACTGATGTCTCAAAAGTCAAGACTTTGCTTTCAATTCACTGAATTATCTCCACGCAATTCCGGATAGAAAGAAACCTACAAATCGGTTCTTGGCACAGATATGTTGCTATTCCCATAGAGGAATCAAGAAAACTATCCATTAATTCATGAAACAAATAAGGGATCTTTACACAAAAAGCCAGCTGGATTTACTGTTTAATTTATTTTTTTGATAAGTTTATTTACTGTTTAATTTTCCTAGCCGGTATACACTGCTTATACACGATTATACACATATTATATATGAATTATATATCCGTCTCCTATTTTTTAGTTTAAGTGGTTGGGTGGACGGCTATTTAGGTTAATTCTTCAACGAAAATAATGCAAGCCTCAACCAACAAACAATCAGATAACAGGATAAGATCATAACCCATCCCACCCACCCACCCCCATTCCCCATTGCCTCCACATAAAAATAAAAAAGAAAAGATGGGGGTCTAGAAAAACAGAAAACATAACAGAATTTGATCAAAAATTCAATCTTTAACACATACTACTGATCAAGATTCAATATTTTTCCTTTATTGTTTCATTATTTGATATATTTTCAGGATCTAGGCAATGAAAGCATAAAAATGCACCGACCCATTTAATTACATATCAAATAGAAGAGATCAAGAAAATATACCTTGCCACTAATAACCAACCAACAATCCTTAGCATTGTTGTGCTGGGAAACCTCAGCCAAAGTGTAGAATTTAGTTTCACTCCCCATTTATCAACAACCAAGAAACAAAAAAAGATTCAAATTTTGGCTCTTCAAGACCTGTAAAAAAAGGCTTGAAGAGAGCGAAGAAAGGTTCTTCTTCGATGGAAACGAGGAGTATGGTGAATTGGAGTGTGGGAGCAAAGTGGAGGAAAAAGTAGTTGGTTGGGGTTAATAAAAGAGTGGTTAGAATTTAAGGGGTTGGTTTGAAGGAGTGAAGAAAGATGGGCCATTGAATGCAAAATTAGATATGAGAGTTGCATTAGGTGTCCACACTCTATAGGACATTTAGTAGACCACATGGGAAATACAAACGTACGACTGAGAATTCAGGAGTGTCCTGTCGAAAGATTAACGCATAGCCTCAATCTCTAAGTTTTTCAAAGATTTTAAAAAGTGGAATGGTTTTGGAGGCCCTTATACTTATTTTGATTTGTACTCTGCTATCGTTTTAATACGTAGCCAAAATTATCTTTAAGATTATAATTTTAAAATTAATTTATTTCATCTCTTGAAATTAATTAATTTTGTTTAAGAAGGATTAATGGGATAAGATGAGATATCTCATTTTAAGTTTAAGGTATATTTTATACTTTATTTGATACAAGATATAAATTTATTACTCCTATCAAATATAATACAAAATTAATTTCATAATTAATACTGGGATATCTCAGCTAATACAGTTTACAAAACGATCCCTACATTCTTTAGACCTCTAAACCTGTTCAAATTAGATATTTTAAATCCCTCTGACAGTGCGTGGTCCTCAAACGCACTATGAAAATGACACGTCATCACCCACATTAGATTTTTATGACATGTCACTATTTCTTTACGTTATTTCAAAATTTTGTCCAACGTCACCGCCTACTACTTCAAAGTCCACCATCTCAATCACCATGGACCCTTTTCCTCCATTGATGCCAATGAACCACCACTAAAATACCTCAACCCTAACATCTGCACATAATTTTACACAACACACTCCACTTAATTTCACAAAGACCTTCATCAATCACTCTTCACCCTCCAAGACAACAGCATCTCCTCAAATTTTGATGGACAAGACAACATGTATAAAAATGTCGTTCAATCAAGAGCCTGGAGAGAGAGTTTTTTCCGGTTGCCGCCGTTGAGTCATCGGCTATTCTTGATTTTTTTCGAAATGGGTCAACTTTTTTCTTGAAAATTGAATTCTCTCAAAAAATACGGGTCACAAAGAGCAAATTTGAAGGTTGGGGGAGCAGAAGAAGAAGAAGTGAGAAGGGAAGAGAGGAGGAGGGGGGGCGGGGGGGGGGGGGGGGGGGGGGACGAAGGGGAGGGGAATTTTTTCCCATTTTCTTTTTTCATTGTTATCTTTTTCTTCTAAATTTTATATTTTTAAATTAAAATTTTTGTTCACTTGCTTTTAAATGTGTGTAACCACGCACTTTATCCGACTCAGTAAAATAAATGCCACATGAGTTTGGTCAATGGTCAGAGGTAGGCCTGTGCACAAATCGGTTCAATTCGAATTTCTGAATCGATTTGAAACAATTCGGATAATTTAATTTGGATAATACAATTCGATTTCGATTTACAAATGCAATTGTAAAATATTACGGTTTAATGGTTCGGATACGGTTTGCTTCAATTATCAACCAAACCGATCCGAACAAACCGAATTTATATGCCACTAGTGACTAGTATGAATAATTTGGTATATGTAATCTGGTGTTGACGGATTTGTATGCTTGCACAAGTTGTCAAGCTCTTGTTTTGCTATTTATATGCTATTATGCTTGCAAGTTTATGATTTTTTCTTGATTAATGTCTTGTTTATAAGGCTGCAAGTTTAGGATTTCATTATTTTTTGTTATGTTTACTCTAAAACTAAAATGAAATAGTTGCTTGTTTAAATTTCGAATAAACCGAACAAATCGATTTGTGTAACCGAACCGAAATAATAAAAAACGAATCAAATTGAACCTAGAATGGATCGAGTTTGGTTGAGAATTTTAGAAAGTCGAAATTCAAAATTTCAACTCAATGATGACCAAAACCGAACCGAACCGATTCGTGCACAGGCCTAGTCAGAGGGGTTCAAAATGCCTTTTTTAAACAGATTTTGGGGTCTAGATGAAACTTTGTGAAGTATAAACACCAGGATGACAAATCGGGACAAGTATAGGGTCTCCCAAATCATTCCGCCTTTAGAAAAATGAAACTTTTTTTTCCTGAAAAATTATAGGGTCATCCGCACAAATGACCCTATTTTAGGATGGTCTTTAATTTTTACCCCTCAAATCTGTGATCTTTAATCTTTTCCCTACAACATTTTTCGCGCCACAAAAGTTATATTTCGCGGGGCATATGTTTATATTTTTGTATCATAATATCCCACAAGGTATATCGGACACAACAAAACTTTCAAAATTCAACATAAAAATGACCAAAAATAGATCAAACTCTACAAAAACAGGCGTGTTATTCAACTCAAAAAGGATAAAGAACATATGCTCCAAAGTGCATAACTCCAGTTTCTGAACACTACGATAAATTTTGAAAATACTACACAACTTATCCTACCGAATTTATGCCTAGCGAAACCAAAGTTCAGTTGCCAAAAATAAATTTTATAGAACTTAAGTCAAACAAAACAAATCTGGATATTTTCATTAAATCAACAACAAGAGCGAAACTTAAGGACCATAGATACGATGGACAAACAATAAAGAGATAATTACATTCTATGTTAATTAGGGTAACAATGCTACCAAATTTGACCCATTTTTTAAAATCTTACAAAAAAAAATGACCCCACTCCCCCTCTCTCCCTCTCCACCCACTCCTTCCTTCTACTCCTCTCTCTCTTTCTACATACGCACATGAACTCCCTATCTATTCTTCCACCAGACAAGCCTATGTGTCATAGTGCCAAAAAATAATTTAGTAAAATTTCAGCAATTCAGGAGAAAATAATGAAATACACAAATATTAGAAACAATACTTGTAGTAATTTATTTTTTAAATACAAGCCAAGTACATGACAAAACTCAATTTTGACATTTATAGATTTCGAAGTTATCTTTAATTTGATTCGAGGAGTTCGAATTTGTTGAATAGAATCTGTTGTTTGAAGCTAAAAACGTGATTATCCATTGATTTAACATGAACAATAAGCAGAAACTCCATAAGCAACCATTGTTGAAGCTCGAAGCTTCAAAGTTTGGAATCTGATTTCCATAAATAAGCTCCATTTTAAGTGGGTATATTGCAAAAAATCGGGTACGCATTGAGGAACCAAAATCTGAAATTTAGAGTGATGTGGTGTAGCTTTTGAGGTGTTTTTGGATGGATTTGGTGCTTGAATTCAAGGAAGAAGACGAAGTTAGTTTTTGTATAATATTGTACAATGCATATATGGATGTATAAACACCTCTTATAATTTTATATAATGTTGTGGAATATTGTATAACGGAGAAATTTCAGAAATATTTACACATTTTTATTTAGGAAAAGAACACAAATAGGCAGTCGACAGTTTTCTTCTACAACGGACTAGCCATCCATATAAATGCTTTCATATTTTAAGATCTTCCACCTTCAATGCTTCATTCTGTACTCATCTTTCTTCCATTTTTCCATCGAGCAACACACACTTTTAAAAAATCAATCAAACACCCTCTAAATTAGGTAATAAGTTTTCTACGTTATGAATGTTTTCATTTTGTTGGTGTGTGTTGCTGTGTGTGATATCTGTCGTGTGATTGAGTTGGAGTGATGTAGTGTAGCTTTTAAGGTGTTTTGGATGAATTTGGTGTTTGGATTCAAGGAAGAATACGAAGCTAGTTTTTGTATAATATTGTATAATAGCGTATATGGATGTAAAAACACCTCTTATAATTTTGTATAATGTTGTAGAATATATAAGCTCCATTTTAAGTGGGTATTATTGCAAAAGATCGGGTACGTATTGAGGAACCTAAATCTGAAATTTACGGTGATATGGTGTAGCTTTTGAGGTGTTTTGAATGGATTTGGTGCTTGGACTCAAGGAAGCAGACGAAGTTAGTTTTTGTATAGTAGTAGTATATAATACTGTATAATAGCGTATATGGTTTATAAACACCTCTTTATAATATTGTATAATGTTGTTGAATATTGTATAACAGAGTATATGAGTATATAAACAACTCTTATAATTTTATATACTGGGTGTATAATATTTGTATATCAAGTTCTTAATCATTGTTGTAAAAAACCGAAGTTTTGTATACCATGTGTATAATAATGTATACCAGATTTTTGAATAATTGTGTATAAATGTGTATACATGCGTATTTTCGTGTATAATATTGTATAATTATATCTATTGGTGTATATACCTACACATTATACAATATTTGTATAATTGTGTGTAAATGTATAATAAGAACACGTTCATATTTTCGTGTATAATATTGTATAATTATATTTTTTAGTGTATATACCTACACATTATACACCTTCAAAACACTTATATATATAATGTATCTGTCTTTTGTATATGAGTGTATAACACTGTAGAAAAATGTTTTTGGGCTAAAGCTTTGCAATGTAAGTTTTGGATTAATTTTTTGTAATGTAAGTGAGCGAATTGTATATTTATGAAATTTCCCCAAAAATAAAATACGAGTGAGTTTGAAGGGAATCCATGCAAAAACTTCAAAGTTACCATGTCGATTTAAATAAATTAGTATCAATTTTCGCCTAATCATCAATAATTTACCCAATTTAGTCATATTCATTTTTAAAATAGTAGGCAAGTGCAAAAAAGTTCCTCTTCGTCCTCACTATTTCTCTACCATGTATTACGTAGTAATACAACCACTTAATACCCAATTTAGTCATTATCCCTATCTCTACCTTCAATTTCTAAGACACCTTCAAATACCCATTGAAATCACCGGATGAGGAGGAAGACTAGGAAGTAGGAAATCTACCCTTTCTTTTAGCTTGAATCTCTTAGATCTAAAAATCGAAATCGAGGTGTAATTGAAAGTGGAAGTTCAAAAATCTTGTGGATAACACTCGTATGAAACTTAGACTAAACTTTGAGTTCATTTGAGGTAGACTTAAATAGTTGGCAGTCAAATTTTGAATTGGTGAATCGATATGATAAGATAAAGCACGGTATATATATGTGCATATCCCCTTGTAATTTGTATATCCAGCATGTATATTTGTGCATATCTATGAAAATATGTGTGTGATGTACACGATATACATGTGCTATATATTGTCGTAGAGGGAAAATACATAAAAAAAAAAAACCCAACGTATACTCGGATTAATTATGACGCACCAACCTTTGCGGACGATCTATTACCCCCCTGGCCTTATTTTTTATGTATTTTTGTACCTTTTTTGACTAACGTGGCACAAAAAAAAAATTGATGCCCAGTTGCACAGTGAAGAGTGTGCAACACTCTCGGCCACATTGGTGCCACATCAGTGCTGGGTCACTGCCACGTCACTGCCACTTGTCCTTTCTTTTTTTCATTTGATTTTTCTTTTATTAATTATATTTACACTAATTAACCTCTAATTAACCATTAAACCATTAATTTTGTCTTCTTCATCACTAAACCCTTCTTCTTCTTCTTCTTCTTCTTCTTCTTCTTCTTCTTCTTCTTCTTCTTCTTCATTTCAAGAAATCCATCAACC
The DNA here is from genome assembly GCF_019175385.1 of Lycium barbarum. Lineage (NCBI taxonomy): Eukaryota > Viridiplantae > Streptophyta > Magnoliopsida > Solanales > Solanaceae > Lycium > Lycium barbarum. Next base: position 22,104,969 of record NC_083345.1, on the reverse strand, counting down.
CATTTTCTTCCTCCATTAACACACACACATTCAACCCATTTTCTTCCTCCAATAACACACACATTCAATTTAATCATCAATCATAAAGAACTTATTTTCAAGAAACATTCACCCCATTTTCTTCCTCCATTAACACACACATTCAATTTCATCATAAACCCCCCTTCTTCTTCTTCTTCATTTCAGGTCGCCCCCCTCCCCCCCTCCCCCCACCAAAACTCGAGATTGTACAATTTTTTCATTTTCCTGCTGCTGCCCCCCACCCCCCCAACCCGCTGCTCTTGCCCCACCCATTTGAAGAAATTGCCATTTGAAGGACAAACTGTGCAATTTCTTCCTTTTTGGGATATGTTCAATTATGGATTGGAATTTAACAACAATGGCAATAGGAGCGGGTTGGACAATTTCCATGAAATTTAACAAACAACAATGTAGAAATTGCACGAACTGCCTATGATTTCACGAACTGGGCTATGTTCAATCATGGCGGTGTCGGTAGCGGCGGCGGCGGCGGTGGGGGTGGTTGAGGAGAAAGAAGAAGAAAGAGAAAAATAAATTGCAATTAGTAGCTTTTACAATTGAAGTGTGGAAGAAAGGGAGGGTGGGGGTGGGTGAGAGGATAAAATATAAATAAATTTTTAAAAATTAATTTTTATTAAAATATAAAAACTATTTTTACTGCTTTCACTCGCCATTAATTTTTTTTTTTGTGTCACGTCAGCCAAAAATAAGGCCAGGGGGGTAATAGGTCTCCCGCAAAGGTTGAGTGCGTCATAATTAATCCGAGTATACGTTGGGGGGGGGGGGGGTTTATGTATTTTCCCTTTTGTTTATCATGTCAATTTCTACTCTAAATTTTGACTCCAATCTATCTCAAACTTTACATCTTTCCAAGTTCAGGTGGTTCTGATAACTACCAGTTCTCGCTAGACAACATCGCTCTAGTATACGTAAAGCTCAAGGCCTTGTAGTGCTTCAGGAGATCAAGGATCAAGTTCCAAAGAATGACTAGTTTTATAATTAAGTTCTAAGGCCTATTTGGCCATTTATGTAATAGACTAGTGCTACTATAAATAGTGACACTTAGGGATATTTTCATTAGCTAGCTTTAGATGATTAAGGGTTTTACTCCTTTGGTGAGTGTTTTAGGGATTTTTCACATGTATCTCTTTAAGAGCTGCCCTTGAATTCATTGATGTATGAATTCCATGTATGAGTTTTTTCTTTGATTCATTTTATGATTAATTATTATTTTAGTAGTATATGAAGAAAACTAATTTGACCTAGACATGAACTAAAATAAGATTCTAATCAAATTTGATTTCCTACAACTTTGAATTATTATTTTCAACAATATAATTATCTTTTTTTCCTTCTAATTTCTTGTTATCTCTCTCTCTCTCTCCCTAATTGCTCTTCATTGCTTTCTTACTTTTAATTACTTCTGCATATTCGATTGTTATCAGGTTCAAACAAATTTTAACCACACCCACTCAAAGAATAACTACCAAAATTTTCAAATTTTGAATTGAAGCTTGAGACGTATTTTTTAATATCGTTTGTCAAAACTTTCTTCAACTATTCTCCAAATCAAGAGTACTAATGATGGGTGTTCAATCAAAGAAATCTGAGAGAGAATATCAAAAGGAGGATGAATAGAGCAAAGAAGAAGAGAGAACTCTTCGCTGCATATCCTGTAGTTTTCTTGAACTTTGGATGGGTATTTACACACTATAATTATCTTTTCACTTTGAATAATTAGTTAGTACTATCTAGCTCACTAAAGGTTATATGATACTCACTTCGTCCATGTTTACTTGTTCACGTTTGACTTGGCACACCCCTTAAGAATCAACAAATAAAAGGTGTGTTTGATATCAATTTTTCCATGTTGGGTGGGTCAAAATTATTGAAAAACATTTTCTCTAAGAAAATAAGATCCTTAAAAATGAGGAAAATGACTTCTTTAGTGAAAGTAGGAAAATCAAGTTCCACAAATAATATTCCATATTCATTGTGTCTTCCCCACCCTCCAATACACCTCATCTTCAGTAACCCTACCCCGCAACCTCCATCCCCGCCACCCACCACACACTCATCCCCAAGGGCACCTTAATTAGATTTTAGGAGATTTGATGATTATATAAGCGTTAGTATGTTTACAATTCTCTATATAATTGCATGATAAGCAAATGACACAAGGCATTGTTTGGGTCAAAATTCGTATTTAACTCAAATAGTTGAATTTGTACTGAGGTTAACTACAGTTGGTAGTAATTTGATTCAGATAGAAGAATTAAGATAAGTAATTTCTTAGTTATTGATAAAGAAGATAAAAAAAATAGATAAGTAGAAAGGAAAGAGTAAACTTATTCCAGTATTGACAAACAACAATAGCGTAATTCTTAATCTTCAAAAATGAATGAAAGTTTGACGACCAAAGAATAAAAGTGACAATAAGCAAGAAATAATGATAATAGTGTATTTTTTCAGTCAGACTTGGCTCCTTCCTCTACCAATGAAAATCCTATTTATAGGTATATGATTCTATCTGGTGCTCTCCCCGTTGTGTGTTTGTAACGGCAATCATTAATTGATGAATTAATGATTGTCATTTAATTTCCTTGATTCTGGCTGTTAATAACTGTTTCAGCCGTTACTGCATTAATTCCATTTAATGCGCTATAAAGAGAGTCTTATCTGTTGTTTCCGTTGATGTTCTCACCGTTGACCCAATCTGTTGTCTTTCTGTAGATGCTGTAACACCTCGTGCATTCGGGCTAAGATTTGACTCGTAAGACGGGGGTATAATGAACCCAATTTGAGTAGTGTGTAAATGGTGTTTGAAACCCAATCAAGACATGGGAAGAGTCCTTGAGCAAAGTAAAGTCGGAAGCTACCCTACGGAGTGTGTTTTCAAGTGAGTTTGCACCATATCTCAATTAAAATGAGTATACGGAAAAATCTGTAAGGAATTTGGGAAAATTTCCTTCTTGAAAGTTGTAGATCTTTGAAATACCTTTCTAACGGTATATTACGGAGGTCAAACAGACATATGTACAAAAAGTTATGCCCGTTTTACTAAAACAGTGTTATGTCGATTTACGGTGGAATCTACGGGCCATAAAAATTATACGGGCCGTAGATTTGGGCCGTAAAACTGATCCTGAAAGCCCAAATCATTGTAATTGATTTACGGTGGGATCTAAGGTCCGTAAAAATTTTACGGGATGTAAAATAGGGCGTAAAATGCGTCCGACAGCAATTTTAAAACTTTGTTTTAAGGCTTTTTCACTTCATTCTTCACACCCCCAAGCCCTAGAATGACCTTCTATTCTCTCCCATCATCAAGAACACCAAGGTAAGCCTATTCTAATCATTCCAAGTCAATTCTAATACATATCCTTGTAATCTAAACAAGAAATCATCATTTCTAAACTAGGGTTTTCAAGAAAAACCCATCTCAAGGTTCAAGAACTCAAGATTTTGGAAATCTTCTTTAAAGTTAAAGTATTTAATTCAAGTTTGGAGCATTACCAGGTATGTAGAGTTACTATCTACGTGTGGGAACATCATTGTTCTTCCCCACGCCTCATAATCCATAAATTATGATTCTCTACTAAAACTAGGATTTCTATACCATGGTCATGATAACCCTAGGTCCTTGTTCATGATAATATTATGTATGAATTGTTATAATTCCATCATTGAGTTCTTAATATTTCTTTATGATTATTGAGAATCCGTCTGTAATCCATGAAAATCCATATCTTGTATTCCATGGGTTCTTGCATGCATGTTTTTAAATAAAAATGCTTATTTCATGAATATCCTACATGTCTACAAGTTTTCATGCAATTGTATTATATAACTATCTTCATGCCATGACTCAAGATACATACATGCTAAATACAAGTTATTTCATGAAACCATGTTTACAAGTTATTTCATGAAACCATGTTTACAAGTTATTTCGTGAAATCATGATTACAAGACAAGTACAAGTTAATTCATGAAAATCATGGGTTTCTTAGCCAATTATATCATGTTCATGTTTTTGGGAGTTGCACGAATTACCGAGAAGGCTCAGATAGCCAGAAACTACGTAGCCACCGTAGGACAAGGATCGCTCCGCCCAGTTAGGACGATTCCTTAATTTCACACTGAATGGATCCATCAGGCACGTTACCACCTTATACCCTGGCAAGGTATGGGGGCTCTGCTGGTCCGGCGAGGTACCAGACTCCACGTACCCACGTGGTGATATCATGTTGTCGGTTTATGAAATGTTCTCCCTACTTATCATGTTTTACTTATGTTATATATATATGTACTCATGCTCATGCTCATGTTCATGTCCAGGTTTTCAGTTTCAGTTCTTATCATGTTATTTCATGTCCCATGTTACTTCATTTAGTTGCTTTACATACCAATACATTCAATGTGCTGACGTCCCCTTTTATTGCTCGGGGGCCTGCATTTCCCGATGCAGGTACGTATTTACAGGACGCCGCATCTGCTCAGTAGGATTTGCTCGTATCAGTTATCTTTATTTTACTAGTCATGCATTTAAAGGTATGCAGGGGGGCCTTATCCCAGCAAGTACGTTTTCCAGTCAAGATTCACGATTAGAGGTTTCATAGACTAGTCAGTTTAGTTATGTTAGACATGCAAGGTGTTTAGCCATCTTTGGCTCAACTCATGTTATTTCCGCATTTATGATTTAAACAAGTATTTCATTAAATTATTATGACATCTCATGTTTTATAAAAGCTCATCACGTTCATGCTATATTTCCACTCATGTATGCCTCATGATGATTCAGCAAGCCATGTGGTTCGCTCGGTCACATGCAGTATGGCACCGAGTGCCGTGTTACGCCCAGGCCGTGGTTCGGGGTGTGACAGATGCTATGCTCGGCATTACCATCTAATATTTATTCGTCATTGAATAAACTGACACATGTCATCTTCCTGTTGGTCCACGTGTCAGGTACATTTTTTACCCATATAGATAGTCCTTCAATTTTCCAGGTTCATCACAAAGATGTTCCCGAGAAATTGTCTTGTCGTTTTTCCTCAATCCCTGCTAATCTACATATTTGAATCTTTCTTTCTGTGGAAGAGGAAACGTTGTAACTGGCGGCGGATCGTGCCCACTGGTGTGATGAATATGCGGCATACTCATAGAAGTTGAAAGGACTCGCATTAAATGATAAAGTCAGACGTAGGCCACGTGGCCGTTGCTGTGCCCTACATTTTCTCACTGTTTCCCAAGGTAATGATGGTTGTTTTACCTTTTCTAAAAAAATTAAATTTTACCTTCTCATTATCTCAAATTTTCGGCTTCAAAATTTTCAATCTTCCAATTCTTTCGCCTCTTTTCTTTCTTCTTTGATTTCTTCAATCTCTACTCATGTCTTCCCCTTCATCTTCTCAAAATATTTCACCAAAAATGACTGTTATTATCGACGCTCTTCACCGTCATGTTGGTGCTGAAAACCTAAGAACAGATTGCCCCCTAAGAAATTTATGGGTGACGTTATATCTGCTACTGTTGACCCACGACCTTCATCTTCATCAACTATCTTCATCAGCTTCTGATGTTGGCGACGATGAAGCTGATATGGTTAATACACATCTCCATTTCGTTGATAGTGTGATTCCAAAGAATCCTTCACCCATTTTAGATCTAAAGATTATTCTTTCAAAAGGCGATAACCGTGATATTTTGGAGCTAGACGGGGAAAGAATGGTTTTCGTTTCTTCAATTATTTCTAATGTTACTGAAGAGTCTCTTGGTTCTGTCTGAGAAAGGTGTCACTGGATGAATCCTGATCTCAATATCGTAGTTCCAGGAAAGGATATACCTGCAACTGCTCATCTTCTCGGTCTCTCAGCGGTGTATCTCTATCCTTTTACTATTGGGTTTTCTTTGCCTCTTCCACTATTGATAGAAGAATTGTGTCGTTGCTTGAACATTTGTGTGGCACAAATTACACCTGGGGTCCGGCGATTGTTTCAATTGCTCGAGCATGTTGCTCATCTGACCGGAGTGAATATTACTCTCGACCATATTTTATATTTGAATTTGATTCGTTTTATCCGTGGCTCTATGATTATGTTTAGAGCCCGGGGATCCAGTAAGTTGTTTGATGACCCCGAAGATGGTCAAGACCGGCATTGGGGTGAAGAATTCGTATTTATCTCCACTACTCAGCTGGTGAACGGGGATGCTAGTACCTTCCCAGAGAAATGGAACGTGAGAGGTAATATTATTTTTAAAGAATTTTATTTCCTTAATTCTTCTCTTTAAACTTCACCTTTTTTCGACAACTTTTAATCCCGGATTGGTTAAACCCTCAAACATAAGGGAATTTACTGAAACTGTGATTCGAGCTTCGGCGAGTGTTCATACATGGGGGGCGTATGCCATTGCTAAGGGTATTCGTACTCTTAAAGAGATGAAACCGGACAGAGCTTCTACGAAAGGAAGATGTAAGGATATTTGAAGAAATATCTTTCTTTGCACGTGATGAAAGAGCATATCTCATACTTGTTTTGTTCTTCTCAAGTTCTTCGAAAAAGGTGATAGCAAAGAAACGCCTGATTCTTCCGAGTGATGACGTATCAGCTTTGGAAAAAATAAGATCTTTCACTAGCAAGAGGTCTAATGCCGAATCTAGGGATTCCGAGGCTGTTGGAAAGCCTGCCTTGAAGAAGAAAAAACTGAAAAAACAATATCCTGTGAAGTTGTCAGATGCTGGAGCCTAGAAAAGAGGAGGTATGCTTATCGAATTCAGGCTGATTGATGAGAGCACTGATTCTGAGGAAGACTCTCCTTTAGTTTTACATCGTTACAGGGAGCTTGACTTTCCTCCTTTTCCTGATATTGTTGCCATTTCAGATGAATCTCCGGCGAAGGAAAAGGAAAATTTACAAGATGTTTTTGAATGCCATAATAAAGGTGACGTTGCAGTTCCTGAGGTGGATACCACTGATAATTTTATTGTCGATAAAACTGAGACCTGCCTTCTTGATGATATTGATGAAGCTAATATTGGAGCTTTCGTCGATACTGAAAATATTGATGTCGGTATTGCTAATACCCCCACTGATTCTTCTGCTCCTCTTTTCCAAAATCAAGGAACAAGTACCCATACTCTTCCTCATAATACAGCTCAACCTGTTTCCCGCTTTAACGTTGTTGATAAAGGTAAAAGTGTTTGGAAAGAAGGCAATACTTTGCACGGGGTTGACTCTCGGGCACAACTTCTTCAGGCAGATGATCTCGCCATTATGTGGATGAAGGCCTTTATTCCTCTTACCGTTAATCATAACCGTTCCTTTGAATTGTCAGATGAGGACAATATTTTGGCCAATCCTGACGTGATGAGTCGTTTTGCTCATAACTATGTTGGTCCTAAAGAGAATATGATTTTAAAAGATATGCCTACTTACCAAATGGATATGGTTGCTCTCGGGCTTATGATTCAGGCTCAGACATAGTTATGTGGGAGTCTTGAACGTTCTGAAGGTGAGGCCAAACTTATCAAAAAGCTTCGTGAAGAGAACACCGTACTTACTCAGGAAGTGAAAATTTTCAAAGCGGAATGCAACTCTTCGGTAACGGAGTTAGATAGGGTTAAAGACGAGCTAGTGGCGCATCGGGCTGAGGAGAGAAATTTTTGGAAACGGATTGATGAGCTTGAAAAAAGAAAAAGCTGAAGGTTTTCGCATAGCAAAGCAGGAAGAATTCGTTATCAATGATCTGAAGCAAAATCTAGTGGAATCAAATCAGCTTCAAATTGATCTCCAAAACAAATTATGGGATCAAAGCTTTAAATTGAGTCTAATTTTCACGCTTTGGAATTGAAAAATGTCAAAGATTTTGGTGAACTTGCAGAGCGTTGATTAACCTAGATCAAAGTAAACATGATAACCATGCTCTCCGGAAAGAGTTGGCGAATAAAGATCGGGATCTTCATAAGAAAAGTGTCGCCTTGGCGAAGAATCATAATAAATTTTTCAGAACTAATGGATCACTCCAAAAAATTGTGTGAGCAATCAAAGAGACTCCTGGAGCAAAATGATATGTTCAAGTGACAAATTGAAAACATGGAGATTTGAGGACGAAAAGCAAAAGATTCTTAGCTGGGCTATTATCAAAGCTCGTCATGATTTCTTGAAAACTATTGATCCTACTTCTTTTGATCATGTTCAGGCTTTCGCCATTGCTGAGCGGAATATGAAGGAAGTTGTCACGCCCCAAAATCCACCCTAGACGTGACCGGCATCCGACGTCATGAATAACATCGGAAGAACCTAAACGACACAATAATAACACTTGAACCCGCCAGGTTCAACATTCGCCTCAAACAGTTTATAAATTAAATGTAACAAGTCATGAATATATGAATTAAATCAGCAGAAGTCTTTATTCGCCAAATACTTAGTCAAACGTAATAACGTGCCCGAGAGTTAATCAATAACTCAACAACTACCCACAAGAGCGTATACTATGGAGCTTCTAAGATAATGAGCAATGTCTAAATAATCGGGACGCAGCCCGAAACTAAAAGACGAAGAGTAAAGATAGAATGGTGCCCCACGAACAATCATGTGGGCTCACCGAATAGTCTCGAAGCGGCAAGTTCTCTTAAGTCGTAGGCGTATCACGAACCTGCTCCTCAATGATACCTAGCATACCATAAAAAAACAACAATGGTATGCCTGAGTACTGGGTACTCAGTGAGTGTCTCGGGGACAGCAAATATTATAAAAATAAAATATAATAATACATAAAGAAATCAGTTCTGAAAAGATGGCATAAAAATAGTCATTCCACTTTGTGATTCTTAATATCATTTGTTAAACAGTTTACAAAGTCATTAATCAATATAAAACAAGTATTCAGCATGTGTATCTCAATAAGAATTATCAAAACCGATTATAAAGTTTTTTTTCAAGTTACAACTTTCAATTATGCCTTTCAAATTGATCATGATTGTCAGCAACAGTTCCATGAGAGATTACGAATATCACACATGCCGATACGGCCCAACAATCAATCACATCGAGGGGATGACCGTAGGGTTCCCTTGTCACAGCGCACCACACCGGATTATAAAATCCTCGGTGACCACTCATCCTCCCGAATGGCTAGGCATAGACACACCAGAATATGAAATCCTCGGTGACCACTCATCCTCCCGAATGTCTAGGCATAAACACACCGGAATATGAAATCCTCGGTGACCACTCATCCTCCCGAATGGCTAGGCAAAATCACATCAACAAAGGTCATAGCATAAAAACCGAATTACAATTCATCTCAAGGTAGTCACATCACCATTTACCATTAAAGTTCGTTATGTCATATCGTAAAGATAAATTATTTCAAAGAATGTCTTGAAAACGTTTCACTTCTTTAAACAAGTTTCAATTTCCACAATTCGTAATAACATTCTTTTATGAGTCAACAACCTTTCAAGTAACTAGTTAAATCACCCATCAGGAGAATTCCAATATCATTACCAATCGTTATCCTTCGTTATTAAGCATCTCTTATAGAGGAAAACGTTCATAATATCATATACATATATAGGGTTTGTTACAATCTAGGTTTAATGTGAGTTTGTCCCCTTACGCACATTAACCACCATGTAGACATGAATTGGAGTTCAAGAACCATGAAAAGGATTACTTTTCCTTTCATTCATTAAAGAATCTTCAATAAAATTAATACCTCCAACAATAGTTTCAAAAGTGATTTTAAAAGAGACATACAAATCACAATAAGGTTTTTAAAAGAGAGACATACAAATCATCCTTATAGCCAATAAAAATGATTTTATTTTTAAAGAGATATACATCCAAAATAAGGTTTTTAAAAGGGAGACATACCTTAATTTGTTAAACAAGGTTTAACAAATCACTTTTCTAATAAAGAACACCCAAACCCTAGCTTGAATCACTTTGGGAAGAATTATGTTGCAAACCCTAGGTTTTGGTCATAAAATCATGTTAGAAAGGGATTAGGAACTTGAATTCAACCTAGAATCATGATAACACTTACCTTGTATGGTTCTTGAGGCTTGGGACTTGTTCTTATTGACTTTAGGGTAATTTTTCGTGAATGGGGTGCTGGGGAAATAAACCTCAAACCTTAGATATAACTAAAAACGCGTAACCCGACTTTTTGACCCGAATCTGACCTGATTCGCGATGGGTCCGCGATTCAGGGCCATCGCGCAATGTTCTGCAGCTCAATACTCAGACTTGCGCGATTGGCCCGCGATGCGGGGTCATCGCACGCACCTCCACGCGCCTGAAAAAGCGACGGGTGTCGGTTCTGCACAGTGTTCGGTAAAATGAACATAACTTCTTGTACGTAGCTTTTCTTGGGCTGGGCGACCTACCGTTGGAAAGCTATTTCAAATATCTACAACTTTCATCAAGGAAGGGTTTCCAAATTCCCAACACATTTTTATGAAAATCGCTCAGAAGACAGACCTACCAAAACTTAGGCGAATTTAAGAGGCCTTAAGAACTTCATTAGTTGATTTGACTTCAAAACGACCATTTTCCACCCGAATTTCTTATGAATGGTTTCATATAGATATAATATCATCTTAACACTAGATTTTTACAAATTCACACCTAGTTCAAGTTTACGGGGTGTTACAGAAACCAAAGTGATCCTTGGATATGATGAGGATGATTCTACGGCTGAAGAAGAAATGAGCGAAGAAGAAGATGCCGGTACCTCAGATGAAACGGATATGTTAGCCAGAGACGCATCCATTCCTGTTTTTGAAGATAATGTAATCGGAGAAGATCTGAAGATTGATCCAAACGTCAGGAATGTTCCCGAGAGCGCTCCTGTACAAATTACCAAAGACGCCCTTCTTCCCTCTTCTAAGGGTACTGCAATTAGAGAAGACCCAAGCGTTGGGAATATTCCTGAGAGTACTCCTATGCAAAATTTCCAAGATGCCCTTCTTCTTTCTTCTTCGATAGTTTCTTCTTCGCATGTTTGATTGTTTCGTTTTCTGTGCCTTTCTTTTGTAAGGCTTTGTTTTTTCTTTTATTCATGTTTTTCCTTTGTTATAAATAACCTCTTGGAAATTTTCTTTAATTAAAATCTTTCGCGGGTGATCAATACGATTAAGATTTTAATCATCAGAATCCTTGTAAGAAGACTTGTAATTTTAATTTTTGAGAAGTTTGACTTATTGGGTAAAAAAGTCGTAAGCCAAATTCCAATGTTTATCAACTAATGAAATTGGAAACTTCCGACATTATGAATGTATTACCAGCATGTATGATCGGAATCAACAATACTGTCAAAAATATGATTGGAATCATGGATATAATTAATTGAAAATAATATGATCGGAATCATAACTATAATCAATAGAACTCAATTGCAAATAGTAATATGATCGGAATCATGAATACACCATACAAACTCACAAAAATCATGTCATAATCGGTTTTATTACACACATGATTATAAGTTCATAAATTGGTCCTGGAGGCTTTACCCCGTACATTTTTGGAGTCATAGATAGACTCTATTGTTTGTTTCTGGTGATAGTCCCCCGTCGTTTTGTTGTAAAGTATGAAGAACTAAACGATGTTGCCCGTAGTTCATTTCCCGCACATTCAACTTACTGCCTCGTTAAAAACCTTCCCGGTAAAACCCAAATGGGACAAAACCCGAGTAAGGGAAAAAGAGTACAGCTCGTTGAATGCAACTAAATGTTAGGAATGGAAGAGCTTCAGGTTGCTTATGTTGTAGTTGTTGGATACAATCTTTCCATCCAAAGTTTCCAATTGAAACGTTCCTTTCCCTATATCAGCTATAACCTTATAGGGCCCTTCCGAATTCGCTTCTAGTTTACCTTTGTTTGATATCTTGGTAGCTGGAGTTACCATTCGCATGACCAAGTTCCCAACTTTAATTTGCCGTAATTTGGTCTTATTGTTGTAATATTTTTCCACTTGTTGTTTCTGTGTTGTTAACTTGATTAAAGTCAATTCTCGGTGTTCTTCCAGCAGATCAAGTCCATCCTTGCTTCCACGTTTTCTGCATCTGTTGCATGTGCATATGTTATACTTGGCTCAATTACTTTGATTTGTACCAACGCTTCCGCTCCATAAACTAATGAAAAAGGTGTTTCTCTAGTACTAGTTTTGTTCGTAACTCGGTAAGACCAAAGAACTTCGGGAAAAACATCAGGCCAACTTTCTTTTGCATTGTCGAGTCGTCTTTTCAACACTTTAAGTATCGTTTTGTTTGTGGATTTTGCCTGTCCATTGCCAGATGGGTGATATGGTGAAGACGTTACTCGTTTGATCCCAATATTTTGGACAAAATTTGTTATCTCTGCTCCAATAAATTGTTTCCCGTTGTCACAGCTTATCTCCCTTGGAATTCTGAATCGGCATATGATGTGTTTCTGGAGGAAATTAATAATTTTCTCCTGTCCAAACTTTGCATATGCACCTACTTCAATCCACTTAGAAAAATAGTCAGTTGCAACAAGTAAGAAATTTACTTTACCTTTAGCTTTGGGGAATGGTCCCATGATGTCGAGTCCCCATTTCATGAACGGCCATGGGGTAATGACTGAATGCAGTGGTTCTGCAGGCTGATGTATTGCAGATGCATATGCTTGACATTCTTTGCACCGTCGTACAAATTTTTGTGAATCTTTACCCATGGTGTTCCAATAATATCCCACCGGAGTGATTTCCACAATATCCACTATGCACTTGCTGCATAGCAGGTTCCGTGCCTGTTGGGCCTAAATACTTGGCGAGTGGCCCTCCAAAAGTTCTTCGATATAGCTCTCCATAAACCAGGCAATATCTAGCTGCTTTTACTTGCAATTTTCGTTCTTCTTTCTTATCTGCGGGTAGAGTCCCTTGTTGCAAATAATCAAGTATTTCATTCCTCCAATCATGCGCTGATCCCGTCGCACGTACTTCAATTTCGCAACCAATTGGGTGCAATAAATGGATCACACTTCTACTTTCTAGTTCTGCGGGATCAGCAGCTGATGCTAATTTTGCTAAACCGTCGACCTCGGCATTATTTTTCCTTAAAACCTACTCTAATTCCCAGTTCTTAAATTTTGCAAAGAGGTCTGATATTTGTGTTTGATACTTCTGCATTCGTGGTTCTTTGATACTGAAAGTTCCATTCACCTGGTTAACCACCAATTGTAAATCACAGTGTACCTTGATGCTTTCTGCTCCGTATTCCAAAGCAAGGTTTAAACGTGCAACAACAGCCTCATACTCGACTTTATTGTTAGTGATCTTCGGGCATTTAATCACTTGGCGAACAATTTCACCGCTGGGTACTTTTAGTACTAAGCCTAATCCCGACCCACTTTCATTAGATGCCCCATCAGTGTACAGGACCATATCCCGGAGGATAATCTCGTATTTGTGATGGTTTCTTTTTCCACTTCTAATGTTAATTTTGAACTAAAATTTGCCACAAAATCGGCAAGAATTTGTGATTTTATAGCATTTCTAGGTTGATAAGTAATATCAAATTCACTAAGTTCAATTACCCACTTAGCCAATCTTCCTGATAACTCCGGTCTATAGAGAACACTCCGTAGAGGGAATGTCGTTACCATGACAATTGGATGGCTTCGAAAATAATGCCTTAATTTTCTAGCAGCATGTATTTTAGCTAGGGCCAATTTTTCTAAATGTGGATATCTAGTTTCAGCATCTAAAATTGTTTTACTAACATAATAAATTGGAGATTGTTTACCTTCATCTTCACGTACCAAAATTGCGCTTACCGATACCTCTGAAATGGCAAGGTAAAGAAACAGCTTCTCCTCGGGGTTTGGTTTTGACAGCAACGGCGGACTTGAAAGATACCTTTTGAGTTCTTGCAACACTTGTTTGCATTCTGGCGTCCACTCAAAGTTTTGTTACTTTTTTAGCACAGTGAAGAATTTGTGGCATCTCTCCGATGATCTTGAAATGAATAGAGATAACACTGCTACCCTACAAGTCAAACTTTGCACCTCTTTTATGCTGTCGAGATCATCGGGAATATTTTTGATTGCCTTTATATGGTCTGGATTTATCTCTATTCCTCGTTTTGAAACCATGAACCCCAAGAACTTTCCGGAGGATATGCCAAATGCACATTTTTCTGGGTTCAGCTTCATGTTGAATTGCCTTGGTATTGCGAAGGCTTCTTTTAAATAAATCAGATGGCCTTCAGCTTTTTCTGATTTTATAACCATATCATCTATATACACCTCCATCGTTTTTCCCAATTGATCTTTGAACATTGTGGTGACTAACCGTTGATATGTTGCACCGGCGTTTTTTAGTCCAAACGGAATCATATTATAACAATGCGAACCTCTCGGCGTTATTAATACGCTCAAATTACACCTATTAATGGCGTAAAGCGGACGTTGTCAAATATAGTAACCCAAACAAGGTTGGGGTCGAATCCCACAGGGAATATGGAGAGAAAAAGGTACTAATTATTTATGTAACTAATCTCTAGAAACTTTAATTTTATTCCGAATAGTATACAAGAGAGATTTGGTTTGTATTCGCTATTTTGAAGTATTTAGAATTTGTTTAGATTGGGAGAACCAAAGTTGTGTCCCCGCGGTGATTAGATGTTATGCTATGGGTATCAATAAGATATATTTCTAATGGGTCGGGGTTTTGTATGCACTTAATCTCTAATGCACTTCCTAATATTTTTCAATAGTTAGAAAGTATTTCTTTTCATGATTTTCCCAAATGTAGAAAAGTTGCAAGTAAGATCGATTAAATAAGCCAAGTAGAACTCATCTTATCCCTAAGTGAATTCATTAAACGAGGGTTAGCGCCCCGAGTCCTTGTTATATTATATCAAATCACACCCTAGTTCATCTTTCCAAATAAACTAGGGTTTGTGCATAAGCAAATGTTTGCAACCACTAACTAACAATGAATATGAGAAATAATAATATACATCACAACCCATTATATATATATATATATATATTGTTGACACCTAATTTTGGCTCGACGTGCTTAAAATTACGTTTGGGGGGCCCTGATTCGTTAAAGAGCACGAAATACATTTTTTACGCATTTTTACATTTTTTCAACAATTTATTGATGATTATCCTTATTTTAGGAATTTTCTCAATTTATTGTCATTTTTTTCAAGAATCATTATTTTGCACATGTACAGCGTAATACTACAATTTTTTGTGCAATTAATAATTGTTTCTTAATTTTATAGCAATACATTTTCATATCATAGACATTAATGTTTATATTTTATACTTGCGTTATTATTTATACATGTATTAATTAACTATATTTTAGTACAGTCCGACAGTGCAGAGAAAATCGGAATAATTAATTTTTAAACGCAGAACAAAAATTCGATCAAGGTAAGGTCTCGTCACCTTTTTAAAAGTTGACATTTGAGGTGATGGGTTGGGTTCTTCATCCATTGGTTGATATATTTTTATACATTGGTTAAAAGGGTGAAATCACCATTGGATAATAACCCAAGGATTAAAATGTGCATTGAGGGGACAAGGGGGTGCGCCTTTATATTTTTTGGACAATAGAAGGGGTTTAGTTTGTATTATAAAGGAATGGAAGGGGTTAATTTTTTATGGACTCATTTTTTGAAACACATATTTACACACACACACCACAGAAACAGTTCAGAATTTATTTTTTCTTTCTTAAAACCTAAAACACTCTCTCTCTCTCTTCTTCACACAATAACCTAATTATTTCTCTTCCCTCCTCCATTTTCAGCCGCCCCTCCACGCTGGAGCTTTGAGCTCCGGTGAACTCCGACGCGAGCCACCAGCCCTCTACTACCTCTGTTACACACCTCTCCAGCCAGCAACCACAACACCACCGTCCCTTCGTTTTCCGCCAACAACCACAAAACCAGCCCTTTTCCTCGCGAATCCCCTTCACTCCCGAACCTCCAGCAGCCTACGGTGACATCCATGACCACGAACCAGAACCTCCATTCAGGCAACCACGCCACTGCTAGCCTCTCCCTTTCCCCTGCTAGCGTTATTTATGTTCGTTTCAAATCTGGCCACTTTTACCTTCATCTCCTGTGAGCCTCATGAGTTTTTGGCATTTCATCGTCGTTGAAGTAACTTTTCTAATGGTTGTTTAGTTTCTCTTTTGCTCTTATTTTTAAAGATCTGGTCGGAATTGTGATTTCTCCTGCGAACACCATTAAAACCGCCGACGAGCTCGGTCCTCTTTTTTTTTGCTTATTTATTTTTGTTCTACTTGTACATTTGTGATATTTCCAGATCTGGATGCGTCTTGGATTGTCCGGAACTGTTGAGTCGTGTTCTTGTTTTCCGGTGTCTCCCGTTGAAGTGACGCCGTTGATCTATGTTTCCTTTTATATTTGTGTATAGTATTTGTTCCTTATAAGTGGTGTTTACCATGATTTTGGCCAGAAAATATTCAACCATTTGAGCTCAGTTTCCATGGACGTCGTCTACTTAATGCTCTTTTCCTTGTTCGGTAATCCGGTGTCCAGTTTTGTTCGTTATTAATTTCGATTTTGGAATCTAACGGTTTGATTGAGAAGATTATTTTCATTAATTCCTTGATACTTACTAGAGGTATCTATCATTGTTTCATGGTTGAAATTTTTGTTCTATTTTAAGAAAACTTGTTGGTTTCTTTGCTAACTGTGGACTTTACCATGGAATTTGATTCCTTGATGTTGTTGCTGTCATTTTCCTCTACAATTAAAAACGTATATTTTTTAATATTTGGATATTGAAATAGTACTTTGCTTGATGGCCGATGAAGAAATTTTCGTCGATTTCCAAGGCCTTCCATGTACAAAGACGGGTTTTTATTTTAAGTTTATTCATTATTTCTTTAATTCATCCGATAGTTATTTATTTTCTTACTAACATTTTTATTAAGTCTCACGCAGGTATCCGGAGTTACTTTTTGAAGATGGCACTCAAAAGAAGTTCAAATAGCTTCTTAAATTCTTTGTTTATATTTTTTTTTACATTCTTAAATTATGCAAGCATAAAATATAGTGAAACTTTACTTTTTAGGGTGTAGGTTGGTTGTATTTATTTATGATCTGCTTAGGTGATTTAAATTTTATGTGTTTTAGACAAATTAATTTTAGGCAGTTATTATTTTTGTAGCTAATATTCTTATAGTCTTCATGTTTCGCTAGAGTTTTAATTCAATAGCTTAGCACACTTAAGTGAATAAATAGGGTGATTTGCCTCAATATTTAGGCTTTAGAATGTACTCTCATAATTAATTGATTAGGCGTACATACTTAACTAGTTAAATTAGTTAACTCACTTCAAGTGCAAAATAATTTCATGTCCATTTTCTTTTTATACCTTTGTCACATACCCAAGTTTCTAAGTTGCACATAACCTTTTTTAAAAAAAAGTAATTATTATATCACATATGTAAAAAATACATATTGCACGATTATTTATGTGAATAGTCATATTAGTTATTCTTTAGTCTAAATTCTACTAATTTTTGTAAGTAATAATCAAGCCTTTTTACACATCCCTCGAATAGTTAAATTGGTCCAGCCGGGAACCACATTTGTGGATTCTGAAGGATGCCTAACACCTTCCCTTCGGAATAATTTGAACCCTTACCTAGAATCTCACTTATTTTCGTAGACCATGTTAAGCTGCATATATTAATAATTTATAGGTACCCTAGTATACCTTAAATGCTAGGTGGCGACTCTGTACATAATTAATTATTTCAGAGCTCCATAAGTTGTGCTTTGTTTAGCCTTTGGTAAAATAGGGTGCAACATATATATATATATATATATATATATATATATATATATATATATATATATATATATATATATATATATATAATGTTAGACACCCATTACATAACACCCATCCTTTGGGTCCACAATTTTGATTAAAGAAATTACTCACACATAATGGTCTCAAAGGTAGTAAGCAATAAATGAGACATAAAGCTTATAAAGTGTGATAAAGATGATGGAAACTGAAATCTTATTGTCTTCACTAAGCTCCAAAAGTGGAGTAATCAATGTTCACCCACCAATGAAACTTTGTTTACGTGCACAATAGAAAACTGGCTGCCAAAAATAACCTAAAATGTTCTTTAAATAAGCTCCAAAAACGCACAGCAGCGACTGACAAAATTGCCTCTGATAGCAAGATTGACGGACCGTCGATTCCTCCGTCCTTTATATCTTCAGCGATGTGATCCATTCAACGATGTCGTCGACCAGTTCGACGCTCCGTCGAGTATTCCGTCTTTCTCTCTTCTTGTTGACAGATCTTGATTGACGACACAAAAGACGAAGCGTCGATCAGTTCGACGCTTCGTCGATGGCTCCGTCCTTTGTCATCTTCAACTAAGGCCAACACTAGAAAATCGAGCTTATCGACGCTTCGAAAGACGGTCCGTCGGCTGATCGACGGGACGTCGATTCTTCATTTCTAGCCAATTTTTCCTTTGTTCTTTGTTTTTTCTTTTAGGCCATTGTTTTCCTAAAACACAACAAAAACATAATAACAAAAACCAGACTTACTTGAAAACAACCAAAATTCATAGTAAAACAGCGTCGAATGTGCCACAAATTCGCGACACATCAGTTATAAACGTTGTTTTTGTTTGATCTGCAGGATTCATCTTGATTTGAATGTATCTTGAATATGCGTCAAGAAAACTTAATAATTCATGGCCGGCTGTTGCGTCTATCATTTGATCTATATGAGGAAGTGGGAATGGATCTTTCGAGCATGCTTTGTTTAGATCTGTGAAATCCACACACATTCGCATCTTTCCATTCTTTTTTGGTACTACTACAACATTCGATACCTATTCCGTATGCTCCACCGGCATCATGGATCCAACGTCTAATAGCCTTTGTACCTCTTCTTCTATGAATTTACTTCTATCATCCGGGAATCTTCTTCGGGGTTGCTTTTGTCACGACCCAGCCCTGTGGGCCATGACTAGTGCCCGAGCTGGGCACCCATATGTACCTGTCAGACATAATCGGACTGATACTATAGGTTCTCAATCAATCCCAACGTAATGACATACGCAAGCCGACGAGGCTGCCACTGTATATATTATTATTCTACGCAAGCCGACAAGGCTGCCACTACATATCAGAATATCACGCAAGCCGACAAGGCTGCTACAACAGAACGATAATATATGCAAGCCGGCAAGGCTGCCACAACGCTAGAACATCCATAATGACCATATAGGCACAACTAACCACATCTGCAAACAACCCACATACATATCTACAGACCTCTAAGAGTATCAACAGTAACATATGACGGGACAGGGCCCCGTTGTACCCATGGACAAAAACATATATATATGCATATCAGGAAGTCGCTACCAAAATCTAGGCTCCGGAATGACGGAGCTCTCCAAGACAGTAAAAAGGGAATCCTAAGCTGGCGGCTCACCAAAGCGAGTATCTGTACCTGCGGGCATGAAACGCAGCCCCCCGAAGAAAGGGGGTCAGTACGGAATATGTACTGAGCATGTAAAGCATGAAATACAGTAATCAGGATCATAACTGAAATAAGAAGTACAGGAAACAAGTACAATGTTCAGAATACCAAAACACCTTGCCTTTGAAACATAAATCATGCATGTCAATATCATATATCATACTCAACCTGTTATGGGACGTAGTGACATAATTAGGTACTCATCCTGTACATATGTATATATATAACATGTCCCGGCCCTATAGTGAGGGACTCGGTAAATAAAATCATATCATCATCATGCATATGTATATAACGTGTCCCGGCCCTCTAGTGAGGGACTCGGTGAATAAAGTCATCATATGCTATCCTGGCCTCCATCACCGTATCATCATATCATCATATACATATACATATAACGTGTCCCGGCCCTCTAGTGAGGGACTCGGTGAACAATGCAGTAAAGTTGTGCACGAAAACGTGTCCTGGCCCGGGACTCAGTGAAAGGCATGTTGAGACTTGCACGAGTGGAGTAGTGAGCAACCATATGCAAATTAAAACATTTTCGAAGACTCCCAGGAATAATCAACACGAGCTATCATTTAAAAATCAGGACAATAGTCATATTAAATACCTTTCGAATGTTACTCGGAACATATCAAATAACTCTCGAATGTCATCATAAAGTATATCAAAAAGGCTTAGAAATCATAGTCATAGGTCAATAAAATATGAAACATCTTATAGAAGTCCGAGTATTAGTTATCATAGAATTCCCAAGAATAGGAGCGTGTATATATCGACTATTATACGATGTATAGAAAACTGGAGAGGGAGGCTCAATCACTTGAAAATGATAATATCAAGAAGTGAATAAGAATCATAAATATCACTCAAACTTATGAATCGAATTACCCCAAAGTCCATATCATTCATCACTTACACCTAAGACATGCCAAAAGAAGGAAGGGACAGCTTTACATACCTCATCGCTTACTCACTCATCCCATGTCTCATTTCTTGAACCTGCAAGTCTTATATACTTCCTTTTAAATAGCTACCACGGAACCAGTTCGTCCAATTCTCACGTTAACCGTAAATGAGATGGAATTTGTCCGCTCTTCCTCAATCTTCTAAGAAACAAGCGGCTTCGACAACTTGGAAATAAACACAACACGTTGATGCATATAGTTTTCATTGCTACCTCCACTCCATTTGATGAATATCTTAAATTCAAGATGGGCTACCTTAAAAGAGTTGATGTACAGTTATCCATCTTCAATGAGAATTGATAAAGTAAAGGTATAAGTTTAAAAGTAATTGTATTGCTATTACGTTGAACATGCTTGCTGCTAGTTTAACGGAATTAACTTTACAAGTTGAAAACTCAATGAACTATCTTTCCTTTATTTATTGGAATGTGGGGCCCACCCTTAATAATTATAAATTCTAAAACTATTTTAAGATTGCCACCAAATACGTATATGAAGAATGAATCATTTCAACCTTTATTGAGTGGCTCCCATGTGGAAAGGGTCCTTTCCCACTTATCTATTTAATTCATTAGCTAACCTTTTTTAGTCTTCCACTAAATCCAAAAATTTAACAAATTATTCACATAATTAATTTTTATTTATTACAACTACAGCCAATCCTATAATATTCCAGCCTACAAAATAATTCATAACAACCACCAAATAGTCCACATGATAACAATAACAATTTATCCGATTTTCCGTAATTAATTTCGTAGTTTCCGTCTCACAATTTAACTATGACCTAGATGAATTTAACTATATCTAGGAGTGGAGAATTATTACCTTATGTGCCAAGAAATACTCTTTTTCACCTTACTTCACCACGAAATAATCCCGTACTTTGCTAAGATTCGGAGGAAACTGATGTTATAACCATGAAATCAATGAAAGAGGACGAGAAAGTTTGCTACTCCTTGTTGAAGGGGAAACATCCAGCAACCTATTTTGCTTCCTATAGGTAAGAAAGT
Source organism: Lycium barbarum (assembly GCF_019175385.1). Lineage (NCBI taxonomy): Eukaryota > Viridiplantae > Streptophyta > Magnoliopsida > Solanales > Solanaceae > Lycium > Lycium barbarum. Next base: position 22,083,412 of record NC_083345.1, on the reverse strand, counting down.
GTATGTATATCTAGAGGTTAAGTGGCAGGGGTGTAACAAACGTAATGAAAAGTGGAAATTTTAATGTAACATCGTGTAAATGTTAAACGGAGAAAACGAAGAAGATTGAAGGGGAAAAGTGAAGTAAGAATTTACAAAAATAATTTATGTGTCGGCAACGGAAATGAAAGCCATGTAGTTAATGATAGTGTGTAGTTATGGAACCATAGACACGTATATGGAACTATTAAAACTAAGGGGTAAGCATGAAAATGACTATGATGCCCTACATTAATTTAAAGACTAGAACTAATATATTAATGTCAACTCATCTTGCTGGAATAATAATAGTACTAACGTGTTAGCTAATTTGTTAAATAGTAGTAACAATCTTATCCACTTAATGGGTAATTGTTGCACATGGTAACAAAATAAACTCACTATTTAATTTCTTGATCTCAACTCACTTAAATAGCAGTTATTTTTAACATACTTCGTATACCCATTACCATGACCATGTGATGTAACACTAGTTCATAACCTCATTGGCCACACATAGAATATTATTTTTAATCATCGTCGTCACACTTTTTTGTCTTAAATCATTTCGGGACTTCATTCCTTCTATACACCAAGATATTCATTTCACGCTTGAATATGATCAAATTCTCCAGGCTTAAATAAATTTACTCATGTTGGTAGGTCCAATTTCCTAGTCCAAAAATACGGGGTATTATAGCTCGGACTGCATTTCCACTCAAATAAATTTTGAACCTTGACGAGACTTATTTTCTTAGATTTGTTTAACTTCAAATATTTATAACACACCTGTACCATCACTACAACCACCCATAAGCTTGGGAGGATAGCCTCGTCTTCGTTACTAATATCATTTAACTCGCACGCTTTCCAACACATGAAAATATGGGATGTAACAGCTTTATAGGTCTGTGATAAGGATCGATGTTTAATTTGTGTGTTGCTACCTCCGGTGTTATTCCTGTCATGTCAGCGTGGCAAAAGGCAAAAACATCTATATTGTCTTGCAAAAATGAAATAGACTTACTTGGTTGGTGTAGTTGCACCCGATTAATGTGCACTTTTTCGCAGAGGCATCGTCAAACGGCATTGAGTTGAGATCCTCAACTGTAGCCGTTGAATGCTCTTTCGTTGAAGGATCTTGTATAGTTTCCTTTTCGGCATCCTCGGTGCTTGATCCCGTTTGTTGTAGTATTTGGTAGACTTGTTTATCTTTTTTACATTCGTTTTCTGGCTCGAAATGGTCTACCTTTGGCACGCCTTTCTTTATCGCCACTGCATAACAGTCTCGGGAAATTCTTTGCTCTCCCCGAACTTCACCTATACCAAGCGAATTTGACCACCTGGTGATATGTAGATGGTACTGCTTTCATGGCGTGAATCTAAGGACGTCCAACTATCACGTTGTAAGCCATCGCAGAGGACATAATTGAAAAAGCAGTTTGTAACTCTACTCCGCCCGTTACTACTGGTAAAATGATTTCCCCCAGAAAATGATTTCCCCCAGAGTTCTTTCTATTGAATTATTAAAGCCAGTAAGCATGATGGATTTGTGAATTATTTTGCTCGTCAATTTTATATCCTCTATGACCCGGATGTTTATGATGTTGGCAGCACTTCTCTGATCAACAAAAACACGTTTAATATCAGTATCTAAGATGTGTAAAGTAATTACTAACCTATCATTATGCGGGAATTGCATATTATCGGCGTCGGCTTCGTCGAAGGTGATACAATCTTTGACAATAGCCAGCTTATCCCGCTTTTCACTTCGGGTTGTTATCCTTTTGAACTTCACGCCTGAAGTATAAATAACTTTGTTGACATCCAACCCTCCTGTGATAGTGATATCTGCACCACCAGTAATAAAATTAACCACTCGCTTTGGCTCGGGAAGTGGTGGCGGCGCTCCTTGCTCTCTATTCCTATAATATGCTTGTTTGCTTTTCTCCGAAAGCAACTCTGTCAAATGTCCTTGCTATAGGAGATTGGCAACTGCTAATCGCAATGCATGGCAATCCTCAGTCTTATGACCATGTCCTTTGTGAAATTCACAGAAATGTTCTGCATTTCTTTTGCTTGGATCCGACTTCATTTTTCCGGGTCATTTGACCCTATTCCCCTATTTATCCAACGCCGCGACAACTTCTGACGTCAAAACACAAAAATTATAATCCGTGAGTTTTGGAGCTCCGGTATTATAATTTCCTCGGGAAGTCTTCGCTGTTGGTGGTGATCTATGCCGATATTGATTATTCCTTCGTGTACCGTCACGGCTTTCTCGTGGATAATATGGTTCATAACGTTCCCTTCTATGCGTCCTATCTCCATCGTTTCTTCTGAAATTACTTCTACTTGATGTATCCCTGGTTGATGTTGATGATTTCCTCATAATTGGATTAACGATATCATGTTCTATCTGAATTTTTAAACAGTATTGATAATATATATATCGTCCCAACTCTTTGTCGGGTACTCAATTAAGTGTTTGGCGAGATCCTTGGTTGCCGGCGTTCCATCGGAATGTAATGCATGATGGAATGCAATTCCAGCCCATTTGTCTTCGATTTGCGGCAAGGTGTTGCGGTGTTTCTGGAACCGATGAACGAATTCTTGTACGGTTTCATCCCTCCTTTGCTTGATGTTTCGACCCTTTATTCGAGCAGTTTTTTCTTTGGCAAATTGCCCGAGGCCTATGATTTTTTGAATCCAATCGTAGATATTATGCCAGTCATACCTCTGTTCTTTTTTCTCTTAATATCTTCCATTCTTTTCTCTGTTTTCCTTGCCCCAGTATGTGTCTTTTTGAATTTATCCACCAAATCCGCAAAGGATTCAAGTGAATTTGGGGACAATTTGGCATACCAATCTAACGCTCCTCCTGTCAGTACTTGCCCAAATTGTTTAATCATAACTGAACGAGTCATTTTTGGTCCAAGATCACAGGCCTGAATAGCGGATGTATAGGCAGTGATATGATCTTGAGGGTCAGTAGTTCCATCATATTTCTTTATTTTTGGTAATTTGAAACTTTCTGGAACATGCTCCAAATCTGCAGAATCTTTTCATCGATGATATATATAATTACTATCATCCTCTTTTTTGATAGCAGGTGGTGCCCCAGGTATTCTACTGATTTTTTCCTCATGTTCTTTGAACTTTTTCATATGTTCCTCAAACCGCTGCAGTAGTGGAACATGTATAATTGGATTGATATTGGCATCGTCATGCCCCGTAGCCTCTATTGTTACGTCGAGATCATCGGTATTGGTTGGCTCTTCGTTTACTCTCTGATCAAGGGGTACTGATCGACTTAAACCAGCAATCTCGTTCAATGAAGGCGGTTGCTTGGAATTTTGCGGTATTTTCACTATCATTTGTTTCATCACCTCCGTCATCTCTCCTTTCAAGAACTCCCGTAAATCTCCCACTGGGATTGAAGCTTGATTTGGATCCGCCATTGATGCATTTCCCATTATCCTGTTAGTTAGGTCAGCCAATACTTCTTCATTGGTATCTCTGTTTCCGTCAATGGGTGATGTAGGGGTAACTCCTGCCATATTTGAATGAAAAAGCAAAAGAAAATACTAAAGTAATAATACTTGTGTAAATTGAGATAATACAGAGATCAAACTACAAAACCAACTGTAGAATTCCCACAGACAGCGCCAAACTGTTTGGGTCAAAATTCGTATTTAACTTAAATAGTTGAATTTGTGCTGAGGTTAACTACAATTGGTAGTAATTTGATTCAAATAGAAGAATTAAGATAAGTAATTTCTTAGTTATTGATAAAGAATAGATAAAAAAAATAGATAAATAGAAAGGAAAGAGTAAACTTATTCCAATATTGATGAACAACAATAGCGTAGTTTTTAATCTTCAAGAATGAATGAAAGTTTGACGACCAAAGAATAAAAGTGACAATAAGCAAGAAATAATGATAATAGTGTATTTTTTCAGTCAGACTTTGCTCCTTGCTCTACCAATGAAAATCCTATTTATAGCTATATGATTCTATATGGTGCTCTCCCCGTTGTGTGTTTGCAACGGCAATCATTAATTGATGAATTAACGATTGTCATTTAATTTCCTTGATTCTGGCTATTAATAACCATTTCAGCCGTTACTGCATTAATTCCATTTAATGCGCTATAAAGAGGGTCTTATCTGCTATTTCCGTTGATGTTCTCACCATTGACCCAATCTATTGTCTTTTTGTAGATGCTATGCTTGGCATTACCATCTAATATTTATTCGTCAGTGAATAAACTGACACATGTCATCTTCCTGTTGGTCCACGTGTCAGGTACATTTTTTACCCATACAGGCATCTTACATACTAGAGAGAAGCTTAAGTAGTACAATAAGTATCCTCTCTAATTGAATTTTCAAGTGATAGAATATTATTTAATGAAATGCCAGAATTTGAAACTCCGGTTGATGTAAAAATTATTTACACAGTTATTTTAAGATTAGCTGGTAGTATTTGTCTTAAAAAAACTAGTTGATTCTGTAAAAAGAGATTATATTGTAAGCGTATATAACTTAAATTCATTTATAATTATCATCTTTTTTAGCGATAAAGAATTTTTTCGCACTTTTTGGGATTGTTTTGTTAGACTTCTAAAGGGTCATTTTGTTATACTAATATATGTAAAATTAATTTCGACATGAAATTTCTGATAGCTCATGCAACTTTTCTGTTTTGCGACATAAATTTTGTGCCTCATTGTAATTTGTAACACTGCATTCTAATTCTTAGTACGGGAATTGGTTCCCAAGGGTCAAACACAGCATGACTAATGGAATGTGACATTTTTGATATTGAACTCTACATATATTAGAGTTACCAGTATAATCTTTTGCAAATTTTATATATTATTTATGCAAGGTATAAATATTTAGAATACTTATATTTGTAATATTTGGAGAAAAATATCTACACATAAAATTTTCTATTAAAGACAAAATTTCCTCTTATGGTAATGTTGGGACATTGGTGATAGCGCTGAGGATAGCTTTAATTTGCAGATAGAGAAATCCTTAATTACTGTGTGTTAGCTCTTGCAGATCGTTACAGACAGAGCATCATAGAAGCTACTAGAGAGCATGTTATATTTACTGCACCTAGGTAATGCTTTTGATTTGAACTTAATTTATACTAGTAATCTAAAAGTCCTCATTAAATATATAAATAATATTTTAAAATATTAGAATGTTAAAAGCTATTTTAACACTTAGATCTTTCCTCTAATTTTTATGATTTTAATCTTCTAATAGAACTTGATTTTTGCATAATCTATAACGACTAAACTTCAATGGCAAATTCTAATGTAGTAAAATTGTTTTGGTACTTGGTAAAGATCATTTCGTTAACGTGAACACAACATTAACCATAAGGGAAGTTGATGAACATTCTGATTCAATAAATCAAATTTATTTTGATAACTATAACCTTTCTTGCTTGAGTTAATACCCTTTGAATTAATAACATATTTTTTTAAGCAATTAATTAATAACATGTTAGTACTAACATTCAACAGTTAAAAAGAAGTACAGAACGAATATGAAAAATAACAATTGAAATCAAATACAGATTTATTTTCCAGATTTGTGTAAGAAAATAGACCAAGACATTATTTCGTGGTTGGTAAAACCAATCATGTTCCTTTTCTCAGTTCCATATCCTCGACAAAATAAGAACCAACGTTAACATCTTTTTTTGGCATAAGTTGTCATTGTAAGTTGATTAAAAGTACATATTTGATTTTAAAATAAAATCTCAAATACATGAAAAATATTAAAAAGAACGCTTAGATAACATATTCTCGTGATATAATTAAAACGGAAAAATGAGTTAAGTCTATGGGAAGCATTTCTCTGGATCAACCATATGCTTGGTCAGTTTTAACATGCTAACTTTGCATTTATTTAGATTTTGGTGACTGAGTCCCGCATCTTGAATTTGTAGAGATCAATCTGTGCTCTATATCAGCACTGAAAGTTGGACCCCACCGTGATTTTCATGGATGACTCAACGATTTAACTAATAGTCCTTTCATGGGTCAACTACAAAAGTAACTATTGAATTTCCGGCACCAACATAATGTCTCAAATACACACACCCAAAAATGGAGCATCAATGTTAACCAAAATATTTAACACTCGTTTCTTGAATGTGCCATATATCTGAATACTCTCAAGTAGATACTGGCATCTATCTAAACATTTTAGTCTATAGTAAATATTCACTTTGCAGACAGTAACAATTTACAACTAAGAGCTTGAGACCTTGAGTTGATTAGATGCTTTATAGATCTATTCTGCTTCAAACTTTAATACGTTATATATGAATCTCTTCTGGTTCGCATGAATAAATCAAACGATTTGCATGCATTGGAGTTAATCCATAAATGATTGGCATAAGCAGAAAACGAAAGTGCAACAAATATTTACAATCAAATTCATAAGTGCAATTTAAAATGTGTATTCTTGAGAAAGCCTCCTTAAACAAACAACTATTAAGATTTCACATCTCCTGTCAAGTTAAAGGATACATGGGCTGGATACATGTTATTTTGATCAAGATTTACCTATTCTCGCCTGGAGAAATTATCTTAGCTACGCAGGCTTCTAATTCAAATGCAAGAAGGTTTGATAAGAACCATGACGCAGGTTTAATGTGGTGATTTACTTTGCCCTTGCAAACTCCATATAATTGTATTAACAACGGGAATAAAATATTTCAATACCCAAACGAATTTAGGAGAAGCATGCCAATTTATTTTTGGTTAGAGATAATTATTTTATTATATATGATAATATAATAACTGGTAACATTTGGCTGGTCACAAAACTTAAAATGTCATTGTCTATTATTATATATACGGAAAAGGCTCAAATTTGCGATCGAACTATCGGAAATGACTCATTTATGCCACTCGTCAATAGTTTGGCTCATTTATGTCATCGAACTATCGGAAATGACTCATTTATGTCACTCATCAATAGTTTGGCTCATTTATGCCATCGTCGTTACCAAAATGACTCATCCATGCCAATTTTTCATTAACACATGTTTTACAATACCAGATATGACACGTAGCCTCCAACTAGATTATGGTTGTGGGTGGGTGGGGTGTATGGCTCGAATATTTTATCAATTTGGGATTTAAAATTGAGCTGGTTTAATTAAACGATGTAGACCTCTAATATTATAAGCAGCCCGATTTTAAATCCCGAATTAATAAAAAATTCAAGTCATACACTCGACCCACCCACAACCATAATCTAGTTGGAGGCTACGTGTCATATCTGGTATTGTAAAACATGCGTTAATGAAAAATTGGCATGGACGAGTCATTTGGGTAACAGTGATGGCATAAATTAGGTAAACTATTGATGAGTGGTATAAATGAGCCATTTCCGATAGTTCGATGGCATAAATTAGCCAAACTATTGACGAGTGGCATAAAGGAGTCATTTTCAATAGTTCGATGACATATATGAGCCTTTTCCGTTATATATATGAACTGCTCTCAAAAATTAAAATGTCATTATCATTATATAAAACTACTCCTAACATGACGCTGCTCCCTATGATGAATCAGAACATACTAGTGAGCAGTAATTAGTAAGGTTTCAGCTTTAGCCGTTACGTCTCTATTCATATACTTAATTACATGACAAAGACTAAGGGATGATTTGGTTGGTGAACAAATTAATTATTTTGGAATTAATAATTATAATACTGGAATTAGTGATGACAGGATTATTTAGTCGATATACTTTTTGTTGGTAGATGTTCAGTTTACTGATTTATAAATGTGGTATAATATTAAATATGTGTTTGGTTTAGAATAAATAAAGGAGGTTAGACTTTCATTTCCAAGTTTAACTTTGGCATTTAAAGGACTTTGGGATAAGAGTTTTGGAGAAGGGAAAATATGTCATTTTAGTATTTAATTCGGTTATTACTAATTTCGGGATAATTGTTATCCCACGTGGAGTGTGGGATAAAAATAATACCATTTTGTAATATAAACAATCCTACTATTGCTAATTCCAGAACTGAATTTATTTCTGTTTAATTTATTAGTAAGACATAAAGTTTTATGCTTTGACAATATAATTATTTATCCAATTAAAAATTCACTAATAGTGAAAAAAATATTATCAGCTTATATAACTTAAATCCATTTATGAATAGCTATTTTTATGATAAAGATTTTTTTTTGCATTTTTTGGGGTTCTTTTGTTATTCTTCATGTGGGTCGTTTAGTTATTGATATAAGAAAAAATTAATTCCGGCATCAAATGTCTGATAACTTATTTACAACTTTTCTTTTTGCAACATAATTTTTTTGCATTGTTACTAATGTAACACTTGGATAAGTAGTACGGGATATGGTTTCTGGTGTCAAACACTGCATAATTAGTTATATCTTGCCTAAATTATTCATGTATTAAATTCTGCATAATTAGTAATATCAGATTTGGTAGAATTTTTCTGCTATACATAAAATTTAACACACCTAATACAGTGTCTGGTTTACAATTTAAAAATCTGCATAATTAATACAAACTATATAAGTTATAAGGAAATTTTTGTATTATTTTACACATGATGGAAAAACAGCACAGTTGGAGGATGCTCCCTTGTAGCCAAATGCTCTTTCGTATAGTTGCATGACGCTTGACAAGCAAATGCTCCCTTGTAGCCAAGCTGGGATCGTAAAGATAAAGAAACGCCAAATGTAAGTAAAAGAATTTTCAAAAATTTCCAAGGGAAAATCATAATACAAATATAAAGTAAAAGAAATGTCACATATAAGAATCTATAACAAGCGAACAAATAACAAGGGAAAAAAAAGAATCTATAACAAGCGAACAAATAACAGGAGAAAAAAATTTGGAGGATAATATGCAACAAATGAAAAAGGAAAAAATGACATAGCAACAAGAAGCATGAATATCTAGAGAAGAAATGATTATTTTTTAGATTAATAGATAAGATCAATAGAAAAAAAAAATGGGAAATAAGGTAAGAGATTCAACAACTTTTGAAAAGTAGACCATAAGAACAAAAAATAAATTTGACTTTAAAAAATATGATCAGACCTAGAAGTAATTAATTGAAAAGTTTGACATTAAATTGAAAATTTTTATGAGGACTACAAAAGTCCTTTGGCCATCTTTTACATATAGCAGTAAAAGTAAAATATGATAGGACTTAAAAGTAATTAATTGAAAATTTTGATATTAAGTTGAAAACTTTTGTGAAGATTACAAAAGCCCTTTCATTGTTTCTTATAGATAGCAGTAGTACAGTAAAGTAAAGTAATATATGTCCGCTTTCAAATGCTATTTCAGCATAGTTACTTGAAATTTTATCAAATGGACGATTCTTTTGTTTTTCTCATTTCATCCATTTATTTATTAAACACATCACATTCAAAAGAGTTGGTGGATGAACTTCTAATATTTTAAAATTTCCATCTAAATTCGGAGTAGTAAAGAAAATGAAATATGATTTAATTCCTTTTACATATAAACTAGTACTAGTCATTGTCGAATTCGGAACTCACATAGGCAGATAAAGTGACAAAAATGGTCCACGATGTTTGAGGATAGATTCAAAATAGTTCGTTAAGTATGTACTTAATATTTTCGATCCTTTAAGTTTGTCAACAATTACACTTTTAATTCCCGTCAAATATTACTAAACTTTGTTTATTAGATTTGACGGAAATTATGTGGATAAAAGGAATTAGCAGCAGCTCACATTTAGAGATGCAATTTTTGTAATTTTTGCTATTTTTTATTTATTTCTAGAGTCTAGTGTAGTTTCTTGAGGTGTAATTTTTATTATTATTTTATATATGTCTAGTGCAGCTTCTTGTGTTACATATTTTAGGACTTTCTTGGTGTTTATGGCTAAATCTTTTTTATTCTCACTTCCTGTCCAATCTAACATATAGAGTTCAGTAATATTTGACAGAGACTGAAAGTGTTAAACTTTTGGCAAACTTAAATGACCAAAGCTGTTAAGTGCATACCCAAGGGTCTATTTTGAACCTATCCTCAAACATAAAGGGATCATTTGTCATTTTATCATTCTTATTACATAAACTTACTTAAAGTATCTAATAAGAATAATTTATACTATTTTTCTTTTTAGATAATATTAATTGCAGTAAAAATATTTAATCATTTTTTTCTTTTTAGATAATAGTATTTGTAAGCGTAACTATGCATACGTGCTTTCCGTAATTTGACATTTTAAAAATATAATTTTTGAAAAGATTGGCCAAACACAAACAACTTTTCTACTACTAATAAAAACGTGTTTCAAATGATTCGGCCAAATACAAATTACTACAACTTTAAAGTACTTTTTATATTAAACAGAATTTTTAAGCTTGACCAAACAGGCTCAAGCTGTAGTGGTGACCAGAAACAACTTTATTGAGCTGTTTTAGAGTTCGTTTTTCCATTGATTGAGCTGTAAATGAGCCGTTAAAACATGCATGGTTGATGGTCCATGGATAATAATCGATGATTAGCTTTATATTACTTTTGTGCTTTTTGGTCCATTGAAAATGTATTGACTAATTCTGCTTCTTAGTACTTGAGAGATACTGATTTTCCTTGATGAGGAAGACAACAAAATGGAGATTGATTTGAAAGCTAACCTACTGAATATATAATAAAAAGAGAAAAGCAAAAAGCCTAAAAACCATCATATAAAGAAATGCTGGAATTACAAGCATCCTATGGCATTATGGTCATAAACAGGAAAAAAGTTGAAATAGCGCATTTTATAGATTTAAATAGGAAATAGCAAGTTCAGCATGAAAAATGATTGAGCAACAGTTCATTAATTCCATACATTTCAGCCAGGAATGTAGAAAAAAAACTCAAGATCTTTTTCTTGTAAACTATACTTGCAATACTGGCCAGAGATGGTATTATGATAATTTTTCAAGAGTTTAGGTAATATAACCCGTAGCAGATAACAGTACATACTTACCCGTATCGAATGTTTACACTTAACTAAAATAATTAACTTTAAGAATCAACAAATCTAAGTGAAAATGCATATCACTTAACCATGATTAAAATATTAAAAAATGAATATGAAAGACATGTTTTACATTCACTAGCTAGATGTAAACACTTACCCGAAAATTAACATTAAGGGCAATTGAAGTCCAATAGATTAAAGAAAATAAAAAAAGGCAACCCGGACACTAAACTTTTAGACAAATTTAAATCATTCCAATACATTATGACCATTTTGATCCTTTCTCTTAAAAAATTAAAGGGCGAATTGTTCTCTTTTGTGAGAAGAGGGCGTAGGGTAACGGTTATGATCGAGTAGTACTAACGACTAACAAGCAACAACAACTATCATCTCTGGAGTGCATGACATTAGACACACTGTTTCACGTAGTGTCCCTCCTTTTTCTTTGTTAAAAAGATGTGCTGATTATCAATGGAGACAATAGTCATCATCATTCATCATTGCTTTCTACTACTACTCATTCCCATGTGCCGTCACCCCTCTCATTTCCTTAAATTATAAGTATTATGTAAATAGGATAAAAAAAAAAATTGCATATATATAAGTTATTTTATCCCTTGGCATAAGATTCCTTCTTTTTTTTTTTTTTTGGGAATCCCTTTGTGAATTCCTGCCTCCGCTACTGCTTGAGGGGAGATTGCCAAGTTCTTTTAAGGAGACCACCAATCTTTTCCTCAATTAATGCGAGACTCTAATCCGGGTGACTTCAGAGTAGGAGATATGGTTCGACACAACCCAGTAACATTGACTAATATTTTATATATGTGTTAACATTTTCTTTTAATATGTATAAACAATCTTTTCCTCAAACCCACTCTAATACTTTGCTATGATCGTTTGCCCGTTAATGCCCGTTAACACATCTTCAAAGACAGTCAAAATCAGAGCTTCTCCTTTACTCAACTTTGTCAACAAAGCAACAGAAAAGGAAAGTAGAAAAAGGACTTCTTGTCTCTTCTCTCTTTTCCTACTTTCTTTCTTTCATTCCTCTGCTGCAACTGCTTACATGTCCTCAGTATTCCCTTTGCCTTCTCCTCTGCCCCTTCAATTCTGAGCTTCAGTTCCACACTAAACCACTTTTGGCAAAATTCTTTATCTTTAACATTTTGCTCCTCCTCAATGGAGCTGCATTGGTGTTACTATTCTTGGTTCCTTCTATCTTCTATCTTCATCACAGTTGCTTTCTGCGATCCTGAAGGTACTCCATAACTAGAGGCAGATTCAATATTTAAACTTGATAAGTTCGATCTTTAAATTCTTAGCAGTGAAAACATTGTACCTTTAATATTATGAATTCAAAAGTTATATTTGCATGTATGTATGTGTTCCGCAGCTATTACATTATCTTGCTTATGTTGTGAAATATGCAGGATTCTTGAGCTTGTCTTGTGGTGGAAACACTACCTTTGTTGATTCCTCCAACATTACATGGACACCAGATAATGCCTATATCTCATCTGGTAACATCACCACTGTTAATTTTCTCGATGGTTCCACCTCACCTACTCTCCCAGTTAGGTTCTTTCCTGATTCTCCACTTAGAAAATGTTACAAGATTCCAGTGAAGAATGTATCATCCTTGGTCCTTGTTAGGACAAAGTTTGTGTATAAGAATTATGATGGACATAATAAACCCCCTGTATTCTCTGTTTCTCTTGGGAGGGCTATTACAACCACTGTCAATCTTACTATTACTGATCCGCGGATCGAAGAGTTCACATGGCCAGTTGATAAAGACATTTTGAATTTATGTTTTCATTCTCTTCAAGATGGTGGATTTCCAGTTATTTCATCCCTTGAACTTAGGCCACTTCCTCAAGGAGCTTACAGCAATGCCTTGGGAGATTTCCCTAATAGGTTTCTGAGGAAATGTTATCGCATCAACTGTGGTTATAATTGGTCCCTAAGGTCAAATTCTCACTTGTCTATTATGTTATGTACTCCCTCTGTCCCAATTTATGTGAAGGCGTTCGGATTACGAGTGTCCAACCACTTGAGTTAATTCGGACATAGGTTCTTCAATTTTTTTAAAATAAAATTTATATATTTAAAAAACTACAAGTAAACATAGCTAATGATTTAATATATTTTAAAAAATCGTTTGACTCTCCAAACAGTAACACCTTCACATAAAATGGGACGGAGGGAGTATTACTTATCGACTGTTTAGTCCTTCGTTTCTGTTTAAATTTGATGTTTTTCGTGCTATTTAAAAGGTACCCGATTGATCAGTATGATAGAATTTGGGATGCTGATGAGGATTTCAGTCCATTTCATGTGTCTTCTGGTTTTGATATTCAAGCCAATTTCAATATGTCTGTTCTGAAAGAGAGTCCTCCTACAGCTGTTCTTCAAACCGGAAGAGTTTTGGCACGGTGGAATGACATGACATATAACTTTCCTATTGATCATCAAGGAGATTACCACATTGTTCTCTACTTTTCTGGGATTCTGCCTGTCTCTCCTTCATTCGATGTATTGATAAATGGAAATATTGTTCGATCAAACTACACAGTGAATCGATGGGAAGTCAGTAGTCTGTTATTTACAATGAAAGGAATTGAGAGTTTGAACATCACATTGAAGACTGTCCGCTACTATCCATTTATCAATGCTCTTGAGGTTTATGAGATCCTAGACATTCCCTTAGAAACTTCTTCAACAACAGGTTCTAATATGGTTTTATTGATTTTTCAAAATATGTGACCTTTGAAGGAGTCTGTTAGAACAAATTGCACCAACTTTGGACCTTTTTTATTCTTGCAGTTTCAGCCCTCCAGGTTATTCAACAGTCAACTGGCCTAGATCTTGATTGGGAAGATGATCCATGCTCTCCTAAACCATGGGAACACATAGAATGTGAAGGAAATCTAGTCACTTCATTGTATGTCAAAGCTTACCCTAGAACTACATTTTCGTTTCCTTCTCTTTCTCTTGGTCTTATTTTTCGTTAAGAGCAGAACATATTAAAGTCAGACTTTCTGTAGGGAGCTTTTTGACGTAAACTTGAGGTCAATCAGCCCAACATTTGGTGACATACTGGATCTCAAATCACTGTAAGAGTCATAAATCTTAACAACTCATCACTTAATAGCCACTATTTGGCTACCTTGACTTACTTATTTGAGGCTCTTCTTGTTGCAGAGATTTGCATAACACTTCACTTGCTGGAGAAATACAAAACATCGGCAGCCTGCAACATCTTAAGAAGCTGTAATACTTGATCTTACAGGAATTACCATGTTAAGTTAACGTACTTAAAAGAGCATTTTCTTTAAATAAGTTGTGTGCTCAATATTGCAGGAACTTGAGCTTCAATCAGCTTACAGCTTTTGGTTCTGAGTTGGAAGACTTAATAAACCTTCAAGTTTTGTAAGTCTCTTTCATTTAGATAGTAATTTCCTTCGTTGTTCCTAGCTAGTACTGTCTTTAAAATTAATTTGTTTTCTGTTGAAGGGACTTGCATAACAATAGATTTCAGGGAACAGTACCCGACAGCGTTGGAGAACTTAAGAACCTCCACTTACTGTGAGTGAGGATAATATTTACTGGCATTTTGAACTTCTTTTAAAGTACTTCACCTGATGAATTATTCTAATTTTACCTCTCTGCAACATTCAGGAACCTAGAGAACAATAAGCTGCAAGGACCCCTTCCACAATCTTTGAACAGAGAGAGCTTACAAGTCCTGTATGAAACTGAAAACGTTGTCTTTTTTTGGCTTCTCATGTTAGTTTCTCGGTTTATTTTATTTCCCCTATTTTGCAGATCATCAGGAAATCAGTGTCTTTCCTTCACTATGTCTTTATGCAATGACTTCTCAAGAAATCCTACAATTGAGACACCACAAGTCACTGTTTTTGCACCCACAAAACATAAGCGCCATAACCGATTAGCAGTTATACTTGGTGCAGTTGGAGGAGCTATACTTGCTTTGTTCGTTGTCTTTCTATCAGTATTCTTGTACATGAAGCGAAGAAAATCTGGAGATAAATATGCATCAAGTATGAAAAAGTCAAACTTTTCTTTAACATCAGAATATTGATAAATCTATTTCTAAACATAACTAGGTTCTATTATAGGAACTGCAGCAGAAATGAAAAATTGGAATGCTGCAAAAGTCTTTTCATACAAAGAAATCAAAGCTGCTACAAACAACTTCAAAGAGATCATTGGCCGCGGTAGTTTTGGATCTGTTTATCTTGGGAAGCTTCCTGATGGTAAACAAGTTGCTGTTAAAGTTCGATTCGATAAAACTCAACTAGGTGCTGATTCTTTTATCAATGAGGTTTGTCACTATAATATACCCATACTAGTTCAGTTCCAGTCTACAAAGACAAAAGAGATTCAAGAACTTTGTTTATTATCTCTAGGTGTCCCTTCTATCTCATATCAGTCATCCAAGTCTTGTATCGTTAGAAGGATTCTGCCATGAGTCAAAGCAGCAAATTCTAGTTTATGAGTATTTACCTGGGGGATCACTGGCTGATAACCTCTATGGTATGTCACGCATAATCTCACCCATATTTACACTCTAAATTCGTCATCCTTTTCTGTCACGGATTGTTTTCTAACTCTTAATAACTGTCTCAGGAGCAATGAGCAAGAAATTGACACTAAGCTGGGTGCGCAGATTGAAAATTGCAGTTGATGCTGCAAAAGGTATGTGCATAGTGAGACATGTTTAATTGGAGACTACCATGAACAACAAATTTCTTCTGTGCAGAAAAAAAAAATTGTGAAAACAGATTATTACTTGAAAGAGTATTGTGAGTTCATCTCAGTTGTGTGCCAAAAAGTTTGGTTTTCTACAACCAAATGATCCATATAGCCCAGATGATGTAGCATTAAGTTTTACATAGTGTATAACGGTTGATTGTTACTTTTAAAGGTTTGGACTACTTGCACAATGGAACTGAGCCAAGAATCATACACCGCGATGTGAAGAGCAGCAACATACTTCTGGATGCAGAGATGAATGCTAAGGTATCTGACTTTGGCCTTTCTAAGCAAGTAACTCAATCAGATGCAACACATGTCAGCACTGTTGTCAAAGGCACTGCTGGTTATCTTGATCCCGAGTAAGCTTCAAATCATTTATTAGCCATGTATCAAGTTTAATCATTGGTCCTTCCTATCTTAAACCTCTCTTACTACTTGTCTACAGATACTATTCCACTCGACAACTCACAGAAAAGAGTGACATCTACAGTTTTGGAGTCGTTCTTCTTGAACTTATTTGTGGCCGCGAACCACTTAGCCACTCAGGGTCTCCAGATTCCTTCAATTTGGTTCTATGGGTAAAAAAACAAATCTTATAATGTGTTTCATAGCAAACATAACAGAAAGCACTTTATTGACTTCCAATAACACTCATATGTTGCTATGAATTTCAGGCAAAGCCATACTTGCAGGCAGGTGCATTTGAGATAGTAGATGAGAGCATAAAAGGAACATTTGATCCAGAAAGCATGAGAAGAGCAGCTTTAATCGCTTCCAGGTCAGTCGAGAGAGATGCATTGCGGAGGCCTAGTATTTCAGAAGTATTGGCTGAGCTCAAAGATGCATACAGCATTCAACTTACCTATTTAGCATCTGAAGGACTTGCCAACTGATAAATTAGACCTTCACCGATGCAGCTCACAATTTGCAAATATGAGTATTCTCTAGTTGAATCAAATGGCACAGTAATTTTATGTGAACTCGGACATGTTTTAAGTTATTTATGTATATCAAATTTAAATGCCCCCGCCCCCCCCTCCCCCTCCCAACCCAAACGTCCACCCTTGATTTCATTAGGCGTAGATATGCAAAATAGACATGAGTATCTATTTCTAATGCTTATTTCCAAATTCTTGTCACAATGTGCAAAAGAGTTTGCAAAATCTTGTGCCTAGATGCTACTTTCTGGTGATGTGCCGTTGGGAACAAGGTACCAAAATCTTTGCTTAGATAGCTCACTGAAAAATCATCTAACTAGTTTATACGCTTGCACACCTAGGACTATCTATCCTTTTGATCATTACAGAAATTGACCCTTAGCACGCGCCCTTTCTTTGAATCTTCAGTTCTTTTTATTTTTTTTCTTTGCACCTCGAATATTTCACCAGATACACAATAACATGAAAAAAATCAGCTAATGTTTTTATCTATCCTAAAATTTAAACTATGATCGTCAAGTTTTGAACTCCACTTCATTTATCATTAGGCCTCACCTTTGTGTCTCATTGAATCTTCAATTCTTGATAATATCTTGAAGCTAACTTGCAGCCCTTTTTCTTCTGGTCTTTTTTTCACCTGCCCCTTGAAAAACTTTGCCCGTCTTGAAGAGTCAAAACATTCTCATTGAGAATAAAGAATAGTACCCGTGGGCAAATAATTCATCAGTTATACATTAGTTTATCAGTTTACAATATCTCCGAGGATTTTTCCATCAATTTGGTTTGGAAGATACCGGAAGTCGTGGTTGATTTTGAACAAATAATAGCAATATTCAACCAGGCTTGCATCAGTGCGAGCAGTCATGTGTTCACCTCCACATTCTTTAATACTTGTGAACCAATCATAAAAGCAATGAGTTGGCCTAACCAGAAAACTGGCGCCGTAGATATAGGAATAATGCTGTAACGGCAGCCACTGCGTAGGGGAACACAGTCCAGATTCCCTGCACAGTTAATAGGAATCAGGATTGGATTCTTTCATTCTTTGGTATTAAATGCAAAATTGGGCAGAGCAGAAGAATTATGCTGTACCACTACAGTAGCAACGGTTGCAACTGCAAATACTGGACGCTCTCTTAGTAAAAATCCAATTGTCAACTGCATTTTGGAGAAAAAGAAAAAGAGATAAGAAGGCATGAACGGCAGCACACTTAAAACTGGAAATCCGTTGCTTGTAAAGCACAAGGCTAATAACCTGAATTGGAAGAGTTATGAAGCCACCACAACAGACACCAGCAAAGAAACACTCTGGTGATACATCCTGCAATGTATATGCGCAGAGAAATGATTAAAACGGTATAAATATATGTTTACCATGGGAGAATGCATCCGAGTTGCTAACCATTTCTCCATGAGGTAATAGCTACAACATAACCATCATAAGAATCTTGAGATGGACCATTAATAGTTATAACATTTTGTAGGAGAAAAGTAAACGAATATCTAAGGATACAATTAGAAACAAAATGCGATCATTAAATACAGTGAATCTAAAACGGTTAAGCAACGGTGAAACAAACTGAGGCCTCCAAACTGATAGATGCTACTGTATCACCCTTTACTTAATCGCAAAGATTAGGCAAATTTTGAGTTGCTAGTGCATGAACTGCAGGCAAAGCCCCGATTTGAGTGGAAAAATCTTTTGGTGAGAGAATAAGATGCCCAAAAAAGGTTTGGTGAGAGAATAAGATGCCCAAAAAAGGTTTCACTTTATGACTTATGTTATAATCGACTTTATTGGGATGAACATCCAAAATAGGGCATTTGACAGGCCAATTTCAGATTACTTAAGAAACCAAGGATCACTTATTTCAGCTCTGTATAATTAGTTATAACAGAAAAGCACTCCATGTGGTTCCTATGCTGAGGGTCTACCGGAAACAGCCTCTCTACCATGGTAGAGGTAAGGTCTGCGTACATTCTACCCTCCCCAGACCCCACTTTGTGGGATTTCCTTGGGTATGTTGTTGTTGTTGTTGTAACAGAAAAGCACTCCATGTGCTGGGGTACACGTGCCTAGTGGTGGATTGCAGCAGGTGTTTTCCCTCTTCGGTAGTGTTTTTATGTAGGATGAAAGAAATCTAAAATTATTACAAAAATGTATTAGAACTTCTGAAAAGTCGTGCAGGAAATAGGTTGTGTTGCATTCGCAGTGATTGAAATTCTAGTCAGAGTAGGTTTAGAAATAGCAAAGGAACTTTGTAACTGAGGGTCGCGGGGTTTGTCCATCTTGTACCTTCATAACAACTTTTTCACTAAATATTTCGATCGTTTCAATGATGAAATGAAATATCAGAACTTCTAAGCATTGTAATTAACCATCCCTGCTTATCTGACACCTTTTCGTTCGGTAGGTAAGCATATCATACCACAACACTTGTAGTACCCAAAAAAGGGACAAGAAAGTAGCAAAAGGGGGTTAAGCTGATTTAATACTCAGCATGTTAAGAAGGAAAATAGAAAAAGATCACTCACCAGAGCCCCTGCCAGGAAAGCAGTGGGATTTCTCACTCCAAGAGAAAATCGTTCCACTGCATCAGCATAGGAAAATCAACCAATAAGCAATTAAGGAAGTTCAAGGAACAAGAACATCATATTAGTTATGACAAGTATTTTCCAGAAATTTGATACCATAACAAGAAACATCAACTGTTTTAGAATGTGAGAAAGTTTAGAGATATATAAATATATACATAAGGATAAAGATGGACCAGATGTATGCGAATTCTTAAGATATAGCATAAATTTTGAGGTAGAGCACTAATCTTGATCTAATATTTCCAGAAAAAAGAGAATCTTAACAAATAATTAAATCATATCCTTCGGGCACCAACATAGAGATGTGATAGTACTGATGCTACATTGTGATCATAGTAATAAATGTACGGTATCCAATGAAGTGGGTTGAGAACCATGAGGTTTCAAGTCCAAATCCTAGTGAAGGCAAAAACACTAGGTGATTTCTTCTCATTTATCAAAGCCTTGGAGCTACCCCGTAGAATTAGTCGAGGTGCACACAAATTGGACCGAACATCACGGTTATCCACAACAAAAAAAGGGTGCCCCTATCGGTGGAAACAAAGGTTTCACGGTAATTAAAAGATTTCACACGGCAAGAGACAATTCGGAGTAAATTTAGTATCTTTGTGGAACTCACCTAAACCAATGAGATTCCCATACTTCTGTACAGCGTCTGTAATATCTCTTACCTTCTGATTTCCGATCCCTAACTACAACCAAACTGAATCTGAATTCCCAAAATCAAGTTTGTATATTTTTTAAAGTAAGGCAAGGAGACTGAATATTTGAACATGAATGAAATGCTAGTAGCCAAAACAAACCTTTGAGTAAACATCATTGGATGCACCAGATTGCTTAAAAAGCTTTCCAAGATAAAAAGGTATCATATCACTGAGACAAACACCCCTGAATATTCAGAATCCACAAAAAGTTAACATTATGGGAACCACTGTTTCTACATAAGCAATTTTACTGGCACTGAAGGTGCATAAAATCTTTGAATACAACAAAAGAAAAAGAAGGTGTGCATTCTGCAGACTTGGAAGGTTGACATGAACATGCATTCATCAAAATTACTCAGAAGACACAGTTTCAACTGACCAGTACACCCAGAGAATAGTGGATGTTATATATGGAGCATTTCTGGAAAAGGAGTTCGCTAGTGATTGCCACGTCCCATCTAGAACAAGCATCCGTGCTATAGAGATTCCAACCTACACCATTCGTTAATGAATTTGACTTTAATAGTGAACATCATAAAGAAGGATAACAAGCCAACTTAGTGCCTATTCAAAGACACTATATAACAGCATATTTCTAGATTTCAACTTTTTCTAGACAGGGTTCTAGCTTTTTAACTTTATAAAATTTAAAGCATCTTTACAACGCTTTTCCCCTCTTGGCCTATCACTTTTTCCTCACATCACCAAAGAACAACTTTAAAGTCGTTAATTTTGAAAGGAATAAAAAGGGCAGGCCGGTGTAAAAAGCATCCCGCATTAACAGGTTCCGGGGAAGGGTCGCACCTCAAGGGGTGTGATGTAGACAGCGTACCCTAATTTTGAAAGGAATGTCAAATCAATACACAGGAAAACTATAGTATCTGCAACACAGCCATGAATTGGAAGACTTATTAGCAGGGGAGTTCATGAACAAAAGTACCAGCATAGGAGACGGACCCATATATTCAAAGCCTCTTCACTGATAAAAAGTCCAAAACCAGCTGCCATCAGAAGCCAAAAGTAGACCCATCTGAAGAATCAGAATACAAGGGCTTAATATCACATCTGAATATAGCTAATAATGAGATTATGAGAGTTCCAAGATATTAACTTTATTAAGCATCTATCCTAGTGGTAGAATAAAAGTATAATGACCATAAGGTTGGTCCTTTTTCTGCTTAGGTCATGATGATACCCCTGATATATGAAAAGTCGCAAGGATAAATAGCTGCTTACCCTGGAGCATATTCTGGCAGCATGACTCTATAGCCAAAAGCTTTGAAAGAAAAACCAGGAGCAGGTGTAGCAATTGTGGAAGATGATGATCCATCAACCAGATATTGAATCCCAAAATTTGATTCTTGAATAGGCTGCTTGAGACCTATGGATAGGAATGTAACTGTAGCAGCTATACCTAGCGCTATTGCCAGTTTTGCCAAAAGCGAACTTCTTGGGGGAACAGTTTTATCTTCCAGATTACCAGTTAAATCATCGGAAGCCTTATGCATTATCTCCTCAGCATCCTCCGACTGTCCAGCTTCATAATTTTTAGCACTCACAAGCTGAAATCTTTTGATCCTACACTTGAATAGAGAACTTTCCATCACTTAAACAAGGCCCGTCACCAGTAAATATATAAGTTCAGTACACTGAACGTGTTGATTAGCTGTTTACACTTAAATTCCAATTTAGGGGTTATACAGGAGAGTACTCTTGGAATTTCTTGTTGGAACAAGGATAATAATATCTTCCAACTGCTCGAACTGAAATATCATCAAATTGTTAGAGTACAGATGATACCAATATTAGAAACTCAAAATAGTACTTGCTTGTCTTAGAGGCACGTCAAGACGTTTTTGAAGATAATTGGAATCTCTCCCACGAGCAAACGGAAGAATAAATAACAACTCTATCTTCGGGATTCAACTTAGCCACACAACAAGTAGCATTCAAGAAAGTTGCTCTTCTATTCTTGAATCTGTAATTTCACCTTTTGATCATTGTCTCTCAAAGTTTTTAGGGGAAATGGTTTTTGAAGTGCTTGCCTTTTTTCAAAGAAAACTAAGCACTATTTATAGGCAAAAAAGTCTTGAAAAAGAAGAGTTTCATTAACTAATAGTTATTAATAGGTTCATGAGTATTACAAAATAAAATATATCTTTCACGAACCTAAAACGTAAAAGAATGAAACAATGAAGAACGTATCTTCAAATTCACACTCATTCAGTTTCGAAACTCAAGAAACTTTTATCGGATTAACTGTTTCAAAATTAATTGAAACATTAATTTTAACATTTCTAGGTGATTCATAAAAAGATATAATCAAATTACAAACTACATTAGATAAAACATCTCCATGTAAATTCAAGTTATATAATGTGCAGGTGTCTATGAAGTTGTATATACAACAACATACCCAGTGTATTCCCACAAGTGTGGTCTAGGGAGGGTGTACGCAGACTTTACCCCTACCTTGGTATAGAGGCTGTTTCTGACTCTAAGAATTTTTAGAGTATAGATCAACTGCCCCTAGGGCTTTGGTCTAGTGATAAGCGCAGCATGTAACGTGTAGGTTAGGCGCCATCACAGGTTTGAACCACGCCGCAGAGAAAAGTCTGGTAATTAAGTGGAGAAGAATAGCAGGCCCATTATCCAACTTGCTGCTTTAAATTAGAATGGGTTATCCTCCTTCATTTCAACTTGTTTGGTCCTTCGTTTCAACTTGTTTGTCTAGTTTTAATGACCTTGGAGTTTAAGAAAGTAAAAAACTTTTAAATCTTGTGGTCTTAAACTAAAGATCCGTGGAATATAACAAAATGTTAATATATAAACAGGCCCTTAAACTTGACCTCATCCTCCAACTTTGGGTGTGCACAAATAGGCACCTCAACTTGTATAAAGTTAAACACGTAAACACAAATGTTAATATGACACTGACATGGCAATGATGTGGCCCTCCAAAAATTATATCACTGAGTGCCACGCCAGCATTTGTGTTCACATGTTCAACTTTAGACAAGTTGAGGTGCCTATTTGTGCACACCCAAAATTGAAGGGCATACTTGCCAGCTGAGACTAAGTTTAAGGGTATGTTTATGTATTATGCCAAATGTTATTTAATCTTGTGATCTTAAACGGGAATATTGGAACTAAAAGTTGCCAAAAAGAGAGATTGATTTCTTTTTTAAACAGACTAGAAAGGAAAATAAGACAAATAAATCGAAACAGACGGAGTAATAATAATCTGGAGAATTACCTAGAGGATGAAGAGTTGTATTGCTTTGGTGCACTCCAGAGTTTCCACTTCCTTAAATAAGCTCTCCGACGAATGTAAGAAAATCCGAGGTGGTTAAATACTCGAGGAGTTGCAGATTGAGATGAAGACAGTGGAAGAGATATCAATACTTGGTTATTATTAGATAGAGCCGCCATTGTTCTGTGGCGGTGCTGCCGTAGCTTGTGGTGGTGGTTGTTTGTTTACGGCGGAAATATTATGGTAAGGTAGTCGAGTATATATATGCTCTAGAAGGATGCTAAAAACTCGGAGTCTTGTCTAATTGGAATGTCGCTACGTGGACAGATCTGATTAGATGAGATCTTTGTGGACCAATTGATTTGATAGTCCAATAGTTGTATCCCTTGCGTTTCAGATATCTCGATCTCGTGGCACTTTTCGATTTTCAAAAATTAATTTAATTAAATTTTAAAGTTAAATTAGATTAGGTTAACTTAATATTTTAAAATTAAAATTTATATATTTAAAAATTACATTAAAATTATTATAATTTGTAACTTTTCTCATATCAATTTGATGAAAAAAATACATCTTAAAATGTTGATCAAAATTCATGCAGTTTAAATCTCGAAAAACGAAAAGTGTCATATAAATTGCGACAGGGGGAGTAATATAGTAAAGAGAAAGGTTCACGTAATTAGAGAAAATTACTCTCTATATTTCCTGGAAGAAAATATTTACACGCTTTAGTCCATATTTTGATTTTGTTATCCGATTTAGTCCATATTTGTACATAAACACCTTTTATACACTTTTTCTACAAAATTAATACATTATGTATAATGTTTTCCTCATGAATAATATTGTATAAAATGAAAATATTGCTACATAGGCTTGGTATTTTATGTTGATCTGTATATTTTTAAAAATTTGTCCCTTTATTCAATTTTTAAATATGTGCGGCAAGTAACAAGATGAGAAAGCACAATTTTTAACATCTCTAATGCTCAGGGCAACAGCAACAACAAGAAGAACAATATATTGTGTAATCTCACAAAAAGAATCTAGAGAGAGTGATGTGTATACAAACTTACCCAAGTCAATAATATAAAATGAACAAAAGAAAGATAGGAACGAGAGAAAATATAAAATGTAAAAATTTGAAACTCCAATATAAGTATACAACTATACATACCCAATTAAATAGACCATACGGTCCTATTCCTAAGGCGTGGGACAAGTGATGGCAATCTCTGTTATCTTGATTTGAGTGTTGTCTTTTGTTTCCGTCCAGCATTTTCGTAAGTCCTGCCGGTTACTTCTCTATCAAGTACAATCACATTTCTTTGCTGAACATGTAGGGATAGTTTAAAACTTAACTAATGTCGAAGACTAGAAATAGTTACGTGTTCTTTATTGGCTGTGACAAGTAACTGGTCATTGATGGTGAAATTTACTTATTAATTTCAAGCTTTCCTCAACCTTGAATCTAATCCACACACTACAATCACCCAAGGTTTGGGTAGGATAGATATTCATGGTAAATACGTATCAATACATAATGAGTGTTTACATGAAATTATATAAATTTACTATGGTTAAATGATTTAATTGGCTAAGAATGCATGTTTATTAACCAATAAGTGCTAAAATTCTATGTAAAAATACATATCATACATTTATTGATTTAGTGTATAATTTTTACCATCTCATCACTCTTAACTAAAGTTTTCAATGTTAGACCTTAAGTCTTGATATGAAAAAAAATCTGGTAGAAAAGCTTCCTTCTTTAATTTAATGGGTTTTGTGCGCATCCAAATTAGCCAAGAGCCCAAAATAGATATTGAACATTTGATAGAAAAACAAAAAGAATAACTCACAATCTAAATTCAAATTCAGTTTCAAGCGATTGTTCCTTTATCAAATTTTGAGTTTTCAAACTCGTGCACTAAAACAAGTACTATCCATGAGAAGAAAAAACATCCGTGCAACATGAACTTTTTCTTCTTTTGGAATGATGTGTTTAAAATCTTTTGGCATTTTGATTAACCTTTGAATGTTAAATTTCTTTCATCCAACTACCCAAAAAAGATAAAGAACATCATTAGTACATATAGGACCATTATATATACCATCATAACCCATAATCACATGCTTTTCCCATCCCTTCTAATTATTTAGTTATTATTATTTTATTTCTTTAATTTTTAGTTTAAGAACAGGGAGACTATGAGGTAATTACATAAATGGTCACCACACTCACAATTGCAGGAATGTGAACGAACTAATTTTTGTAATTATTAAATTACTATACTCTCATTATACTGACTAAAGAATTCATTTCGCCGGGATTCAACCAAGGTACTACCGAAAATCCTACATGCCAAAACTTAGATTTTTTTTTTTTTTTTAAATACGGAAACCTGATTTAAAATATTATCTCACCATTAAAAACTCTTTTTAGACTAAACAAATTGTCCCTAACCCAAAAATATTAAATACCCGACCCGTTTTAGTTAAAAGGCCCTCCCTATTTCGAGTCTCGCATTACCCTCTTTAATTCCATCCTCCCCTCCTTCAATTCGTATTCAAAAAGCGTGGTGGATATGTTGAAAACGAAAGTAAAGCCGCGTGGGATGTGAATGTTGATTGCGAAGATATTTTGCATATGTCCTCAGCACTTAATCATCTAGATTTTGTACATATTTTTAGAAATTTTAATTGTGTTGCTAGAAACTTCAAGTGTGAAATCCTAATGCTAAAAACTTGATTCTTCTACCGAATTTCTAAATGTATTGAAGTCCTGGGTAGTAAAGAAAAGTGGGATGCTATATTTCCATAGTTTTAGCATTACGGCAAACTCGTGTCAAATATATAGCTGATTTGGGCGCTTCTTGCTGTTCCAATTCAGAAAGACTCGTCAGAAATCGCCGGTTGGGTTGGTCCGACCAAGAAAGGCATGGGACTTATGGGCATTGCTTTAGCTAAATTTTCAGTTGGTTTGGTTCAAGATGTTTCTTGGGAAAAGATATTCTCAAGTTGAGTTGTAAATGACGCGGATCGATCTTTTGGACATATCATGTTGTTCATGAAGTAGTATATAGCTGCTTCCGGAGAAAAAAATTAGAATATCTCTAAAACCAACTACTAAAGCCACAATTTATTCCCCCATTTCCCCAGTTCTTGAGAGCATAGAAAATTTTGATGGAAAATGAAACTAGATAGGTTGATTTCGAAGTCACCAAATTTATTTGTTAATTCTTTTTTTGCATTGCAATTACTATAAATTTGATGATCATTTGTATAATTAACTCAAGAGTATTAACCCAACTTTCCTTCTTCAAATTAGTCCAAGCCAAAGGCCCAAAGCTACCCACTCCAAAGTTAGGGGATACGCTATAATTAGTGAAAGAAAATAAACAAACTGAATTACCCATCCACGTAAACGCAGAGGCGGAGCCAAGATTCGAAACTTATGGGTTCGGGGTTCTAATTCTTTAAAGTTACTGGATTCTTAATTAATAATTTGTACATATTTAACAAAAATTTTAATACAAATATATGGTTCGGACAAAAGCTACTGGGTTCAGCCGAACCCCCACCCGAAGGGCTGGCTCCGCCCCTGCGTAAACGTAACGTACAAAACTGAATTTACAATTTTTAAGAACTTTGCTCTTTCAAAGTCTATTTCTTTCTTTCATATTTTTCGAAAAAAACATACACGGTGAACCAAAAAAACCGACTTAGCAATCACTATCTCAAATTTTGACAAAAGAAGTATCACTATCTCAACTTGCCTTCTACTACTAATATTTTGGAACTTAGTGTGAACGAACCTGGATGGTTCTCATTATACTGCAATAAATACAGAGTAAGTAAATAAATAAGCAAAATGATTAAAGTATGAAGTCTTTGGTAACGTTGCCTCCTGGTTAATGTATACAGTTCATACGGCGGAGGTGCATGTTTTTTATTTACAGAAGACATGAAACAACATTAAATTAATTAACATAACCTGAATATTCGGTTGACTATATTCAGTGCCAGAATTCGAGGAAGAAAATATGTCATGCCCGACAATCCTTCTAAAATCCCTTTCTTTTTAAATTCAATAGAGTTATAGTAACTAGCAATTTTTGGATTATTATTGCACCGCTCTTTTGTCTCAGGTACTGGAAATTTGACTTTAGGATCAAGTGGTGATTCTACAACAAATAGAAGCATCTTTGAAATCTGATTGGCCTTTCCATTGAGAGAAGAAAAGAAAATTTTGATTGCCTATTGGTTCTTCAATTATTTTACATGTTTTGCTGATGATTGATGAAATGCTCATAATTCATAAATTAATTCGCTAACCATAAACTAATGGTGCTAATTAATGTCACTTTGACGGAAGTTGGTCGCCCGCAGCATTCAATTCTTCTATAGCAAATATAAGTTTTTTACTTGATGACAATTATGTTTTGTCATTATGGTGAAAATACGTTGAAAGAGAAAATATTTCTAGGCTGAGGCGTTAAAGGAGATTCAAGCCTACTGCATCAAATATTTACTGGTCCAGTAGTAACTAGTGTATTTGTCGGCGCTTCGCCCGATTATAAAAAGAATTAAAATAAAATTTAATACTAATG
Organism: Lycium barbarum; assembly: GCF_019175385.1. Lineage (NCBI taxonomy): Eukaryota > Viridiplantae > Streptophyta > Magnoliopsida > Solanales > Solanaceae > Lycium > Lycium barbarum. The sequence continues at coordinate 22,055,477 of NC_083345.1, read as the reverse complement.
TCATTACTTTTATAAAAGAAAATTATTTTTTATTAATCAAACATATTCTATAAATTTCTGAAAAGAGAACCTATAAAAAAATTAGATCAAATATGAAACAACTCATTTAAGAAGTTAGTATATGTGAACTTGGAAAGGTAGAATATCAAAAACAAAGTTAATGAAAAAGAAACAATGGTAATTTTAAAATCTTGGGACGTAAACCTGAGATTTGACCTCCTTTTTTTTCTGCCTCTAAGGCCATTACTCATTAGTATGGTTTCTCGACACTTGTTCATAAGATTCACATTTTTCATCTTTCTTTATAAAGTAAAAATAAAAGGGCTAAAAGAAGGAAATAAAAAGAAACCGAAAAAATTGGAAAAAGAAAAAATATCAATTAAATGCACTCGTCATTGATTTTGATGGGATAAAAGTCCCTAATATTTAGTAGTTCTTTTCCTTTTCCTTTGTACACCTTTCTATTTTCTCTCTCTTCAAATTCCATTCTAGTAATCCCAAACTTTATCGCTAAATTCACATGACATATATTCTCCTTTCTCGCCCATATGCAAACTTGTCGCGATGGGGTATGTAAATAGATTAGACTTATGTAGAGAACTTAACAAAGTACTTTTTATAATGGATGAATTTAAGAATTAGTCATTAGATTGTAATAAATTCAATAAATAAGCTAGAATATATGTAATTATTCCCCAAATTAAGGAAAAAAGGCTAATAATACGTTTACAGAGAAGAGATATGTGTTTGTGAGTTAGCTAATTTAATTTCAGAATACTATTTTGTTATGTTAAAAATTGAGAAATGAGGTAGAGCCATGTATATAGTTTGGAGATGAAATTTAAAATCATTAAGAAGGTTTTTTTTTTACTTCTAATAGTTCATCTTTGAAAATGAAAAGTATTTTGACGGATTTTACTGAATGCGGGGTACCTTAGTGTAGACGGATATTAAATTTACTTCATACTAGTTATATATAAAAAAGACTTAATTGGAAAAAATAAAAGAAATTTCTTGTACGCATCAGAATTGTTACCTGTCGCCTATCAAAATTATAAATTAGGCCAAATGGAAAAACTAAAAACTCGTGCTTATCATTTACTTGTGTTTTAGTCTATCTGCTAAATTCTTTAAAACCTGTCAATTAAAAGTAGAAAAAAAGAGAAACGTTTTAAGAAAGATAACTTGAAAAAAAAACACACAATTCTTTCATACTCTATCTAAAACAAATGCAACTAACATAAAAAAAAAAATTAAGACTTAAGAAGTACACTTTATGCTTTTGAAGTTTTACTTGTTACTGTCATGGGTGGCTTTACCGCCATGCCCAATGACCCCTTGGTCGCACCCCATGGCCCCAGTGTCATGGACGACCCCGTGGTCTCGGTCGCACCAAGCGACAAGAATGCCTATTCCAATGTCGCCCCATCGTTTGCTCAGGACCGAGCCCACCAGTCGGCATTGCCCAAAGCGCCCACCAGCAAGCAGCGCCCTCAACGCTGGCCTGCAGTCAGCGCCCAGGTGCCCATGCCAGGCAGCCCGCGCGCAGTGCCCGACCCTCTGCGCCCCAGCGCGCCCGATGCCAGCGCCTGCGCGCGCACGACAGTGCCAGCGCCCCAGCGCCTGCGCACGACAGCCTGCGCCCAAGCGCGCCCAACCGTGCCCGCACCCCGGTGCGCACGGCAGTGCCATGATCCGAAGATGCTGTAATGGACCTGCTCTAGTTTAGGTCACTTTTGATGTAAATATAGAGTAGTTTACTTCCTGTTCTTGTATTATGATTTTCTAGCTTTCTTATGTCTACTCTTGTAACTTGGGTTATTTTTTTTAAAGCATTATTAGGGGGGATATAGTCGGTGAAATCAAAAAGCATTCAAATCTTCTGCAAAGGTGTTCTCTCCCCCTCGAACACCCCAACTCTCTTGTAATCAATTCTCTGTTAATACAAACAAGCAATTTTCGTTTTCAATTCTCTCATTGCAATTGTTGACGACACGGTTTTCCTACACGACACTGACAGTCTAGTCTAGCGTGTAGAGGGGACCTCAGGTTGGCGGATAGTGATCACACGGAAGTCGGATTACTTAGCTTTACGTCGCCCTTCTAAACATCTAAAGAAGGCGCCGCGTAACATTACATATTAGTTAAAGAGATATCATAAAGTACTGTTTAACATATGGAGGAAGTAAATCCATCACAGCAGGAGAAAAATTGGCCTATGATCCTGCTTATAAGCCATGTCTATCACGGCAAAGAGTTACTTATTAACTCTAAATTTAGGATGCTATCACCTCATTTTGTACCTCTTCTTCACGATCTCAATTATCTGCATATGTTATACACATAAAAAAAATGATAAGATAGTATACAAATAAATACATTTTGCAGCATAAGTACATCCAGAATTGGACTTCGTCCATCAAAGAGACCAATTAAGGAGAAGGAAAGAAACCTTTTTTCCTCCATCTTCTTAGTCGTGCATGTGTGGGGCATATATATGAAGAAATAAATTGGAAGGAAAAGAAAATTGTACTTGAGGATAGCTGTTGCTGTCATATAATAATTTTCAGCTTATCCTTTGCTGCCACATATATACCAATTCGACAGTAAATGATAAAATATTTATATCACTGATCACCATTTCTCATTTAATCAGATGTAGAGATTTCTCTTTGAAACGGTTATAGAGGGAGGGGGAAAAGGTGCAATTAATTTGGAATTTAAGAGGCGTAATTAGTAGAATTAAGAGAGTGGCTATTGATTTTTTTTTTAATACATAACACATTAAAAATGAGAGAAAGTCTGAAAAAAAGGAGAAAAAAGATAATGTTATTCTAGGTCATAGAGAGATGTCACATCACCTTGTTTATGCTTAGCTTTATATTAGAAATGGATTTTCTTGACTTATCTCCTCCAAAATATAAAATGCAGAAAATTTAAAGTTTTTTTTTTTTTTTTTTTTTTTAAATCTCCTCCAGAATACAACAGTTATAACAGAATTTTAAGGCATGCATTGTTCATTTTTCTAATTGACTTCACAGATTTGTTCATTGGACTCGATGGACAAACTTCAGTGCATACATTAACGTTCCAATAGAGGAGTGTAACAACCTACAGACTGATGGTGGTTGAACCTGAGAGGGGTTCGATAATGCAAATCTCCTATCAAAATGGAAGGGGATAGTTGTTGGACTATATAAAAGCTAGTTCAAGATTCAATTGTCGACACACTTTTTAGGTTAACGTCCAGGGGGGACAAAATCATAATGTTCAAAATTCTTGATAACTCAGAGAGATCAAGTCAGAATGAACATTACAATGCCTTAATAGATAGCTTGGTTCTGACACATTTGGATCAATTTGCGTATAACCGAATATATCATTCTTTTAATAAAACAAGTAGTCTCTTTGTCCTATTTTATACAACACTGTATATAAAAATCAAACAAATTTTATTTCTGTATTATTTTTTTATCTATACAATTGGAGTAATGATACTTTTAATAGTTTCAAATTTGTTCTTTCTATTTCAAAAAATTAAGAAGATTGTTTTTTCAATTTTACCTTATAAATATAATCTCTCAACTCTTCTATTTTGAATCTCATTATTCTTTTCTTTTTTTAAATTATGGATGAAATACTATAAATAGTTGATTGTAAATGACAGCAGGCCGCAGGAAAACAAACACTAGTAATACGCCTATTGATTAAAGGTCGAGGGGACCAAATCCAGGATACTCGAGTACCCATTTCGCATTGCACGAGTCAAGAGAAAGCAACCATAATTACATGCGTTGCAATCATGTAATTATATTTCATTGTTCTGCCAAATGAAATTGAAAAAATATCTTTCTACTTTCATGAGGTAATATTAGATATAGAGTGAGCTTGGTCGCTAAATGTTATAGAGAGCACATCAAATTTTGAACCATCAAAGATAAAAAAAAAATTGATTGTCTAATTAATAACTTCATTAAGTCAATTAATTTTATATGGCTGGTCAAAAAGCTTGTTATTTAGATAGAAAATAGTAGAGAAATGGAGACTTATATCTATTTAAGTTGAACCACACTCAATTAACCTATGTAAATTTCTAAATTATGAGGAAAACTATGTATATTTGCGAGAAAAATGAGAAGACTTAAAAAAAAAATACAAATATTGGGTTTTGAAAATTGTTTCTTATAAAAGAGAAAGTGGGCATCCTCGTGACTTTTTTTTTTCGGTTCTTGTAGCTACTTGAGCCAATATTTCATTATTTCCCTCTTCACACTGTGAATTCAACTCTATGCCTATCTAGAAGGATTAAATAAAATTATCAAAAGTCATGACCTACAAAGGAAAAAAGAGCCAATTAATTGCCTTTTCATTTAGGGTATAAATTGAAAAATAAAGAATCCAACGCACATACCATAATTAGAGTGATACCTACCCCATGTGCAGAAAAGTATTATCCTTCAATTCTTAATTTCAATAAATGATTATCTGGTTTCTAGAAAAGAAAAAGCTTCAACGAGATAACAAGTACTACAGTACAATTTTCGATCATTTGTTTAATTTAAATATTGAATATATGATAGTTAACAGATCTTACCATGCTATAGTGTTCGCTTGCGTCACATGGTTTGTTACATCTATGATTCCACTTACTAAACTAACAATTTAAATTAAGATAAAAGAGACTAGCAATTGGTTTTTGATTTATTAAAAGAGGAGCCAGCTAGCTTCGCATAGATTGAATATAAGCTTTTATAAAAAGTTACAAGACTGAAAATGATTGTTTTAGTCTAAGAGACAGTTCATTTTTCTATATCAAAACAAGATTATCTCGAAAATTAAAAAGTTTCACGAACATTATTTTTCCAACAAGATTTGCAAAAGATAGTCCAATCACTAAAAAAATTCTTAAGATCGTTTCCCAAAAGCTTTTTTTTTTTCCTTACTAAAACTCTTTTATACTCCTTTCTTTTCATTTTATGTGCAGTTTGAGGGTTTTTTTTTTTTTTTTTAAATTTATAATCTTAAACATATCATGAAATTTATGTACTATAAATCATATCATTGAGAATAAAATACATAATCTAATACTAAATAGTTTTAAATATATTAAAGCGTCATTCTGTTGTGAAACTGATTGAAAAAGAGAAAATGTCACATAAATATAAGTAAAAATTAATAATTAAATCCAGACACCTAACAAATGGAAAGTGGAATTTACAGAAACAAAGCATAATTTAGGTACGAGGCTGCCCCCTACACCATATGCTTGAATAATACTTTATTTCTGGACCAATATAAAAAAAGAAAAAGAAAAGTTCCTCTTCTTGACGGAACGGTATAAACGGAAATGTGCAAAAAATGAAAAAGTCAGCCCTGGACCTTTGGTTACCCACGATGTATACCTAAAGCCGTACTATTATGTTAGGCGCTGGGATTTGTTTTAAGAAAAAATAGATATTCAAATAATAACTATTAAAAGAAAATACTCTGTTGTTGAATTTTCATGACAGTGTCAAATACTTTTTTATCACAACCTTTTTTGTTTATATATTTTTAATTATAATTTTGATCCATAGTAATACTTCTTATTTAATTTTTAATTATGTAAGTTTTATTTCTAAAAAATGAAGAAACAAAAGTCTGAATCAAATAAAAGTGAAATGCTTGATCCTCCTATGAATTCTTTTGTTCTCTTCGACATGGGGAGAGTAGCTCACATTATTTAGTTTAGATTTAAATAATAATTCAAATAATTATGTTATCATATACTTTGATTGAACAATTTATAGTTACTCTATGTAAGATTAAATATAAGATATATTATAAAGAAGCCTCATCACAATTTTGTTTCAAGATAAAATGGTTTATTATAAAAAGTTAAGGAGTCGATGTTCAAAATCACATTATAAAAACAAAATAACACTAGTAAAATAGTAATACTTATAATAATTTAGGTAACATATAATGTTCTTTTTATGGAAAACAAAAGCTTTCTAACTCTCGTCGCACTTAATTTGTTTATCAATATTGGACATCCTAAAAATCGTTTATTATTATTATTATTATTATTATTTTTACTATATATTACATCAATTAGTGAAATATTAATTAAGTGAAATATTTTACAAAAGATAACTAGTAGTTGAGACGTCTACCCTCACAAGTCATAATTAAGGCTATTAGTTAAGCATTTTCCTAAGATGTATGTTAAGAAAAAATTAAAAGAATAATAATAGTATGAACTGGAGAAATACTAGGATTTATATAAAAAAAAAACACCAACAACGGATGTGGTGCAACGGATCGGGCTATTCCTCCCTTAACCAGAGGTCTCGAGTTCGAGTTCTGGGTATGGAAAAAAATTTGGTAGGAAGTGATTCCTGAGTGGGGCCCTACGGGGAGCAGCGAATCATGATATATAGCCTGTTTGGCCAAACTTCTAAAAACAGCTTATTTTAAAAAATATTTTTCAAAAAAGTACTTTTTGCTAAAAACAGTTTGTGTTTGGCCAATTAATTTAAAAAGTACTTTTGAGCAGTAATTAGTGTTTGGCCAAGCTTTTAAAAAGTGCTTCTATGTGTATTTTTCTCAAAAGTACTTTTGGGCAAAAGCTACTTTTTTTAGCTTCTGAGAAACTGCTTTTGGGCAAAAATTACTTTTTTTAGCTTCTGAAAAACTGTTTCTGCTACTCCCAAAAAACATTTATTTTCTCTCAAAGCTTGGCCAAATACTTCACTTTTTTTTTAAATAAACACTTGTTAAAAAAATAAGTACTTTTGTGGGAAATAAGCATGGCCAAGCAGGCTAATAGTCGGGCTCCTATGCGGTCTGTTCCGTTACCGACTAACAAACAGGGACGTAATTTAATTGGGCGAGACGAGTGAAAACATCTGACAAGAAAGCAGGCGCCAAAAGGCGTGTGGCGGAACTTACATCTCCCCACCACCACCACCGACGCGGCCATCCTACGCTACTTCTTATGCCCCCCGCTTTTTAATGACAATTCCAATGCCCCACACTCTATATAGAGAGAAACATAATTAAATATCCTAGTGAGAGAAATAGTCCCTCGTAAACGGAAAGTAACGTAATCGACGCTTTCACGAGATTCGTACTTTGATACGAATATAAATATTTATAAATATATAGAGAGAGAGAGAGTAACCAGAAAGCAAAGTTAGCTTTAGCTACCTAGCATATATTCACGTACACTGTATACAAGCTTAGAGAGAGAGAGAGAGAGAATTCAATTGATCATCTACATTCCGTGTGTGTTAAGGTATGGTATACACACGAGAAACAGCTGAATTTGTTTGTTAATCATCTAAAAAACGTTGCAATGCTTCAGTTTTATTCGTTTCGATCTTCTTCTTTTCATTGCTTTTAATACCCAAATCCTTAATGGAGTTTTTCTCTGATCTGAAATTTACGCGTTAAGGTTACGTTTTCGGCGTTGATTTTTTATGTTTTTTTTTTTTTTTAAAATGTTTAACTTGTGCAGATTTCACGATATATTCAAAAATTGAAGAACTGGATTGCTTTACGCAAAATCACGGTTTAATTCCGATTTAAGAAGCATAATAATGCCAGGTATTTACGTGTCAAATTTGGATTCATCTGCACATATTTCTATTTACGAGAATTTGAATCGATTCCTTTGCTTCTTTATAGAAATTGTTGGAATTCACGATCACGAAAGAACAAAACGATATTATTTTGAGGCATCTGAGGATGAGAAGAGAAGAACTCGAATTAGATCTTTGAAAAAAAAGGCAATGAATGCTTCAACAAAGCTAACACATTCGCTCAAAAGGCGTACTAGTAAACGAGTTGCTCATTGTCGATTTGCTTCCATTTCAACTGAAGATTTTCGAGATGAGAAGGAAGAGGAAGCAGTGAATTCATTTCGCCAAGCGTTGATGGAAAAGGATCTCCTTCCTGCTCGTCATGATGATTATCATACTATGTTGAGGTAACTTAACTTGCAGTTCAGCTGAAAAAACTAAGCGTGCTTAATGCTATCTGTTGCATAAAAGAAAAATCAAGAGTTAATGGTCAAAAACACACCTGAACTATCAGTTTTTTCGCGAGTTTCACATTCCAACTATTCGTTGTTCCCTTTTCCTACCTGAACTGTCACCCATCTATGTATAAAACATACCTAGTTGGGTAGATGGTGAGAGTTTGGGTTGGAAAAGGGAACAACTAATAGTTGGCCTAGTTAGCTTCGAAGTGTGTTTTAATACAGTTCAGATAGGAAAAGGGATAGATGGTGATAGTAGAGGTACGAAAAGGGAACAACTCATAGTTGGCCTAGTCAGCTTCAAAGTGTGTTTTAATCATATAGATGGTGATGGTTCAGGTAGGAAAAGGGATAGATGGTGATAGTTCAGGTAGGAAAAGGAAACAATTGATAGCTGGGGTGTGAAACTCGCGAAATAGTTGTAGTTCAGGTGTGTTTTGACCATTAACTCAAAATTTAAACATCAATACACAAAATTCTCTGTCAAACAAAAGAAAAAGTAAACATCAAGACACAAGTTTTCTCTTGGAGGTGTCGTCTGCAAGCAAAGTCTCAAATTTGATTGCAATGCAAGGGGCATGCCTTCCATAAAGCTCCAGGAATGAATCCAGTTGGGGCAATAGTCACTAGCGTTACTTTACTGGAGCCTTCATAGTAGGTGTAGTTTTGTAACTCGAAATGTTGATATTGATCTACAGTACACATGTTTGAGGGGGGTTGTAAATATATTGCTAAGGAAGATTTGAAATGCAGCTGCACAGGAAGCTTGGGAGGATGCAATGGAACATTCCTTCCTTCTGTAACTAAATTCATGTTCTTTAAGCCTCCAATACCCTGGGTGAATTTGATGATCTTGGGGATTAATTTGGATGTCATCGGTCCCTTTCCCTTTTTTGGCAACTTGATCTGAGCTTAATCTTTCTGAAATTGAATGTAGAATTTTAAGGGAAAAAAAGGCCTTAATTAGTTTTGGTGGATCTCGACGTGAAGGGTCATTTATCTTGAGAAAGTAAGACAATAACGAGCTTAATAACAAATGTCTCTTTTTTTAATTTGACTGGTGACAGAAATTTGAAGTAGAAGAATCATCTGACTCTACTGCCATTAAGGTAATGAAAACAAGAGAAAAGAGTACTGGAGTTTTTTATTTTATTATTATAGAAGCATGACCTCTCTTTCCTAATAATATCAGGTACAGATGGTTGGTGGAAGGGTCTTGAATTTGGGTAATAGAAACCTGTTAATGAGTTTTACCTCCATTTATAAGATTGTTTCCAGGAATGAACATACTACTTCGGGTATCACGCCTAAGGTCTGGGGCACATGTTTTTATCAATTTAAGGAACACATATGCTTGACCTTCGTTGTTTTCTTGTCTAGATCAGTATATCTTGTCTATCCGTACAAGCAGAATTCATTTGTTGATTATCCAAATCCTAGTAGCTTATATGTAACTTTAAAACATCTCCCTGCAAAGATTTCACATAACCTTCCTGATTCTAATTCATGTAGCTAGTGAATAATTTGGAGACCTAGCCTTTTTGAGGATTAGAAGTAGACTTCTTTGAGGTATTTAGACTAAAAGACTTTGGCTAGGGGTCTCTTTTCTAAGTTCAAGCATCGGGCAATAATTATGGAAAACAATGGTTAATTTATTTTCAAAACTCTTGCATCCACTCAACAAAGACAAAAGAGTTTGGCAAGCTTGATAACTAAGCTTAGTTTTTCATGTTTACATCTTTTTATTTTTGGTGAAATCCTACCAATTACCAGTAGGAGGTTTCTTTATGGTGACCGTTGCTTTGAGACCATAGTTTTTGGTACAGACCTATTCGTTGTGTAGCACTATGAAACTTGAATTCAGAAGCTTATACAACAGCAAAAAAGACAAAGATCTCATTTTTTTCTCATGGCAGCATATTTTCTGTGGTGACAGACAGGATAACGAACCTAGCTCCAGACTTTCTTTCCTCTGGAAGCACCTCTACATAATTGTTTCTCCTCTGGTTCATCAAATCTTATTTCTCTAACAATTCTTCTTCGCACGTGGTTGTTGCTTAATTTCTTCTCTACTCTTTCTTCACAACAGTTTGAAAAATAGATGTTTTTTAGTAAGAGAACCGTTCTTCTTTTTTTCATGCATGATTAGGCAGTGTGATTCAATTTCCCTAGTCAAACTGCTTCTTTTTTCATGTTGAGAGCATCTTCCCATTTCAGGTTCCTAAAAGCAAGGAAATTTGACCTTGATAAGGCCATGCTAATGTGGTCTGAAATGCTCAACTGGAGGAAAGAACAAGGTGTAGACACTATTATACAGGTAGAGTTCTGTTGCACACGATTTGCGTGCATCTTGCTGTATCTTGCTTTTGCTAGAAATTGGTAAGTTTTGTTGCTCATCAGAACACTCAAATGATGATGGTTTGTATAATCGTTATCAAAGCTCCCTGCTGAAACATTTTCTGGACATCTTTTATAGCTTAGTTTTCCAAAATGATTAAAGTAACTGTTTGACATCCTTAGAACAATAGCAACTTCTCGAAGGAGCTGATGTACCAAAGTGCTCCAATTTTTAACGCTGCTTTGTATGTAATAGTTGGAAACTATCAAATCCCTATGCAGCGTAGAATTTTAATTTGATGACCCTTTTCATTGTTTTTAGTGTATTTATTCCTTCCCCACCTTTTATCTAAAGTGGCTGAGGAGATTGTCTGGAGCTATGACATTGTTATGATTTGATTTCGACAATTGATGTTAAACTGGAATTTTTTCTTGACCTTAAGGCCTCAGAGCCAAATGCTATTTATTTATGTTCTTCACAGAAAAAAAAGGTACTTCCATCATTCATGCTAATTATTGTAAAGTTTGTCGAACGACAGTGGGGCTGTCCCTCTTCTACCCTTCTTACTATATCTTAGTATTTCTTGAATAAATTACAGCAATCTTTTGTTTAGAAGCCTAAGGACTGAAGTCTTAAACAGTATCAGATATGTACGTCTATGCTCTTGCTGCGTCTTCTTTTAGTGTTCCCTGCCGTACCAAATTTTGAATACATAGATACAAACAGTTTTTCACAATTTTGAATTTTGGCACATGTTCTTGTGTTTTAGGTGTCTAATTTCTGATGTAAACTCTGGAAATGTTTAGGATTTTGCCTATGAGGAATATGAGGAAGTTCAGCGTTATTACCCTCATGGTTACCATGGTGTAGACAAAGGGGGACGGCCCATCTATATTGAAAGACTTGGCAAGCTTGAACCTACTAAACTTATGAATGTTACCACAATAGAAAGGTTCTTAAAGTATCACATCCAAGGGTTTGAAAGGACTTTTGCTGAAAAATTTCCAGCATGTTCGATCGCAGCTAGGAGGCATATAGATTCATCTACTACAATCTTGGATGTACAAGGACTGGTCGGTATTGAATTACTTGATATTCAACCTAAACTTTATTAGTTTCCATATTTAATATGCAACATCTTTTCTGTGATAATGTAGAATTGGAGGAGTTTTGGGAAGCTTGCCCATGATTTGGTCATGCGTATGCAAAAGATAGATGGCGACAACTACCCAGAGGTGCCTTAGTTTCAGTTTGGGAGTAAATGAATAAATTTTGTTTCCCTTTCAATCATTTGATCCTTTGCTAATAACCTCTTTATTCTGCAGACATTGCACCAGATGTTTATTGTCAATGGTGGAAATGGATTCAGATTTCTGTGGAATACTGTAAAAGGATTTCTTGATCCAAGGACAACAGCAAAAATACATGTAAAGAAACTTCCGTTATCTGCATGGTTATCTTTAAGGGTGATGTCAAACTCACGTTGCCTCTGTTAAATTAACAGGTATTGGGAAACAAATTCCAGAGCAACTTAGCAGAAGTCATAGACCCCAGGTATATGAATGGTTGCTAAAATGCCATTTTTTATATTTCAGAAGTATGATTATTGAGTAAATTGTGTTCATTCCTTCATTATGTACATTGGCTTTTGATCAGCCAATTGCCAGATTTTCTTGGAGGAACCTGCTCGTGCCCAAATCCAGGTGGGTGTCTTAGGTCTGACAAAGGACCCTGGAATGATCCAGAGCTGATGAAGGTGTGGTCTTTGTCTGTAAAAATCATATTAAGGATTCTGTGTAATAATCCTTTGTCAGTCATTTCTCACCTTTTCATGCCAAAAACTCTTGCAGCTGGTCCATGCATTACATGGGGAAGCACTTTATCCCTGGAGAATTACTAGCTTCTCCGATAGTGATATCGAAATCAAACCAGTTTCTCCACAGGTATTATAGCGGCTTAGCTGCACTGTGTTCTGCCTTTCCAGTTATCTTAGAGATGCATCGTGTTTGAGACCGTTATTCTCTGCTCAGTTACTGCACAACGAGATTGGTTCTGCAGAACCTGAAGTGGATGTGGGGGTCTCTGCTTACAGTATCACCCAATCAAAACAACTTTCTGACAAAGTGAGTAACAAGATTCTGTTTGCCCCTTTTATGGTTTACCAGCATCTGATCTATGCCAAGTTGAGAACGCATCTATAGTTATCTCAACTTCCTAAGCCATTTCGTCATCATTTGCTATATACATTGGCTATTTGACCAGCAAGTTAGCTAGGGTGTGATCTTAACTTTCCTGTGTTATAGAAGGGAATGCAATGAGAAAACTGAACACTCTAGCAATAAATATTTGCACAGAAGGATTATTGTTCAATCATGCACAAAACAGTTCCCCTGCAAAGAAAGATATGACAGATGCATCATACTTGTGAATTTGTAAATATGATTTTGTTTTTGCCACAGCAGGAGTATCCCTTTGGATTATACTTCCTCTACCCCCAATAAAAATGAACTAGTTTCTCTTTTGGTTTCCCAAAAGGCCAAAAGTTGACCTTTTCCCTCAAAAGGAAATCTCTCCCTCCTAGAATTCAGTTCAATATAAAATAATAGTGTAGCTTCTTATTTTGCTTACTGATCATTTATAGAAAAAAAGAAACTGTAGATGTGACATCTTACAAAATAACCATACATTAAACTGGTGACATCACTTATTGCACATCCCGCGCTATTCTAATTTTGCCTTTGAACAAACCCCTTTTCATATTATAAACTTATTATTTTAATATTTTTCTACCATATTAAACATAATAATCTATTCAAGCACTTTACTTTAACATCTACCTATCAAAAAAATATTCTACCTTTAACTACTGCAAAGTGAAAGTAGTCACCATTTAATGGGATAGAGGGAGTATTTTTCTTTCGTTTTTTTACTGTACTCTATGCTGACCTTATTTGATAGCAATCATAAGCCCTATGTGCTGGAGGATGGCTATAATCATATCTGCAGAATCTGGTTCTCCATAGATTGTTTATCAATTGTGATCTACAACACAATACAGAAACTTGTTTAAATATTTCCACCTCAAATTTGATATGCTCATTGCTCTCTGTTGTTTTTCTCCAATATAATAATATTTATATATTCATATCTCCTAAGTTTAAAAAAATATATATTCATGTCTCCTGCTTGATTGCTTTAGGTACCAACTAGGAGATCTGTTTCATTTGGCAGCTTAGTTCAAGAAGATTATGGGTCTATGCTTGCAGCTGAAGATTTAAATTCTCCAAGTAAGAATTTTGATTTTATGGTCAATCAGTGGGTTTCATTTTGTATTAGCCAACTGATCTTTCTTTTACCAGATTATATTTTTCTATTATTGCATGGTATCGGTAATGTCTCACGTTTTACTTTGGACATACTGCCTTGTTTCTCTAACATATGCCCCAGCCACCATATTCGATCTAGATTCTGGTTCATCCCTGTGAACTGATTGAGTGTGCTGTGAAATTCAACAAATCTGGCTACATCCAGTGTTGCCCTTCTGTTGTTGGTTTAAGGTGTAAATACCTGGGAATAATAGCTTGAGAATACCTTGCCCCAACCAATTGTCTTCCCAAAAGGCTGTATTCTGCGCATTTCCAACTCTGCAGTTGATTTTATTGCTGAAAATTGGCCGTAGAGCTCCGATAGCCTTCCAAACACGAACACTTAAGCAGTGTTCTTTACCCAGCCTTCTCAAAATCTTCCTTTCTCGTGCATCATTTCGTTTTCACTTTCAAGAGGAAAGGGAGCTTGTCTATACTGATTTGTTTGCTCACCATTTTTATGTGAGAAGATTTCTACAGAATTTTGCTTTGTTGTGGAAAGAAGCATCACTATGGGCTCATACATCTAATCATTTTTATTCTCTTTGCAACAGATAGAACTTCTGTATCAATACAAAGAAGGTTGCCTGAGAAGTCTATCATTGGCTTGATGATTGAAATGATGGTCAAATCACTTGCATGGATATGCTTCTTGTTTCATGGGGTGGGTAGGTTCTTTGTGAAGAACAATGATGCCAACAGATTGGGAGATGGGCAGATATCAGTGAGTGCAAGTTCTGCCCAGCAAAATGTTTCTTCCCCAAAAAAGGAGGATCTCCTCCATCCATGCTGTCAGAGGTTGCAACATTTAGAGGAGGTGGTGGCTGATTTGTTGAAGAAACCTACCACAATTCCTCCAGAAAAAGAGCATATGCTGCATGATTCAATGGACCGCATAAAGTTCATAGAGTATGACTTGCAGAGGACGAAGAAAGTAATGGTCCATGCACTGCTTCCAGATAAAGTTCATTTTGTCCAGTTGCAGAGTTATTTAGTTATCATTGACAGATGGAATAAATTTTCTTGTTTTAGGCACTTCTTGCGACAGCATCGCAACAAGTAGAGCTTGCTGAATCCATGGAATCCTTGAAGGAGAACAAATTAAAAGTAAGCTTTCTTTCATAAACCTTATTGAAACCTCCGCTTACATGTTATAAAATGCAGATTACTGACAATCATTTCAAACAGGTGACAAACTCATGTTGGCTGAGAGGCAGGCCTTCACGATACAAAACCTGATGGCAGCATTGATGCTTAGGTTGAGCTTTAGATTTGTCAACAATATGGATTCAACTCTTGTATATACTCGAGATGAAGTTTTGCAGGTAAAAAGACCATGCCGGAAATATACACAATGGGTAATTTTACGTCC
The DNA here is from genome assembly GCF_019175385.1 of Lycium barbarum. Taxonomy (NCBI): domain Eukaryota; kingdom Viridiplantae; phylum Streptophyta; class Magnoliopsida; order Solanales; family Solanaceae; genus Lycium; species Lycium barbarum. The sequence continues at coordinate 22,040,379 of NC_083345.1, read as the reverse complement.
GTCAGTTTCCACATTCAGTGTCTTAATATACCTTACCACGTCCCTCCCTCTGAAGTGTCATCTCTTTCTTGTTTCTTTCAGGCTATTGAGTAAGCTTGCTAGAGTGTTGCACTCCGCCTCATTTTTCTTTAGAGGCGGGAGTGTGATGTTATAGTTGGATTACATTCATATTTGTACATAATTGACGTGTGAGCAATTCTGGACATTACTTACATATTTGCTGTACAGAACAACGACGAATTGAATGCATAGCTAACACATTTGTTGTCTGAGATCCTCAAATTAATTGTGAAGTATTGCTTAGCAACGTCTACTTGAACCAATTGTTAAACAATATTTTGAAAATAATGATTTGGTACTTTCGGTTTTGAAGTGACCAAGTATAGAAACAACCCACGTGGATTTAGAGGGAGTCCCAACAATCCATTCTCAAAGATGACAAACTTCAGTACTACAGTTAATTATACGTGGATTTTGTGTACGGTGTGAAGCTCCGGTGGAATGCCCAAAGCATATTAAAACTCCGTAATATATTTGGGGCTTGAGGTTTCTGCCAAAATACCGCAAGTCGAGGTGTCAAATGGCTGGGTTGAGCTGAATTTGAACAGATCAAAATGATGGAATTAATAAATGAACTAGTTAAAATAGGCTAAACAATGAGTCATAACCTTGCCTGTCCAAGTCCAACTCTTATCAAATTTTAGTTTCTCTGTTCGACCTTATTATAAGATCATGAGCCCGTTTGGATTGACTTATAAGTGGTCAAACCAGCTTATAAGCTGTTTTTTGGTTTTTTAGGTGTTTAACAAACCAGCTTATAAGCTAAAAAAAGTGCTTAGAATAAGTCAAAAAAAATAAGTTGGGCCATCCCAACTTATTTTTTTTGGCTTATAAGTTGTTTTTTTGTCAAACCAGCTTATAAGTCACTTTTTTTTTAAGCTAAGCCAAACGGGCTCCATATTGTAACATATCAACAAAAAAATTTTTTTTTTTTTTTTTTTACAAAGTTTTCATGGGTTAATCTTAGCTACATATTTAGCTCAAACTAACCAACTTTTAGATCGGCTGAATTGGACGGGACAAAATGAGTGGACTTCATAAATGAGCGAACTGAAAAAATCTGATTTTCATAGGTTAATTTTACTACCACTAATTATGAGTTCGTGACAAACCTTCATGGACAGCCAGTTCTTTTATATGTTCCATTTTCTATGACTACTGCTATTTGAGAAGTCGGGATTATTTTTTACAACTTATCATATACTCCTTTTAACATTTTTAATTATAAAAGTTGTATACTGCCTAATAATGTAAAGTTTGTTTGAGAAATGGAAAATGTCCAAAGCTCGTAAAGTATTCGAAATTGAGTAGATATGCTTTTCGTTAATAGTTTAGCTCACAGATATTTTTAATTTAACTGAAGCCCCCAATTAACCTAGTTAGCTTAATAAGCAAAAAATGGCCAAATATCCTCTTAAAGTATGCAAAATTGACCAGATATACCCTTATGCAAAATTGACCAGCTATACCCTTCGTTAATAACACCCATGAATAATAATCAAATTCGATTTTCTCAAATTTAACTAGGTGAAACATTAGTTGTTTGACTGACAACCTCCTTTCAACCCCACGGATTTTTATAATAGTGTTTCTCCACTGCTAAAATCAACTCTTCATGATTGTTATTGCGAAATATTATCCATTTAGACACTATAATTAAAAAAAAAATGCGAGCTCCGCCTCTTTTTTTAAACAAATAATATCATGATAAAAGTTGTTTCGTCCTTAATTTAGAACACAATTGTAGTGTCAGGAAACTAAAGAACAAAAAAATGTATACAAATTATAATTTTCATCATAGAAGATATTTACGTTTGTTACATCTATATATTATTTACATCATTTTTGTAAAAAATGATACTATTAACTTAAGCTAAAGCATTTACATTCAAAATTAGAATTTGGTGCTTGGCTTTGGTTGTTGCATCAACACGAGTAGAAAGAAAATGTTAAATTTGTACATCTTAACATATTTGGCTCTTTTCGCTTACCAATAACCGAATGAAGTTAATAGGGGACTCCAGTTACATTAATAATATATTTGGACCAACTATTAAACGGAAGGACATATGTGAGCTAAACTATTAATGAAGGGCGTATTCTCTCAATTTCGAGTACTTTAAAGGCATATTTGGCTATTTTCTGTTTGAAAAATTAAGATCTTGATGTCCAAATTGAAGGTCGAAAATTAGGACTAATATTCGTACTCTGAACCTTTTATCTATATCTATATTAATTAATATTATTATAAAAGTAGCAACCTCTTATTGAAATGACTTTAGGAAGTGCCTAACCTTTCTTCTTCGATCCGATCCTTTCGATGACCCATGGTCTGAAAATGAACTTACTGTCTCTTCGTCTCCTGCCTTGGAACTTTTAAATTAAGTATGAATTACCTAAATACCCTTCTTAAAAACCTAACTATCGTACTTATAAATGATACAAGAAAAGCTACGCTTCGACAGAGAGATAGACAGACTAGACTTCCACTGGTTACTTGGAGTGAGTTTGTGTCATTGTTTATGGACAAATTCATTTCTCAGAGTCAGCGTTATGACATGACATGTCAATTTGAGTACTTGAATCAAGGTGATATGTCTGTTATGAGTATGTAGCAAAATTCACTATCTTGGCACAATATGCACCTTACTTGATCCCTACTGAGAACAATGATAAGAGGTTTATGGATAATTTGCATTGCAAGATCCGATTATGGTAGCGAGCGAGGTTCATAATGGCACCTATACTGATGCAATGAATTCTATTATTTGCATTGAGGCTACGTAAAGGCAGGAGGATGACGAGAAAGAGAAAAAGAGGGCTTGCCATTCTGGGACTTCTAATGGAGCTTCATCTAGGGACAAGAGTTCACACGATCGAGGATCCTCTAAATCTGCTCAGTCAGCAGCACTGTCCTCTTTTAATGCACCACCAGCTCGTCAAGAACATCGACAACAGTAGAGCTGTGGTGATTCATCTCAATCCGGACCACCTACTTGTGGTTCATGTGGTATGAGGCATTATGGTCAGTGCAAAAAGATAGGTGGTAAGGAGTGTTTCCTTTAAGTTGGGGCATTATGCTAGGGAAATGTCCACAAGGCACTATTTTTTATCAAATCATAGTCAGACCACAGGGTTTTTTAGCTACAGTTCAGGCACCAACTCTACCAACTAGAACTACTACTCAGACCACTCAGGAAGATTAGACGAAGAACTCACCGTGCTAGGGACCTCCCTGAGTGTTTGCTTTGGCTAGGAAGGATGCAGGTGTATAAAATGCAGTGATGACAAATATACTTACATGTGTTCTGATGATACCTTCACACTTATATATCGAGGTCTACTTATTCCTATGTGTCTCCATACTTTGCATCATACTTGATCTAGATCTTGCTTTGCTTAGTTAATCTGTTTGTGGGTTGAATTACTGTGAGGGAGTCCATTATAATTGATAGGGTCATCGCAGTTTACTTGATTATCTTTCAGGATACAAGTGCTTCGATTGACCTTATGCTATTAGATATGGTGGACTTTGACAATTTGACATCATAGTTAGTACGAATTGATTGGCATCTTTTCATGCGACACTCAATTGCCACACCAAGACCACGACGGTTGGTATTCGTGGAGAGACTAGTGCTACTTGGAGAGCACTGAATGCTAATCTTAAGGGAACTATCATATATTGCATGAAAGCTCAGAGAAAGATTAGTTAGGGCTGTGTGGGATTAACCATAATTCGTGATGTTCGGGCAGAATGCTACACTTGATAGTGTTTTATTTGTCTGTGATTTTAAATATGTACTCCCAAATGATTTATCGAGCTTACCCTGATGGAGATTGAGCATTGTATAGATACATCATCAGAGACTCAACTTATTTCTATTCCCCCATATCATATGGCTCCAGCGTAACTAAGGGCGTTGAAGGAACAAATTCAGGATTTGCTTGATAAACACTTTATACAACCTAGTGCACCTTTGAGTGCTCCAATGTTGTTTGTGATGAAGAAGGTTGGTTCTATGCAGATTGCATTCACTGAAGACAATTAAACAAGGTGAGAATCATGAACAAGCATACCTTGCCTCACATTGATGACTTATTCACTAGTTACAAGGTGCGGTTTACTTTTCTAAGACAGACTTGAGGGCAGGATACCATCAGTTGAGAGTCAAGATGAAGAATATCTCAAGATTGCTTTCCGTACTATATACCTTCTTGATTAAATCTTTTGGACTTACAAATACCCCTCCTGCCTTCATGAATATCATGAACCGAGTGTTCAAATTATACTATGATACATCTGTGACCGCGTTCATTATGACATCTTATGATCCATCACTTTGACCAACGACATTCTTTCCATGTTGAAGAATGATACTGACATAATTGGATGAATCTACATTTTCGTCCTTATACCTGTAGACTGAATCACCAAAACTCTAACTGAGGCATATAAAAAAGTTAACAAAAGTAATCACCAAGGGTAAGCCCAATGAGTTGTGCTAGCACAGCTTTTAGAGAGGTCAGAAGCCTTGGCTTCTTCTCATGCCAAGCTTACTTCTTCAGCCATTCCTTCTGAAAAAGGCTCTTCCAAAATACTACTGTTCCGCAATTTCCCTTCAACATTTTTGGGAAACTTTCTTATACAATTCACTTGACTTTTTAAATTGTTCCCACTGGATATTTGAAAACAAATGCAAGTTCGAGGTAAAAGAAAATATTAGAACTAAAATACAACATTGTTGATTTATGTTTATGAATCACAAATGTTTACATGTCTATAGAGAGCTACTACTCAGAAATGTAACACCCAATTCATGGTCTTAGATTTAAGCTTACCATTGCCTTACAGGCAAGATTATTGGCAACTTTTTACACGCTCTTTGAACTTTGAGAACAAGGATTTGCCTCTTGTTGGTTATCACTGAATTTCCCAAGCCTTGTTAGACTTTGCAAACATCATTTGCCTGTTTTGTCTTGTTTACTGCACTTGTCTTCTTGAATTTTCATATCCCTTCTTCGATGCCTTTCTTTGCCCCTATGATTACACTTACAACGAAGAATAGAGAGATGGTAGGATTATGTAATATTATCATGTACAACAGTTCTGTTTGTAGGCGATGTTAGCGAGCCATTGATCATGGGAGGTGGGTGGGGTGATAGGGAACCAGAACTGCAAAGAAACTTCTGTCTGGTTGGTCCACAGCCTATTTTGTGTGTGATAACTCTGAATTGTAGATATTTTAACGCCCACGAGCACACACAAAAAAAGAGGCTTCAAGACGGCATCTATTATGAACAATTAGACGGCATTTTAATTAATTGATTCTTCCTTGAAACGCATAATCATTAGATCATACTATCATTCCTGACATTAGTATGCATATGTATGATTCAAAAGCAACACAGCAGCGAGTGGATCTCTTTAAAGATTTGCAAGAAGCAAATAGGAACAATTTACAAGAATCGCGAAGGCAACCAGGAAGGTGCAGTCATGTATGGTGACTGTTTTGACAAATATGGAGTATACAGAAGACTAATATTCACAAAATTTCCCACAGCCTTTGGCCATAAAAATGATAACTACCCCTCGAATACACGGGCAATAATACATGGGATCTACGGGGACAAAATCAAATAGGAACCCCTGGGTGAGCAGGTGGAACAAGGGGCTTTACCAAAATAAAAGAAGTAACGTCAAAAGAAAAAAAAGGGGGATAAACTGAAACCCTGTACATGTACCTCTATATCTGTCTTTACCTTCCTGAGGCTCTAGGGAAACAATAATATACAGAACCCAAAATTTTTAGCAGCCGTCCATCTAATATTTCTAAACCTTGAAAATTCACCAACTTGACATAAAGTGATGCCCTCAGGGATAACGAGCTTCATCTGAACCATAAAGTAAGCAAGAATTAGCAAGATCTACCAGGTATTACACCATGTTCTACAGTTCACCAATATCATCATTCAACAACCCAAACTACCTTTACCCAAAAAAGTAGGGGAAGTGATCAATTGAAAGCCTCATAGAAGCATGTCACTAAATTTAGACTCAGTGAATATCGGTGTTGGCAAAACCTTTTTCTAAAGCATTTCAAGTATTTGATTCATCAACTTTGGATACCAGGACTGTTAATAGAACACCAATGCAAGTCAACTGACTTTAGTACACATTAAGCTAAAAGAATGTTTTACCTGTACACCGCTGTTTCCCAGGCATGCTAACCCATTCAGGGACTGATTAGCCACCAAGGAATTATCCATTTCTGTTGAGGGTGGTTCAATCCAGTCTACAGTCATTGGGCCTAGCAAACCAACTGGTATTCCCTGCTTGCAGAACCTAAGCCTGTTGTTGTGAATGTTGCAATGGTGACAGCTGCTGCTGTTCCTGCTGCAACTGTGGCTGGGTCACTGACGAAGGAGGCAACTGGGAGGATTTTTGCTGCCAGTTGACACTAACATCAGGCCCTGCTGGAGACAAGTTGTCTGAAGATTGTCTTTGGCTTACCCCTCGGCTAACTTGAGGCGCAGACTCACTGCCAGCAGAACTTGTTGGCAGAGCACCAATTGAATCAAATAACGGTTCTGTACCTTTCCACTGATTAGTGCTCAGGGTTGAAACATCTGCAACATTAGCTGTATCGTTGCAGTCCTGAGGCATTGAGGTGATTGCACCTATCTGAGAAGTTTTGCACGTAGATCGTCGTTCAGCTTGAGGTTCACCAGCTTGCAAGTTCTTTGATGGATTTGAATTTACTACATGGTTCTGCTGCAACACTCGTTGTACAGTTGCTTGGCTTTGACTCATCAATTTTTGCTGTGGCTGCACCTGGGACTGTTGATGCACCAATGCTTGGTGGTTGGGAGAACCCGACACTGAGGATGGAACAGATTGCTGAGATGAATTAGTATCAGAGGCAGCCAATGAGGCAGGACATTGATTGCTACTTTCCGGATTAGAAGGCATCTCCTGCTGAAGATGCTTAGATGGAGGTGGTTGGCCAGAGTAAATCTTAGTCTGGGGCTGCTGCAGCTGACTTGAAGAATGAGGTGCCATAGCTTGTTTTGCAAGCTGGACAGGATTGTGTGCTGATCCAGAATATACTCTATGACCTTGCATCAAGCTAGTAGCTTGCTCACCTTTCTCGGCAGATTGATTTGCCTGATTGTTAGAAAGCCCATTCATTAGAGAGGGATCTTTCTGCAAGTTCTGGTGCATCATCATGTTCCCTCTGCCAACTCCCTTCAATAATTTAGCTTGTTGTTGAGATTGTGACTGCTGTCGCTGTGGAGGATGGTGCCTGCCTGCTTGTTGAAGCTGCTGCCCCCCGGTCTGACGCGGTCTTTGCTTGCTCATCTGGGTTGTTAGACTGCTGCCCGCAGTTTGAGCAGGCCGTGCAAGCCCATGAGTTGGCAATGCATGAGGTTGGGGCATTGGGGTCATTGAGGTGGGGGATGTCAATGGAGAAAGTGATACTGGCGGCGAAGAAGATTGTGATGTGGTCTTGGGACTTTTTTGCAAAGAAGATGAAATAGGAAGTTGGGCCTGTGGATGTGGAAATTGTTGCTGTTGCAACAGCCGCTGTTGCTGGTGCCTCTCTTTAGCAAATCGAATTGCATAAGCTTGTTGCTGTGAGTTGGTGGCATGATTAGCCCCTTGAAGATGAGGGTGATGAGGGCTAAGCATAAGTGGCTGCTGTGAAGACATAGGATGTGATTGCTGATGATGAAGTGGATATGGTGAGACGGGAGAGGCAGGCAGGTTGGGGAATGAGGAACCCAACCCACCAAATGGAGCAACCACTTGGCTGTTCCCCTGAGAGGCCTGCAGCTGAAGCTCAGGAACCACCATTTGCCTCTGAGCTTCCTGATTCTGTGGTAGCTGTAAGAGAAAGATACCCGAAGCGAGTCATTGAATTAAACATGTAAGGAATATATGGCAACTGCAGAGTTGAAAATTATATGTTCATAATGTGTTCCTATGTATCAGCAACGACAAAAAGAGAAGAAAATGATGCAGAAACTAGCGTGAAACAACAAATTTTCAACCAAACATGCAAGGAGTTGTGTGACACAGTACCATGAAATGCATCAAAATTGGGATATTAGATGTCCATAACATGCTCCTTACATCAGCAACCACAAAAAGAGCAGAATATGATGCAGAAACTAGCATCAAGTAACAACTTACAAATTGTGGAAGTGCATAATCTTCATAGAACACTCAAAAGTTTACCCCTTCAGTACATAAAAGTGCATCTACTCTCCTAGCGAAGTCATGAAATCTTATATCTGAATGCAGTTCACTGAAAGCGAAACAATCTTTATCTTTCGCAGATTGTCTCTTCTTGATTTAGCTATAGCTGTGATTTTGGAAGCATTTAACACATATCAAACGACGCAAAGGTGAGAATAATATTGCCTCCTGTTTTCTCAACGCATTAGTTACAACAACAACAACAACAACAACAGCCCAGTGAAATCCCACATCTTGGGGTCTGGGGAGGGTATAATGTACGCAGACCTTACTCCTACCAAGATAGGATGGCTGTTTCCGAGAGACCCTCGGCTCAATAGAAGCATAAAAAGGGGGTCAGATAAGGTTAAAAGATTTAAAACGATATTGCAATGAAATAATGCAAGCGACACAGTAAAACAGGATAATCAAGGAATTCAAAGCGATATGGAAATGCAAATCACGAAAGCGGCACAGATAAAATAGAGTAATCAAAGTACAGAAAGTAGCAAATAATAACATAAATCAAAGCACAAGAAATTATAATGCGCTAATGCGCCTACTAATAAGGAAAGATAACGAGACTTATATACTAGCCTTCTACCCTAATGTGGGTCCTCCACACCTTCCTATCTAAGGTCATGTCCTCGGTAAGCTGTAACTGCATCATGTCCTGTCTAATCACCTCTCCCCAATATTTCTTTGGCCTACCCCTACCTCTTCTGAAACCATCCATGGCTAACCTCTCACACCTCCGCACTGGGGCATCTATGTCTCTCCTCTTCACATGCCCAAACCATCTCAGTCGCATTTCCCGCATCTTGTCTTCCACCGAGGCCACTCCCACCTTATCCCGAATAGCCTCATTTCTAATCCTGTCGCTCCTAGTGTGCCCACACATCCATCTCAACATTCTCATCTCGGCAACTTTCATCTTTTGAACGTGAGAGATCTTAACTGGCCAACACTCCGCCCCATACAACATAGCCGGTCTAACCACCACTCTGTAGAACTTGCCCTTCAGTTGTGGTGGCACCTTCTTGTCACATAGCACTCCTGAAGCTAGCCTCCATTTCATCCACCCTACCCCAATACGATGTGTGACATCATCGTCAATCTCCCCGCTGCCTTGCATGATAGACCCAAGGTACTTGAAACTACTTTTCTTTTGGATGGCCTGAGCACCAAGCCTAACTTCCACGCCAACCTCCTGGGGTGTCTCACTGAACTTACACTCTAAGTACTCTGTCTTGGTCCTACTTAGCTTAAATCCTTTAGACTCCAAGGTATGTCTCCAATCCTCCAGCTTAGCGTTAACTCCGCTACGAGTCTCATCGATCAGGACTATGTCGTCCGCGAAAAGCATACACCATGGCACCTCACCTTGAATTTGTCGCGTCAATCTATCCATCACCAAGGCAAATAAAAACGGACTAAGAGCTGATCCTTGATGCAACCCCATCACAACTGGAAAGTGCTCTGAGTCCCCTCCTACTGTCCTTACTCTAGTTTTGGCTTCCTCATACATGTCCTTGATCACCCTAATGTATGCTACAGGTACACCTTTAGCCTCCAAACATCTCCATAGGATTTCTCTTGGAACTTTATCGTAAGCCTTTTCTAGGTCGATGAATACCATATGCAAGTCCCTCTTCCTCTCCCTATACTGCTCCACCAGTCTCCTCACAAGATGAATGGCTTCTGTAGTTGAGCGTCCCGGCATAAATCCGAACTGGTTCTCTGAAATAGACACGCCTCTCCTCACCCTCATCTCCACCACTCTTTCCCACACTTTCATAGTATGGCTTAGTAGCTTGATACCTCTATAGTTTTCGCAACTCTGGACATCCCCCTTGTTTTTGTATAGAGGGATCATTACGCTCGACCTCCATTCTTCGGGCATCGTTGCCGTCTTAAAGATGACATTAAACAACCTAGTCAGCCACTCCAAACCTGTCGAGCTCGCGCTCTTCCAAAATTCCCCAGGGATCTCGTCAGGTCCGGTCGCTCTTCCCCTGCGCATCCTACGGACAGCACCCTTAACCTCCTCGACCTTAATACTCCTGCAATACCCAAAATCGTGACGCCTCCCTGTATGCTCCAAATCTCCCAACACGATGTCTCTCTCCCCTTCTTCATTCAAGAGTTTGTGAAAATATGACTGCCATCTCTGTTTAATGAGAGTCTCCTCTACCAATACTTTTCCATGCTCATCTTTAATGCACTTCACTTGATCCACATCGCGCGCCCTTCTCTCCCGCACCCTCGCATTAGTTAGAAATAAATAAATGAATCTCCCTCAGAATCTTCTAATTTTTTAGGACACGTTTTCCACATCAAAATTTGCTAGTTTGCCTAATTGAACTGCTATGTTTACTATCCATGATCGTGTGGACTCTACTCTTCAAGAACAATGACTACAGATCAGATTGTAACAAAATCTCAGAGGTCACAGTGAAAAAAAAGAGCAAGGTAGTTGTAATAAAATAGCAGGGGTCTATTTTAAGTCCTCCAGCAAGGTACTAGAAATCCTTTAAATTGGATCAACAAGGAAATCTTTTCGTATGCCAACTTCACCAATGGACCAAATAAGAGCAACAAGAGAAAAGCAATCAAAACCAAGCAGCTGACTAACCCGCATCATGTGCAAACCATCGCGAGGTCTCATCATTGAATTCACCTGATTAGAGCTCACTCCAGAATGTGTATTTACAGTGTTTGGCATTGTTACCATCCCAGATGAAAGCATGCTTCCAGAATTCAACATAGACGGTGATGCAACTGCCTGGAACCCAGGCCTTGCCATTGGAATACCTCTATTAATTCCACCCATCATACCCGCACTGTTGCCACCGGAAAGAGTACGAACACCACCACGATCAGTGGTTGCAGGAACCCCAGGAGCAGACATATTGGGTTGCATATTTCTCATTTGATTATACTGCTGCAATCGCTGATTTTCATCAACTGGAAGAGAAGCAGATCTAGGAACAACATATCTAGCATCCCTGGGAGCACAATTACCAAATTGGCACATGATGAGGAAAATCCCAAACATATTTTTTAAGCATAATCCATTCATTACCTAACAGATGCATTAAGGGGACTTGACGATGATGGAAAGTTGTTACCACCAATCATACTGGTGGAACCCTGGACTGCAGAGTTTGCACCAGAGGCTGGGAGCACTGAGTTCAATGCAGACTGACTTGAAATAGATAATCCACTTGGGCGCGGACCTTGGCATCCAACAGAAAGATAGTCTGGACTAGGCGAGGGCGCATCACACAGGTCCAAAGGTCTTCATATAACAAGCAGAATGAACCACAAAGAAAATAATAATTAAGAGTTAGCCAGCTTTTGTAATTACCAACTTGAGAAGTGTCCAACTCTACATTAAAGCATCACCGAAAGACTTACGTAAGAATAGGGCCTCCGTTCAGATTATTTGGACAAAGTTGGGAAAGAGCATGTGTGTGCGAATCATGTGGTTGCTGGAGTTGTCTTGGATCATGTTTATAGCCCTTCATTGAAACAGGAATGCATACATCAACTTGGAGCTCAGATGTATAATGCAAACAAACAGAAATAAATCTCTGCTCTGTACACATAACATACTCTTTTAACGTATTTCAACATTCTGCAGGCTAGTAAAACATATTCCCTCCCCGTCCCAATTTATGTGGTGGTGTTTGACTGGTCATCGAGTTTAAGAATGAAATGAAGACTTAAAATTTGTGGTCTAAAACAAACCAAAGATATTTGTGCGGCTACAAGTCATCTCATTAAGGGTAAAATGGGAAGTTTAAAGTTAAATTGTTACTAAATATTGAAAGGTCTCATTCTTTTTGGGATTGACTATAAAGAAAGAAGTGTCACATAAATTGGACCAGAGGGAGTATAATATTTTCTCAGGTTACTAAGTTATAATCTTATTTACATTGTAGCAAGATTACATATGGAAAATCTCCATCAACCTGAAGGAGATTAGGTGGGTGTCACCAGGAAGTATAAGGGATGTACTAAATTGTTGAAGCAGAGATGGCAATTTAACCAGTCAAAAGGAGAGATGGAGGATTGTACGAGCATGCATTTGGTGGACTGTTTGGAAAGAAAGAAATCAAAGAAGTTTTGAGGACAAGCAATGCAGCATTCAGAAGTTGGAGATGAAATGCTTAGTCCTTCACTATGTTTGGTGTAAACAATAATATTTTGCAGAAGCTGGAGATAATTTTGATGTTCTAGACAGTATGTAAGAGACCATACAGATAGGAAATGTTACTCGTATCTTTCCTTACTTTTGGGAGACTACGCAGCTTGTGTAGTATACCTGTTTATATATAAATGTTACCATTCTCAGAAAAAAAGGATAATCTGATATCTAGAGCTGCTAGGATGAAACAAAGACACCAGTCCAGGACAATATACCAAGTGTTCTGAATATGGTATTGGTCTTTTTGATAAATCGCACGTCACTTTTTTTGGTTGGGTTCGGGGTGGGGTTGTAAAAGTAAGGGTACTTCATTCATAAAAACAGAACCAAAAAAAAAAAAAAAGACAAGCTATAAGCATTCATATTGAGGTAAGAAAGGTTTCTTCCTTCTCCCAAAATATCACATTTCCTCTCCTTGACACCCATAAATAAGTGGAATAGATTCCTATGGGAAAAAAAAAATGCATTTGAAATATTGGGTTGTAATGAAAAGATTAGAATTGAAATTTTTGGAAGCACGGCATTTGATTTCTCGTCTCCTACAAAAAAAAAAAATCACACTTCAAATTAATATGCACTTTCTTTATCCCAAATTGATATCAACTATTCTTACTAGGTGCCAAATAAAAAAATTATGCAGTCTCTATTGATTCACACTATATAGCACAAATACTCCTGCAAAGCCACTCTACACTTTTTTACCCTAGAAAACAAAGCACTCGGCAGTTTCCTTGTTTCCCCAGTTTGCATAAAACAGGACAATTTTTTTTTTTTTTTATGACAAGGGAACCCGCACAGGGACAAATTTTTAGATCTCATTCAACAACTGTATTCAAATAAACACAGAAATTCAACTATGAATAGAGGTAATATTAGACACACATGTTAAGGGAATATAAATTCACTGGCATGGTAAACAAAAATTGCAGTGAAGTAACGAAAGTTAATATGATAATTTCCCAATAACAGACTATGCTGGATAAAGGACCAATACCCTATCCCCTTCCCCTCCCAAAATTTCCTATCCTATTTTCTATGATAGAGTTTACATCGGCATAAAGATAACCAGCACATTAAACTAATATAAAATTTGACGTAACCAAGGGATACATCAATTTAACAGTTATACGGTTTCAATACAGAAAGCACCACATCACGGCTTCAGTTCAATTGCTTTAAAATCCCAAGTTCTTGTTACAACAAGTAGATCATTCTTATTGTAAAAATATGCCAAATTTTGTTTTTCCTTTTATAAGTAATATCGCAAAATGTGCTATCAAAGTCCACCAGCAAGGAAATGCACATGTTTTATGCATAATACAATGTACTTTTCCTTTTCTGATGAATCAGCTGGTGATCTTACAAATAGTAACATATCCAGCAATTACTCTCCATGCAAGAATATTTCAAACTATTCTTCACACAAGTGTTATGCAGTCTTAATTCAAAGTTTAGTTTGTCAAATTAAGCTGATTGTGCTGAAATCCCATCTCTAATTCCCTAGTTGGATAAACAATTTAACCTTCACAAACATAAGTCATCAAGGGCCCTAGGGAAGTGATTGTGGAGATTAAAGATTGAGAAGCACACCCTATAGAGGGAGGTGATGGTAAAAAGCATGGAATAGTGGAAGGGGAATGGAAGACAAAATGTGTAGTCTCTAGAGGAATACCGTAAAAGGATGGGAAGACTTCAGCAGCAGCATTGCATACAGGATAGGAGATAGAAGCATAGTTAGCTTCTAGAGCCAGAGTGGGGAAAATATGTTGACACTCAAGTTCTCGAATATTTGCAGAATCTCGTGCGGCTCTAGAGGTGACGAGGGAAGAGTTGATCTAATATTTAAAAAGAATCTATATAACATTCCTAAGATTGGAAGATTGTTGAATTTCAAGGCCTAATTGAAAGGCTATGCAAGTACATAACACACTGCTTGTGAAGGTAGGTGTGAGGAGCGAAAGTACAACAACAACATACCCAGTGTAACGCCCAAGGTGGGATTTGGGGAGAGTACTGAGTACGCAGACCTTACCTACCATGTGGAAGTAAAGAGGTGGTTTCAGATAGACCCTTGGCTCAAGGAAAGCATTTCAAAGCAGTATGGAAAAAGAAAATATGGAAGTGAAGAAGCCATAGAAAATATTACGGAAAGCATTACATAGCATTGCCGCCCTACCTTTCAAGGTGGGGGTTAGGTCTGCGTACACTCTACCCTCCCCAGACCCCACATGGTGGGATTATACTGGGCTTGTTGTTGTTGTTGTGTATTACGTAGCATTAGGGACAATAACCACAACAAAATAATATGATAACCGAAGCACAAGAAACAACAGGTAGTAACAAATATCGAAGAATAAGAAACTACGAGAATAATGCTAATACTACAGGTAAGGAGAAGCAGATACAGTGCTCCAAACTACCCCCAAGCCTACCTATCTTACAGGAAAGCGAGACAGCACTCAATTACCTACTAACCTTTTACCCTAATCCATGACCTCCATATCCTCCTATCTAAGGTCATGTCCTCGGTAAGTTGAAGATGTGCCATGTCCTGTCTAATCACCTTTGTGAGGACAAAAAGTGTTCTTGGTAAAGTCATTACTATAAGCTCTTAGTTAGGATTTAGGAAAGAATTGGATTTCCTGCACTCCTTTTTTCTCAATTGTGGTGTTCGGGCTAGCTTGCGCGCACCTCGACTAATTCCACTGGGTACTTACTACCGTCCCATCAGCATAGGTACGGGATAACTCTGTCCATCAAGGCATAGACAGATGGGAATAAATCACCTGGTGTTTTTTGCCTCCGCTTGAATTTAACCTTAGACCTTACGGTTCTCAATCCACTTCATTGATCACGAGGCCACACCGCTAGGAGTTGGGTTTCCTACACTTATCAGTTTAGGTTTTCATTGTTCCAAGAAAAATATGTTTTTTTACTTGATTGGCAGCAAGGGGAGGGACACTCACAATTGCGAGTTCGAGAAAGAGGATCACATGTCAATTCCTGTTTTAGGTTCAAATCAGATGAAGACAAGGGTCATCTCCAGTTTTGTCAGTTGACAACTCACTTGTGATGGGAGAGCTTTAAAATGATTCAGACTACAATGGGAGATGCCTAACACAATGACGGAGGCCCTATTCAGTTGGCCTTTCGAAGAAGGAAGAGAAGATGAAGGGCTGGGATCTTTTTGAAGAAGAGGAATAACAGAATCTTTTAAGGGATAGAAAATGACTATGCACATCTAAGGAATGGCCTCTCATTTCAAGATTCTTTTTGGTGTACCGTGAAGTTCCACTTTGTCTAGAAGATTTGGTGTTTTTTGGAAGAGAATCATATTTCTGCTATAGGATCTCTAACTTTTGGTATACTGCTGATATTTTCCATCACTAATAAAGTATTACCTTATAAAAAATTCAAGCTAGGTGTCTGGGTTACTAGATGTCTCAAACCCAGCCTTCACATCTATTGGGCATTTGGGACATTAGTAAACTCGTATTATTGCAAAGACTTACCCTTATTCTGACCCATCAAGTTTTGTAGCTATGTTGTCTTGAGCAATGCATTACAGAAAGCCTAATCTCCTATTGGTCCTAGTATGATAGACAACCAAATGGCAACCCCAAATACCAAAGCTACCTGGTATAATAATTTCATAAACACGTCGTGAAGATGTGAGAGGAAAATAAAGTTGCTCCATGTATACTAAACCGGCAGATAACAGACCAGCAAACTGTAGCTCAAGGACCATGAAATAAGGGACTTCTCACTTTAATATGACCAAGAAGCTAGATAAATTCTGACACTTTAGTAAAAGATTTATTTCCCTCACTATTTCTGATAGCTTCTAACAAAGAAGCAACATTAGCTCAATATAGAGTTAACAACTGTTGGACACCAATTTTAAGGAGAAACTTACAGGATTGGGAAGTTGATGATTTTCTTTCTCTATTAGAAAGTTTGGGACAAAGTACTTTGGTGGCAGATTTTCAGGACAGAATACTCTGGGGCAATTCTAAGGAAAAGATTTTCACTGTGAAGGAATGTTACAACAACGGGTGCTCTCAAAATAGCCTTTTAGAGGTTTGGCCTTGGAAGCTTGTATGGAGAACCAGACAGCCTCTCAGAGTTACTTGCTTCACTTGGACTGCACTGAAGGAAGCATGCCTAACACAAGACAATCTTAGAAGGAGAGGTGTAATAGTCGTTAACATGTGTACCATGTGCAAGCAGACCAATGAAAGTGTCAACCATCTATTTTTGCACTGCCCTGCAGCAGCTAGCCTCTGGTTTTTCTTCTACTCTATGCTTGGTCTACAATGGGTAATGCCCTTCAACATCAAAGATGCATATGCTGACTGGATACTCTGGAGAGTTGACAAATCCATTAAAAGAATTTGGAGAATGATCCCAGCAGTAATTTTTTGGACCCTATGGAAGGAGAGAAACAACAGATGCTTTGAAGGAATCTCAACTCCTATTTGCTCTCTAAAGTCTAGGTGTTTAGTTAGTCTTTTTAGTTGGCATTTTTTTGCCCCTTTAAACAATGTGGGTAACTTTCTAGATTTTATCAGCTCCTTTTCTCTAGTTCAGTAGAGATAGGATATCTTTAGATTGTTCTACAGGTTTTGCCAAGCCTGCCAGCTTTTCCCATCTGTAACCTTGCATCTTCTTGATGTTTTACTAATGAATTTTATTACTTTACCAAAAAAAAAAGAAGCTAGATAAATTCTATAGAGAAATGCTAATGCAAGAATACCTGATTCTTTCGTAAAAGATATTTCTGCCCGATCAAGATCATTTTCTCAAAATGAGATCTAAGTGTATCCTCTTCCATTGGCCCCTGCAAACGCTGAAACAGTTGCCTGGCACTTCCCTGAATGATGTTTAGCATGTTCATTCAAATTACTGAAATTGGGTAAAAAAGTAAACACCAAGGTAAGAGAGAAAAGAAGAGAATTGTTGAACCTTGGGAATGCCAGGTAATGTAGAAGGATAAGGTTGAGATGATCCTGAATCATCAGCACTGTCAGCACCATCACCACTACTTCTGTCCATTAGTATTTTATGTCGTTCTTTGCATTCCTTTGGTTTGCGGTAGATACACTGCAATTACTCAAGACGACTCGTTAAAAGCAGTGAAAAGATAAAGGTAAAAGAATGATTAAAAAAAGGGTTTAGCACACAGCAAAGAAAGTAGATATATGAAAGATTTAAAATCATCTACTTTTAAGAGTAGTCTGGCTAAAATATGGTAAGAAAACTCATGAATATGCTCACCTTGAATTGTAAAGTATTGTTGAAAGCATCACTTACAAGCTCCCAATTTGGACCCATGTCATGCACCAGGACAACGAGTGCCTAAAATTTGATGTCAATTCCATTAATACAGTCAGTTGAAAAGAAGTAGAAGTAGGTCTATATCAAATCAAAAAGAAACCAACCTGGTCCTCGAATAGTGACCATGGACTTCCTGAACCTGCTTGTCCAGCAGACATCTGCATGAGATTGCAATAATCAAATTTATTTTTATTAGTGGATAAATCTTCAGATAATCATTCCAACAAACAAAAGCAAATTGAAACAGAGCAACAGATTCTAGCATACACAAGTACCTTCAAAGTTTTGGCTCTCCTACCCTGATCCCTACCACTAAGCATTCTCATAAGCTTATTTGGGTTCGACATGTTACTCATCTGGGAAGCCGCTGGAGATGGGACAAATCCACCAGCAGGGCCAACATTTTCAAAAGAATTTTCAAGTGACTGCCTCATCATCTTTGGCTTCTTTGCAATATGTTGACCGAATAAACCTTCAATAAGGGAGTGCCGTTATACAAGAAGAATATTTATTATCAAGCTCTTAAACTGATGCGAAGTTAATAAGAACCGTACCATTATTACCATTAGAATCAAGTTGATGGCTCTCCAATCTCTTTCTCGAAGGATCCCTCTGAAACCCAACAAGTTATAAACAATCACATAGCTGTTACAGAAAAATGTGTGTGTGTGTGTGTGTACACATGACATAACACAACATAACAGAATATAATATACAGAGAGAGAGAGAGAGAGATCTGGTTATCAAAACACTGTACATTAGCATTGCCATTCTTAAAACCATCAGGAGGAAATGATACCACATACTTCTCCAACATGCTGAAATTTGAGTCATCAATAGCACAGAAGTTTTTGTTACATAAAATTGGTTCTGATAATCATGGCATATTCACATACTTGAACAGCAGGATCAAGAAAGAATATCTAAATGTTGCCCCTCCCAAAGAAAAAGGAAAAAACAACAAAGAGGCACACATATGCAAAGAGATACATCTATGACCAATAAATGACAAAGAAAACAGAGTTGGTTCAAGCTATCAGCGACGTGCAGGAAAAGAGAAAGGGACCAAAAGATCGACACAAAAACCTCGGTAAACTAGCGTGCAATGCTAACAGATAAAAAAATCACTAATAAATTGAGCCACTATGTGAAAGAAAAAGAATAAATTGACAATTCATTGTGACACACCTATAGGTGGATCACTTCCCTAACTGAGCTCTAACTGGAGAGTGCAAAAATTTACAGTATAGTGCAGTTAGGTTCACTATGTGAACAAGAAAAAGGAAATCACCTGCTCGTTTTGAAAATTAGAATCAGCCTGCCATCGTTGTTCATATGTGGAACCCTGCATCGATGAGAATGCAGTCGTCAAGAAAAAGCAAACATTGAGATGCTTCTAAACCAAAAACAAGTTGTTTACCAGAATCTTCAACTTTTTCTTCTTTTTGGGTTTTGAAACTTCAGCGGAGTCAAATGGTAAATGCTTCTCGAAATCCCCCACTGACTCGACTTCCAAACAATTTGGCATATGTGATCCCCCGTGCAAAGTACTCTGATCATCCTGAAATGAACTGGTATCGCCACTTGAAGCATCAGTTTTGATTGGCAACTGAGCACATCCAGATGTTGTTGCACTGTAAGGACTGAGAACTCTTTGCCTGGAAGCAGTACGCATACGCTTTGTTGGAATAGACGCATTAAGATTGCTAGATGGCCTTCTTCCCAGTTGCATATATTGATGAGTACCAAGTTTGTATTCCGCACGTTGTGTATATGGTACATCAGCGCGAACATCATATGGTCTTCCACTATACGCCTTTATGTGGATCTTCCTTTTCTTCTGGGAATTTCTTGAAGATTTGTGACCTTCAATGGCAACTGATGTATCATATGGACTTGTCTCTCCTTCATCCTCTTCAAATGCATAGTCTTGAGATCCAAAGTCTGAATACGGATACAGCAAGAAATATGACCAGCTAAAAAAAACAGTACCAGGAGGCAACAACCTCCCAAGAACTTACAAAATTAAAAAGAGAACAGAGAAAAAAAACCTGGAATTGTATCGCATGCCGATGTCTCCACCTCTTCGTGCAAGCTACTACCAGTTTTCTGGAATTTCAAATAATAGACTAGCATCAACAAGTAGGATTAGAACACAAAACAAGTACAGCGAAAGCCAGCAAAAGCGGCGTTGGCTACAAGGCCGGACTGAATATAGCTGAGTTAAAACTCTTTCTACTCACCTCTATCAGTCAACAGCACCAGGCATGTTGACGTTGTATTGCTGTGTATCAACAAATATGCACAAGCAATATATCAATCGTGAAGTAAAGTATGGCAGCACCAGCAAGAAGTTTTACATACATGCTCTGTTCCAAACAATCTGTCGTACTTTCTACTGAGGATTATGGTAAAATTGTCTCAGGAAACATACTCCATGCACAATACATTACTTCTCCAATAATCTACGATTAAAAAAAGGTGCTCCGCGACCATTTTGAAATTACAAAACAATCAAATAGTTGAAAGAATCAACTATATCTACACCTTTAGACACATTATGTAAGTATAAAAAAGTTATATGCAAAATATAACTTCAAATATTACCTAAGTAATCATGTCCAAACAAAATGGAACACCTAAACATGGAAAAAGAGAGTCATAATGACTACCAAAACAATAAACTGTCATTGACTAATGCACAGGAAGAAACACATCATGTTTGGTCCTTATTAATCCATCATACATTGTAATTAAAAAAAGAAAAGCACATGCAATTTCCAAGTAAATGTAATCGTTTAAGATGCTAAAGCTTTTGCAGTACATCATAAAAACAAAGTGGGAGCAAGACACAACAGCCACAAATACGATCTTCTGTTCATTTCTCAGATGCAGACAACCAACCACCAATAATGGCTTGGATTAAGCTACAATAATCTTCAGACTACAAGATTATGAGTAAAGTTCCTCAAGAAGTGCAAAATGAGCTCCGTATGGCTCTTGACCACAAGTTAAAAGAAAAACACGTGAACCAGGAAGAATTTTCCTGTGTGGCAGGTAATGCAAGGGCAAGAAATCACATTTCCTCCTGTTATTGTACTCTATTAGTCAAAGTACAGCTTAGACTTTAGACTGCATACTGTTCATGCATCTTTATAAAAAATCTTGACAACTTTCTCTACATAAGAAGTATATAGAAGAATGTTCAAGAAAATAACTTGGCTGCCAAACAAACAACTTACATCAAAAGATCAATTTTCCCCCATTATATTAAGACCTAACAAACACAATGATCATATTTTAACAATTTCCATTTTCAGCAAGTGTGGTCACATAATTCATAATAGGAGAAAACCCGACAAAGTGTACATCCTTTTCTCGACAATCCACTTATTATTTTAGTATTTATCCCCTTAGGTAGGAAAAGATAAAGCCCAACAAAGGATCACTATTAAGAATTTAAACCTAACAGAATAAAAGGACACCAATTAAGGACAATTCGACACAGCTTGAGTACGTGAGAGACACTGCAGTTGTAACAAATGTTCAAGTTACGTTATTAGATTCGCTTCCTGACTAGACATTGAATAAAATAAAGTTGGATTCTCCAATATGATCTCATAATACTTGTATCTAGGCAAAGGTCCACCAAACGTGTTGGATGAAATGGGCAATTTGCAACTCAACAAGTCAGAAGATGTAAAATCAAGCATTGGCGAAATTGTGATTCTCAATATATTACCTCGCAGTGCAGCACATGAGATTCTATAGACTTTCTGTAGGCATCCATTGCTCCAACTGAGACGGCATAGAAGAGGTTCTCCTGCAAGAAGGCATGAGGATCACTTAGAAGGATTACCATTTTCTGAGCTAAAATCATACGAAGTATCACCCCAGGAAAGCGAACGAATGAGCACTCAAAACAATCCCTAAAATATGTTCATGGAGAAACATTAAAAGACTAGAAAGATCAGAAGATAGTGACGTGTAGAACATATATATACTTCTCCCAAATGATCTTCCCGTGGCGCATCCATGATTCCAGCATCAGACACCCTCTCTGGAGTCACCGGAGGTTCAGCAAGACTTTGTGGAACATCAGAGTCATTGTATTTCAGAAATCTCATGGCATATTCCCTAATAGCAAGAGCATGACCCTTTCTAGAAATTGGTAGCTCCAGTTGTTTGCTTTTCCCCTGCCAGGAGCATAAAAAACTGCGAATTAAGGACCAAGATCTCCTCTCACCAGCCTTTCAACGGAAGCAAGTACACAGGAAAATGCAGAAGTTTAACTACTTGGAATTAGTAGCTTCACAAGCAATGTCATTTGTTCTAAAGGTTGTTCTGTTTGATTATAACCAGCTACATTTAACTTTTTTCTTGCTAAAGAACAACCAATAAATTATCCGAACTTTAATCCAGTTGCATTGAGATCATATACATTGAGGCAGCTCTTCAAACCAAGCAGCTTATGTATATACAAGTTCAAAATTAGTACATCCTGTTAGAAACAATTGCATATTACCCAATGCTTATGCGGGAAGTGAATCACATAATTGAGAATTCTTGTAATTGTACTACGTAGCTCATACAAAAATCAGATCCAATGTAATAGAAATGCAACGGAAAAATTGCCGCAAACGCCGTCTAGTCTGATAACAGGGCTCATCAATTTCATTGTTGGAATACATGAATAATTACATAAGTATGTCTCAAGCAATTACGTGAAAATACTTTTAGCTTTAAGCTATTGGGTTCATCCTTCTATTTAAATTTAGAGGATTGGCCTTAAATCAGGCAATGATACAAGCCTATATCTGCATATAGCAGAACTATAATAATAAACAAATAAACGAACATACACACATAAATACATATGTGTGTGTGCTTGTGTGCGCATGAAATCAGCATAGCGATCACCTATTCCATACTCAAATGCATTTTCAGAAGAAAGGGGTTACAGCACTACATACAACCAATAGGCAGATAATTCCATGACAACTGACAATGGCCAAAAAAATTGCTCCACCAGGTAGAAAACTAGGGCATGATTTACTATCCTCCATAGAAAAATTGTTTAACCTCATGGACCAGTAAAAAGGAACAAAAGAGCAAATATATACATAAAATAACAAAAGACAGACAAAATTATTTCAAGAAAGGAAGGAAAAAAAAAAGTAACAAAAGAAGATAATACTGTGTCATCTATATACCTCGATCGACTGCCAGAAGCCAATGACGGCTTTGGCCATTATATGAGCTACATTTTTTAGCTTGCAACTACTATTTTGTTCTTGGTATCGTGACCGTGCAGAAAAGGCAACTCGATGGCACAATTGAGCCGTTGCAGTCATTTTCCAAAGACGTTCCTACATGAAGAGAGACTTTTAAATAAGTGCCTAAGTTTGGAAAAAAACATACTGAAAAAAAATTCCAGAACCTAAATGAAAATTTTATCATGTTTTAACCATTCAGTTATGGCACTTAAAAAAGCTACTAGAAAAGCCGAAATGAAAGAGGCTCTAATGACAAGGGTCAATTAAGTCACACCTGCGCAAAATCATTTGCCAGCCAAACCATTTCCTCAAGCACATAATCCCAGTGAGATTTCCGACGATTCTCCACTGGAAAGGACACAGCAGATAACTGTGCAATTCTTTTACGTTTCGCCTGTTTGTTATATTGTATTAGATCTTTACAGCCAAATAACAAAGTCATAGCAGTATTTTTACAAGATCGACCAAAAGAGGATGTGAAGTCTAAAGAATAAAGCAAAAACCTCTATAATATGTGCCTCTTTCAATATTGAGTCTTCATCACCCCTGGTAGCAAGTTTAACGATGATCCCAGGTGCTTGTGCCTCAGAGGAAAGATTTAGAACTGCATGTGGTGATACATGCTGGGAAGGCTCAGGTATTCTGGACTCGATTGAACCCTGACGCCCAACAATACAAGCATATCCTTTTTGGGAGTTGGAACTATCACTTGTCTTTGTACTGGGTTTCCTCTCAGTTTCTGATGGAGATGGGCCAACTGCTTCCACTGGGGTGGTAATTTTATCTTTTACCTCAGTCTGCAGATTAGCTTTACTGCCAGCAAATTGTTCCTGTGATGTATCTATAAAATCATTCTGGTCATTTTTGGGACCAGAATTCCATATCTCATTAGTCAAACCACAACTGTCATCAGCTTTCGCCTCTTTCTGTTCTTCAAGATTGCTTTCTATAACTGGTGTTCCCTCTGGCACTGACAGTTGTTCCTTCAAGTCGCCATTGGAGTCTAAGTTTGTTGGGTCGGTAGACATCTCATTAATAGTATTTCGATCCAGATTATGGGTAGCCCGAGTGCAAGAAGATTCTGAATCTAAACCTTTTGTACCCAATGCTGCCCAACTGCTTTGAGCATCAATTGGTATGCTTTTCTGGTCACTCTTCCCACAAATTAACCCATTTATATGGCTGGAACTAGCTTGATTCTCAAGCCCTGCTGCAGCTGTACACAACTGACCTTCCTGGCCAGCAGAACCTACCCCTTCTTTTCCCAGTGATGATTGAGGCTTTTCAGGACCTTCCTGAATAGACATTTCCTCGACACCAGTGAGTGAGTACTGATCACGTTTGTTATTCAGCAAACCTCTGGAAGCACTAACTTCAGGAATGCTATCCGCCAGATCATCTTTCTTCAGGTAAGTAGTTGCCTCTGCAGCTTTAACGTCATGAACTTCAGAATCCAGCTGATTATCAGATGGCGGAGTTTTAACAGGCATAAAACCATTTGGACTAGAAGGCAATGCAATGTTCAAAGAAGAGTTCTGGTCTTTCGGATTTTCTCCATCAGATACCAGTCCTTTTACATCTTTAGAAAAACGTTGTGAAGGCAAAGATGTGCCATGACCACCACGAGCAAGAATTATATCAGTAGAACTTGACCTAGTGCCATCCCCATTAGGCCGGGGCCTGTATCTTCGCTTGTAAGCTTTTCTAGGGACGCCAAAAGTGGCAGAATCGCCCAATTCTTTTGCATTTCGACTTCTATCCAACTTAGATGACTGCTCTGATGGAGTAAGATTGCTCCTGCCGGGGTGTCTATAGGACCTATCACCTTCAATGAATTCATTTTCACCATCAAATAGCATGAGATTGTCAGCACTGTTGGGTTCACAAAGTTGAGGAGCCCCAAGTCGACCACTACTTTCAACTGAGTCTCCATGAGGTGAAGCAGTAATTGCAAAACTACCTTTTGCTTCACTAGAATGCATAAAGAAAATTAGCAATCATAAAGGATTAGAAAAGCTAACAGAACTCCGAAAAATTACCTGGTCACGGGCTGATCTGGATGTTGATCTGTCAGAGAAGTAGATTGAACACTAAGTGAAGCAGCATTCCCAAATTTGAAATCCAGTGGATCACCAAACTGCAATAAGAAGAATCAAGTCATGCCAAAAATGTAAGAGGATAATTTCTGAAAATCTAATAATAAGCAGTCCAACTATCATACTTTCGCATGAAATTCTAACTCTCTTCTCGTTTCCTCTAGGAAACCACACTCCTGCCTGTTAACAACAACAAATCTCACTGTAAGCATAGAGGCAATACTAAATCATTAAATTCCATGTAGGCAGGTCAAGGAAGTGAAGCAGCATGCTAGCATTACCTAAGCTCATTATTAACCTCCTCATATGCTGAACTCTGCGGAGAAGTTTTGTTACCAATTCCAACTCCGCCTTCAAAAACTCCTCCCATGGAATCAACCTCGGCATTGACTACGGGATCAGATTCCGTACCACATCTATGCATTCCCACCTTGGAAACTATAGGGTCTTGCCCTCCATCAGTACAAGCCTCGATCAAATTCCTAAAGACAAAGACAACACTTAGACACCATGCAGGAACTGAAATACCAACAAGAGAAGTAACAACTGGTATTAGCATTTAGATAACAGTATATGTAAACCCCTTTTGTGGATATATATAAGGACTTGTTCAAAAAGTATCTTTTGAAGCCCACATGCAAGAATTCGGTTTTATTACCTTTTGTGCTTCTATGAACTTAAAAACTATTCTGGTTGCAGCCTCAATCCCGTCCAACTCTTTCTTGAATAAGTGCAAAAGAAAACAGAAAAAAAGAAACCCCACTTTGTAAAAAGTCCACTAGGGGTAAAAGTGAAATGTATAACTGCAGAAAAGGAATATGGCACCAGAGAATCCAGGTCTTTTCCAAAAGGAAGCCACTTCACAAGTACGATCTCTGGGATTCAGTTAAGGTGGAAACAAGAAAACATGTCACCAAAGTAACATCACTAGATACAAAACTACCAGACACATAGTACTTGGTAGATGAATAGTTACTTAGAGAAGGAAGTGAGTGGCCATACGTATACTTTATCAGGTACTCTTTAGAACATCCGGAAAGAGATATACACCTTGATAAACTATGTTACAACAACAACATGCCCAGTATATTCCCACAAGTGGGCGATAAACTATGTTAATGCCTCTTAATACTTTAGAGTACATACATACTTATAGGTTCAAAGAGGGGCAAGACATGCTCCACCAATTAATCTACAAATAGAAGAGAGTATGCAAACATGGACCAATCCAGGCACAAAGAACACTTTGCTTTCTGGAAAATTTTCAAGATCAAGACAACAAGTTGCATGCCCAATATCCGTAGCGTCTATTATCCTATACATTAAGTTCTTATTCAATAGTTACTAAAGAAAACTGATCAAATAAGCTCCTAGGGAGGATCCACATTGATCTTCCTGTTGGGAGATTATAGATGGTTTCAGCATGTAACAGCAAGTGTACAAAAGAAAAGATAAAACTTCCTTTCAATATATTCCATAATATCCATGGGAATAATAACAACAACACCACACCCAATGCAATCCCACAAGTGAGGTGTGGGAAGGGTGGCGTGTACGCAGACCTTATCCCTACCTTGTGAAGGTCGAGAGGTTGTTCCCGATAGACACTCGGCTCAAGATCCATGGGAATAATCTTTGTACAAATTAATGGTACACAAGAGAAAATAGCTTATATGACCATAAGCAGCTTGGAGAAAGAAACGTCTAAATTTCATGCACACTGTAATTGGTTTTCGTTTTTCACATTTTGATTATATTCACGTGAACCCAGTAGCTTTTATCCAGATCTTATATATGTTTACGAAATCCACTAAATATCTACAAATATTTGGTTGTGAACCCAGTTATTATCGTATTAATTAAGGTCGTTGTAGGAACCAATAAACTTCAAATCCAGGATGAGCCTCTGATATTTGTCCAAGATAAATCAATATCCCATGATCCAGTGTGAGTGCATTCGTGTGAGTGTGATTGCTCGTAGTCTATACTTACCCATTAAGTATAGTATGCGATATCAAGAACTAACACCTAAGTCTCTAGAATGTAGCTGTCAAAAAAAAAAAAAAACTGTGACACAGCATTTGCATGACTAGACAGCAAAGCTAACAAAACAGAATTCAAATACTAAAGATGCCTGTCAGGCGGGAGCATCTTCGCAACTTTTCGTCCATGTCTTCACTCATTTGCATAAAAACACAATAATTCTGTGATCACCAGCTTCAAACAAGTCTAATAAAATCCCATGAGGCGAAAATCAAGCTCAACGAACAAAATAGTTTCATTTTTCTTGACATGCAGAGCAACAACAACTACTTATCACGTAAAATTAAGCTCTTCTAAACAGTTTAAGCAATATGCACCACCATATATGCAAAGAACCCCTAAATTAACAATTATGAACTCTAGGGTTTGCAAGAAAATGAACAAATTTCCAAATTCTAGGGTTTATAAAGCTAGGGAATCAAAATAAATACCTCAATTGTGAACAACTGTGCCCAAATTGCAGCTAAGATTAGCAATGCAAAGGTTTCACCTGGTTCTAGGGTTTTTATACCTCAATTCAAAGCAAAAGATAGTTGCCCTAGAATATATGAAACCATGAATGCATTTGAAACTCGTATAAATACAAATATGAGGCAAGACAAGTGCCCTATATTGACATATAAATACGTATGTATGTATTTATTTGTTGTGTCGAGTAAAATAAGGTTGTTTGTGTTTCGTTCTTCGTGCTCCTTCGTGTTCACAAACTTTCTCTCTCTAAACTGTTATGTTTTTCTCTCTCTAAAATTTCATAAAACTATTATTCTTTCGTTCTCTGATAATAGTGGGCTGGATGTGCAGAACGACGAACCAAAGGCTATTTTGCAATTTTGGACCATTTGGGCTTTTCTTATTTAGGGAAAAAAGTGGACATATTTCTCATACTCAAAAGGGATGGTGTTAACTAGGGCGTGGACGTTCGGTTCTTCGGTTCGGTTTTATTAAATTTCAGTTTGGCTATTTTGGTTTTGATTTTTTGAACGGACACCGAACCAACTAGTTCGGTTCGGTTCTTTCGGTTTCGATTTTTTGAAGTTCGGTTCGGTTCGATTTAAGTTTTTTCAATTCGGTTTTTAAATATGATATTAGAAGCGATTCCATTTACACTAATTCATATATTGAAAAGCAATAAAACATAAAATTGATAAATTGAAATCAAAATCAAACAAACAGGATACATAAGAACAGAAAAACCATAACCATGATATAGTATTACTAGGTGTTGTATATATACAGTAAGAATAAATAAGAAAGCACATAAAGGACATACATTAATTCTAAAGACACATCCTAGTCACCTTCCTTTGTTAAGGATATTTGATTTTATCAACTGAAGTGGAAAATTAGGAATACAAAAGCAAAAGATGGTTTGTTATAATTGGGTTTTTTTTTTTTTTAAACTTAATGGGCCTGGACTATTTTAATATTTTTGAGTAATGTATTAAATTTCGGTCCTTCGGTTCGGTTTTATCAAACTTCGATTCGGCTATTTTGGTTTCGATTTTTTTAAGGTGGACACCGAACCAAACTAGTTCGGTTCGGTTCGATTCGGTCCGATTTTTCGGTATTTATGCTTGGCCCTAGTATTAACTGTTAACCCATGCTACTTTGGTTACGCAATTGCTAGGGCAACTCGCAGAAGTGTCCTCCGTTTGGGGTGGTCTTTAATTTTTGTCCATTAAATTGGTTATCTTTAATTTTTGGGCTTCGTCAGAATTTTTTGGTTTCGGATTCAAATCCTGCTCAATTAAAAAAAAATCGCAAAGCAAAGTTTGGATTCGCAAGGCAGAGATTTGTATGCAAAATTCTGCTTTCAGGCAGAGATTTGCCTCCCTTTAGGCAGAGTTTGAAACTCTACCTTAAGGTAGTGAACAGGCTTAACTTTGCTATAGAACTCTACTTTGCGAAACTATCTTTTTTTTTAACTGAGCCTGGATTCGAACCCCAAACCTCAAAAAGTAAAGACCACCAATTTGAGGGACAAAAATTAAAGACCAGTGCATTTGAAGGGCATTCTGCACAAAAAAAATGTAGTTGCTACCGGGACAATCTTGTTATACGAAACCATGAAGTCGTAGTCTTACGAAGGGCAGAGGTGTAATATACCCCCCTCAATTTTGCGATTTAGAGCAGATATATTTGTATTTTTTTAACAAAGAGTATATATGCTCTAAATCGCAAAATTATGAGGTATATCTGCACCTTTTTCCTCTTACAAAATATAAATTTCCTTATTTAGGATACTATTGGGCACGAGAATTTCATTTTTTTTTTCATTTTATTTGAATATCATTATTTGTTTATAAAAAATTCAAATGCAATTGTATTTGGAGTTTGAAAAACACATACAACTCTGTTTTCACTTTTTTTTTCAATATTTTTTTCACTTTCAGTACATTCAAACAACTAAATATTTTTTTCACTTTCAGTACATTCAAACAACTAAATATTTTTTTGGCAAAAACTACAACCAAACACAACTCCATCCTCAACTCCAACTTTAATAATTCCAAATAAAGTGGGAAAAAAAATTGGTTTCTATGGCCAAACGCCTACTTATGTGTTTTTTAAAATAATCGAAATTGATGTTCGTTTAAATCCAAAAGGATTCAGGCATATAAATTACTCCCTCCGTCCCAATTTAAGTGTTTTAGTTTAATTGGGTACAAAATCTAAAAAATAAAAAGAGACTTTTGAATTTTCTAGTCATAAATTAAAGATGTTTGTAATGTACTAAAATATTGTTGAATCTTGTGATTTTAAACTTGTCATGTATGCATGATGTTTGAATTATCATCAATTTACTAAATATAAAAAGATACCCCTTTTTTTGGGACAAGCTAAAAGTAAAAGTAAAACACTTAAATTGGGATTAGGGAAGTAATATCCTTTAACAATAATTCATAATACTTCAAACTTAAATGTTCTAGAGGGCATGACGCTGACAAATTACACCATCAAATCTCGATGAGATATTGATTTACCTTATTTTTCCCGTTAAGACAATGAATTTTTTTCTGAACTGGTACGGATTTTATTTATATAACACAAGCTTAGCTAGCTATTACATTATGATTAGGGGTGTACAAAGAAAATCGACAAACTGCACCAAACTCACAATTCGAGAAAAAAATTGACTACTGATTTGGTTTGATATTGAAAAAAAAATCCGATCATAATTGATTTGATTTGATTTTAACTAAAAAAATCAAACTGAACCAAACCAACCCGACATTATATATATACATTTTTTAAAAGTATTTTATATATAAAAATATTTATTTGTAATGTAATCTATTGGTATTTCTTAAATTTTTCATAGTTTTTGTTTTTCATATAGATGTCTTTCTAGCTTAACTTAGAATTTTGAATGGTCCAATAAGTTTTATAGCCCATAAATGTTAATAACTCAAATAAAGCCTAAATCAATACTAATTCTAACAAAAGAAATTCAATTCTTACACTAGGAATAATAACGTTGGATATCTATTAATCTTAGTTTTGCGTTGATTTAGATAATGAAAATACATAATTTGGTTTATTTCTTTAATATCTAGTCATATAATTAATACTTTTTAGCCGTACTTATTTTAACATGACTAAGTACCTTTAGGGTATGTTTGGAAAGCAATTTGGTAACTGGAATTGGTGTATAAGGATAGTAATTACACAACCTAGTAATTACACAATAGACGACCTGTTGTTTGTCATAACGTAATTACAGTGTAATTACAAGCAAACTGTTTGGTTGTAATTACACAGTTAGAATTAGTTTTAAAATAAAAATTAATATTTGACAAATATGTGCCTTTATAAATGATATATTAAATTAAGTATTTAAGATACATATTGTTTCTTGAAAATATATTAATTAATAATCACATATTTGTAAATAATAATGTAAGAATGATTGCTTATAATTTTCAAATTAATAATGGTTTAATTTATTTTATTATAAATATTTAAAACATACATTTTGTAAGAACGTCATGGGATAGATCTTTGACAAAAAGATTAGCATTTATATATGTAAAATGTCATAACATTATTCAAATGTTTGACAACAAAAATAATCTATCAATTGTAAGTGAAAAATGAACAACATGCAATGTAAAACAACAAGTGAATAGTACTAAAGAAAATAAATTGAAATTAAAAATATAACCTAAATTCAAAACTCAAAAAAAAAAAAGTTTAATATGATATTTTTATGTCAAACTCCAACATAACATAACAAAACTTCACAATAACTTAAGTAAATATAATTCAAAAGAAAGTGAAAATATATACTATAATCTACAACCTCACTCAACAACGGAATTCTACTCTACTAACATCACTTGTTGTATTGTCAAGTTTGTTAATGACTCATTCTCTCTAATAGTATGAATTGTAGTTTCAAAAACTAGAATAATAACGTAGTTACACTAAATGAAGAAAATAAGAAACAAAAATTTAAAAATTCGAACAACTACGTGAAATCACAAGAAGTAAAGATTGGAAAATAAGAAGAAAGAAAATGAAAGATAAATAATATATAATAAAAAAATTAAAATGTAAAAATAAAAAAGAAATAGAAATAATAGAAATAAAAATGTTTTAAAAAGAAAAGAAATAAAATTAAAAATAAAATAAGTTAAAAAGTAACCCCGTGATTACAAGATAATTACACCCAATTCTCAACCCCCTTTTAGAATTAGAGAGTGTAGTTATTCCCTCTCAATTACATGCTGATCATGTAATTACTAGGCCTGACAAACATGTCAAGCTGTGTAATTACACCAATTACACTCAATATTAATTACATGGGTGACTTTCCAGACATGCCCTTAGATTTTGATCATTTTTATTATGGCTTAGCGGTTTCATTATCTTTTTTGTTGAATATTTTAACATCATTACTCATCTTACATTTTGTGCTATTTTCTTCAAAATCACCATAATTAAGTAGTTGTGTCTTACTAGGACTACAGTAATATTTAAAGCCCAAGTTATATGTTTTGTGCGAAGACTTTACCCGAACTAACCTGAAAAAACAAAAAAACCCAAAGTTGAAAACCACAACTTTTATTGGTCTGGTTTGGTTTGTAGATTTACACACCCGACACAATTGATTTGGTTTAGTATTCGAAACAACCCGATCCATGTACACCCTAGCGTTTGATTACACTAAGATTTGATTTCCTAATTTTACTAGACTACTACAGGCATTGGAAGATACTTTCCTAGAGGTATACTTCTCTTCCATGCCTTCAAGTACTTGATACATAACAAAAGTAGGGGCATTACACAAAAGGACTTGTTGATCACTCGGATCTCCAGTTGCTCCTTGTTGCGCCAGCAGATGAGCTACTTTATTCCCTTGCATGAAGCAGTGGCGGATCAACGGATTCCCCGGTCTCTTCATCAAGTACCTGCATTGAGTAAGCAAAGTATCATACACCGAGGAGTTAAGAGTGAAGGATATTTAACACCCCTGTGGAATCAGTTTCAATTTCCAATGGAGCGTCTGTTGAGATCCAATGCCTTATGACGGCCTTGCACAACTGCAGTGCAGGTCTATGTCCTTTATTTAAAAATGTTTTGATTAAATTCATAGAATTTATATATACTTTGTTTACTTTTTGGAAGTTTTTGGAGATGGAGATACGGGTCAAACAGAAAATGTGACGCAAAGATTATATTTGTACGACCCAATTTGCTTTAGCCGCAATGATAACTAATCCTCAAATCTAGGCGAACCAAAAACTTACAACTTCCATCTTTGTTATGAAAGACAAGTATAAGTTTGAAAACAAACGTAGAGACGTGCAGAAAGACCATAAACATCCATAAAAACTAGTGCTACAAGCCATGAGCGGCTAAACTGAAATAAGTACAATTGGTCTCAAAAATACAAATATTGTTCGAAGGAAAGAACAATAAAGGCAATAAAATAAAGGGGAAACTGCAAGATGCAGCGAAGCAACAGCTCCCACAACAGTCTTCAATCAGCTCCTAACTCTGCTCACTTGGTCCACTCACGCATGAATAGGTATTTGGACAAAAAGTGCAGCAAGTGTAGCATGAGTACAATAATACGGTACCTTTTTTAATTTTTTTATTCTTTTATTACATGGGGATAGGGGAAGGGGATTACAACGTGGGGATTCGAATTCTCACCAACAAGATGAAAATTCAGGTAGCTAACCAATTGAGCTACTAGATCCCTACTACAATACGGTACCTAATAAGTATCATCAGTCGCCCTTAACAAGGTAGGGGCGAGGGTTGACTCAAAATACTTACTTAATCAACATGTACAACAGATATTAAGCCATGATAGCAAGAGATAAAATGCACACAACATTTTGGGACCCATTTGGCCATAAGAATTTTTCACTTTAGTTGGAAATCAACGTTTGGCCATAAAAACTCCAAATACAACTTGAAGGTATATTTGGAATTTGAAAAACACCTAAAAATCTATTTTCACTTTCAATACATTCAAACCACCAAATATTCTTTGCAAAAACTATAACCAAACAATCTTCAGCTCCAACTTCAAAATTCCAAATAACGTGAAACATATTTGATTTTCATGGCCAAACGCCTACTTACAGTAAAATGCAAGCAACATGAGTCAAAATCAACTATGCATGATAAAGACTCAACATCACGGTTCAATTGAAATTAACAGTTAGGTGGTGTCAATATAGAAAGCACCACATCACGGCTTCAGTTCAATTGCATTGAAATACAAAGTTTTAAAACTTGTTACAACAAGTACATCGTTCTTATAAACTCCCTCCAGATGAAAAAGAATGTCCACTTACCCTTTTTTTCTTGAGTCAAAAAGTGTGTCCACTTATCAAATCAAGAAAGAATTTACCTTATTTTTCTAGATTTGCCCCTATTAAGTGCTATGTGATCAAATCCTAATACGTATTTAATTAGGGGCAGTTTAGTCAAATTACCTCTTTTTGTCTAGGAGTTCGTATTTTCTTAAGGGGTGTGCAAATGGCTAAGTGGACACTCTTTTTGATCCGAAGGGAGTGGTAAAAATATGTCAAACTTTGTAAATTTTGTTTTTCCAGTTATAAGTAATATATAGCAAAATGTTCTATCAAAGACCACCAGGAAGGAATGTTATATGCATAACATAATTTACTATTCCTTTTCTGATGAATGAACTTGTGACCTCACAAATATTAACATATCCAGCAATTGTTCTCCATGCAAGAATATTTCAACTATTCTTCACACAAGTGTTATGCAGTATTAATTCAAGTCCACTTTCCCAAATTAAGCTCATTGTGCTGACATTCCATCTCTAATTCCTTAGTTGAATAAAAAATTTAACCACCACAAACATGAGTTAACAAGGTCCCTAGGGAAGTGGTTGTGGACATAAAGGATTGAGGAGCACAGCCTATAGAGGGAGGTGATGGTAGAAAAGCATGGAATAGTGAAAGGGGAATGGAGCACTAAATGTGTAGTGTAGTCTGTGGAGGAATATTGTAAAAGGATGGAGAGACTTCTGCAGCAGCATCACATACAGGACAGGGGTTAGAAGCATAGTTAGCTCCTAGTGTCAGAGGTGGTATGGGGAAAATACGTTGACTCACACTCAAATACTTGCAGAATATCGTGCCAAAAGGAGATGACCACACAACGGCTCTAGAGGTTACAAGAGGGAAGACTTGATCTATATTTAGAAGGAATCTACATAACACGCCTAAGATTGGAAGAATGTTGAATTTCAATGCCCAATTGAAAGGCTATACAAGTACATAACCTGTGATAGGTGTGAGGAGAGAAAGAGTGTACTTGGTAAAGTCATATTACTATAAGCTCTTAGTTAGGGAAGAGTTGGGTTTCATGCACTCCTTTTTTTTTTTTTTTTTTTTTTTTTTTTTTTTTTGTAATCATGGAGTTCGAGCCCGTTTGCGCGCACCTTGACTAATTCCAAGGAGTACCTGCTACCTCCCACCAGCACAAGTACGGATAACTTTTTCTATTAAGGCATAGACAGATGTGGAGAAATTACCTAGTATTTTTTGCCTCCGCTGGGTTTGAACCTTAGAACTTTGGTTTTAACCCACTTTATTGACTGCTAGGCTACACCACTGAGAGTTGGGTTTCCTGCACTTATCAGTTTGGATTTCCATGGTTCCAAGAAAAATATGTTTTTTCACTTGGTTGGCAGCAAGGGGAGGGATACTCACAATTGAGAATTTGAGGAAGAGGATTACATGTCAATTGGTGTTTTATGCGCAAAAATCTGATGAAGACATGGACACCTCCGCATTGTCAGGTGGCAACTCGCTCGTGATGGGAGATCTTTAAGATGGCGCGGACTACAACGGAAGATGCCTAACACATTGACAGAGGCCCTATTCGATTGGCCTTTTAAAGAAGGAAGAGAAGACAAGGGCGAGGGATGTGTCTTGCTAACACTCATGTAGGTCTTATTGAAGAAGAGAAATAAAAAGAATTTTTTTAAGGGATAGGAAATGACTGCATATCTTAGGAATGGCCTCCACTTCAAGATTTTTTTGGTGTACCATGAAGATCCAGTTTGTATAGAAGATTTGGTGATTTTGGAAGAGAATCATATTTTGGTATACTGCTGATATTTTCCATCATTATAAATTATTAACCTTAAAAAAAATCAAGCTAGACGTTTGGTTAACTAGATGTCTCACACCCACCCTTTACATCTAGTTGACGTTTTGAGACATTAGTCAACTCGTATTATTGCAAAGACTTACCCATATTCTGACCCATCAAGTTTTGTAGCTCTAGTGTTTTGAGCGATGCATTAATGCCTGATCTCCTATTGGTCCTAGTAATTAGTATGATAGACAACCAAATGGCAACCCAATTACCAAAGCCACCTACTATAATAATTTCATAAACACGTAGTGAAGATGCGGGAAGAAAATAAAGTCGCTCTATGTACACTAAACAGGCAGATAACAAACCACCAATTCAAGGACCACGAAATAGGGGCTTCTCACTCTAATATGACCAATAAGCTAGACAAAATTTATGGAGAAATGCTAATGCAAGAATACCTGATTCTTTCGTGAAAGATATTTCTGCCCGATCAAGATCATTTTCTCAAAATGAGATTTAAGTGTATCCTCTTCCATTGGCCCCTGCAAACGCTTAAACAATTGCCTGGCACTTCCCTGAATGATGTTTAGCATGTTCATTCAAATTACTGAAAAAGGGTAAAAAGGTTAACATCGAGGTAAGAGACAAAGGAAAAGAGTTGTTGAACCTTGGGAATGCCAGGTAATGTTGAAGGATAGGGTTGAGATGATCCTGAATCATTAGCACTATCAGCGCCACTACTTTTGTCCATCAGTATTTTATGTCGTTCTTTGCATTCCTTTGGCTTGCGGTAGATACACTGCACTTACTCAAGACGACTCTTTAGGAGCAGTGAAAAGATAAGGCAAAAGAAAGATTTAAAAAAAAATAAAAAAAATTAACACAGAGTAAAGAAAAAAAGATAAAAGAAAGATTTAAAATCATCTACTGTTAAGAGTAGTCTAGATAAAAAATGGTAAGAGAACTCTTGAATATGCTCACCTTGAACTGTAAAGTACTATTGAAAGCATCACTTACAAGCTCCCAATTTGGACCCATGTCATGCACCAGGACAACGAGTGCCTAAAATTTTGATGTCAATCAAATTAATACACATCATGCCAGAAGAATTACATCGACAAAAAAGCAGAAGTAGGTATATATCAAATACGTTAATGGTCAAAATTACCCTCGAACTATTCGAAATAGAGGATGTATACCCTCCGTTTGGTTTTGGTACCAAACGAGCCCTTGCCGTCTAACGAAGGGGCCACAAATGCCCTCGCTTTTAACGCACCGCCAAGAAATCTGACTAGGCAGTCTGACATGATAAAAAACACTGGCATGGCTGTCCACCTAAGCAGTCCACGTGGCTAAAACCCTCTCCCCTTTAAATCCATGCTTTCTTCTCCAAATTAGAACCCTAATTTCAGAAAAAAGTTTTCTTCCACACTAATTTCCGAGTAGGTGTAATAATGTGACTAAAACTTGAAAATGAGGACATTTGTAATACTCACATGCTGGACACTTCATTTACTATATGATCAATATATCATCTTTCTTCACTTACAAAAAAAAAAAAGTTCTTTCCCCTAGATGGAATCGGAAAAGAGCCAAATATACCCCTGCACTATTGGAAAAGGGCCAATTATGCCCCTCGTTATACTTTGGGTCCGAATATACCCCTACCGTTATACTATTGGATCAAATATACCCCTCCTCCGTTAAAGTTGTCCAAGATGGACATCCAATCCTACGTGGCACTAACATTTCATGAGATGAATGCCATGTGGGTATGACACCTCATCACCCCTAACCCATTTTACCCCTCCCCTCTATTTATTCTTCCACCACTAAAATTTCCTTCCCCTCCACCACCATTACCGCCACCATTTATTTGTCTAACTTGAAAGATGAAACTTTTAAGCCTAGTAACATTTACATGCTATTGGAATAGCTTAGCTAAACATTGTGAACTCTTTTTGTAGAAGTTTTATCCAATTAGGTTAAGCACGACGTTTATGAAATTTTATCAAGATATACGAAAGGATAGAGGGGGGAGCAACAACTGGCCGATGAGAGCCCGCCGATGGTATTGGAGCAGGGGAAAGTACGGACCAAAAGAAAAAGGAAACTAAAGGAAATGAAAAAACGGAAGTTCTGAGCATTCATGTTTTTTTTCCTATTCTGCTTACATCAGTGGAGGATGGATGCAGCCTTATTGATTGGATCCAGTCAAAGCTAATAATTTTTTGATACAACTAAATTCTAAATTCAAATTCTTAAAAGTATGGATTCAATAGAAACTAAAATTGAACTCGTTAGTATTATTACGAAGATTTCCAATCCATTGCCTTCTTGTTGTTCAAGATAAAACTTGTAAAATTTCTACAATATTGTTCGAGATTTCCAACTGAATTTAGTGGGGAAGAAAGTTTTTTCCTGAAATTAGGGTTCTAATTTGGAGAAGAAAGCATGGATCAAAGGGAAGGCGGTTTTAGTGGACTGCCTAGGTGGACAGCCATGTCAGCATTTTTTACCCAGTTGGACTGCCTAGTCAGCTTTCGTGGCAGTCCGTTAAAAGCAAGGGCATTTATAGTCCCTTCGTTAGACGGCAAGGGCTCCTTTGGTACCAAAACCAAACGGAGGGGATATGTGATCTATTTCGAATAGCTCGAGGGTAGTTTTGGCTTCCGTATCAAATAAAAAAGAAACCAACCTGGTCCTCGAATAGTGACCACGGACTTCTTGAACCTGCTTGTCCAACAGACATCTGCATGAGATTGCAATAATCAACTTCATGCTTATTAGTGGATAAATCATCAGATATTCATTCCAACAAACAAAAGCACTTGAAACAGAACAAAAGATTCTAGCATACACAAGTACCTTCAAAGTATTGGCTCTGCTACCCTGATCCCTACCACTAAGCACTCTCATGAATTTATTTGGGTTGGACGTGTTACTCATCTGGGAAGCCACTGGAGATGAGACAAATCCACCCACAGGACCAAAATTTTCAGAAGAATTTTCAAGTGATTGCCTCATCATCTTTGGCTTCTTTGCAATATATTGACCGAATAAACCTTCAATAAGAAAGTGTCACTATACAAGAAGAAGAAGTATTATCAAGCTCTTAAACCGATGCGAAGTTAGCGATAAAAAACACCATTACTACCATTAGAATCGAGTTGATGGCTCTCCAATCTCTTTCAGGAAGTGTCCCGTTGAAACCAAACAAATTATAAACAATCACATGGCTGTTAAAGAAATGTGTGTGCCTACCTTGGTGTGTGTATACGTAACATGACATAACACAACATAACATACACACACTGAGAGAGATCTGGTTATCAAGACAGTGTATATTAGCATTGCCATTCTTAAAACCATCAAAAGGATGATACCACATACTTCTCCAACATGCTGAAATTTGAGTCATCAACAGCAAACAAAAATTGTATTACACAAAATTGGGTTCTGCTAATCACGGCATATTCACATACTTCAAACAGCAGGATCAAAAGTAGTTCATTCCTGATTGCATGTTGACCTAGTGGCACGGCATTTTCATGACTACACAACCAGGGGCGGATTTAGGAGGGATGGAGGGTGTTCACCCGAAGACCCTCGGCGAAAAATTACAGTGTATATATTGGGTAAATTTTCTGTGTTTATGTACATATATAAGTTTTGAATACCCTGAACAAATGCAAAAGGTCAGCTCAAGTGGTCCATGGTGTTCAAAATTCTCTCCAGCGTTCCAAGTTCGATTCCCAGTGACAACGTCATTATTTATGTTTAGCTCTTGTTCTTTTTTTAGAACCCCTGAGTGAAAATCCTAGATCCGCCACTGTAATACTAAAGATGCTTGAAAAGACCCGAGCATTTTTGCAACTTTTCGTCCATGTCTTCACTCATTTACACAAAAGCACTATAATTCTGTGATCATCAACTTCAAACAAGTCGAATGAAAAGCAAATCAAGATCAAAGACAAAATAGTTTCATTTTTCTTGACATGCAGAGCAACAACAACTTGTCACGTAAAATTAAGCTTTTCTAAACAGTTTAAGAAATATATGCACAATTTTCCATTCTTATGAAATAACCCCTAAAAGAACAATGACGAACTCTAGGGTTTGCAAGAAAATAAACAAAAATCCAAACTCTAGGGTTTGTAAAGCTTGGGAATCAAAATAAATACCTCAATTGTGAACACCTGTGCCAAAATTGCAGTTAAGATTAGCAATGCAAAGGTTTCTCCTTGTTCTACGGTTTTTATTTGATGAAAAGTACCTCAATTCAAAGCAAAAGATATTTGATGCCAATACAATTTTATTGTCATACTAATCCATGAAGTCGTAAGACTTAAAAAGGTTAAATTTGCTCATTTATATATTTTTGTAAACTAGTCTATTTCATAGTATCATTTTTAGAGTGTACTAAAAATAGCTGATGCATGCATATTTGAAACATATTTAATTTAGTTATAAAGAAAGAAGGAATTTATTTAAATTAATACTTATATACTACCAAAATCTAGCATTGTCCCATAACCTTTAACACCTTTTTTTAAGAATAAAGTCAAAAGGTATACTCCCCGACAAATTCTTATCTCCTTTCTTTTAGCCATCATACCATCAATTAAATTCTGGTATATCTACCTTTTAAATTTGACTGCTCCAATAAATGATGTCGGAGCAACATTCTTTCATTAACTTTATTTTTTTTCATATTTTCCAACCGTAAGAATATCAATTGTGTCTTGGTACAGTTGTCTTCTCAAAGCTGATTGTTCTTTTTTGAAATATTCAGGACTGATTTTTTCTATTTTAAAAGCACATGTCATGCAAAAAACTTCAACTTCATTATATACAGATATAGATAATATTATTACTACAACATCCAGTGTAATTCCATAAGTGGTATATGGGAAGGATAGAGTGTACACAAGTCTTACCCTTACCTCATGGAGGTAGAGAAACTGTTTTCGATAGATCATCAACTCAAGCAAAGCATTTCAAAGTAGTTTGAAAAAAGAAAATACGAAAGTGAAGAAGACATGGCAACTAATAAGGAAAGTAATACATAGCATTCAGAAAAAGAAAAAAAATAACAGTAACAACAACGAAATAATGTGATAACTGAAACACAAAAAACAGCAGGTGGTAACATAGATCGGAAAAAAAAAATACGAGAATATGCTAATACAACTGGTAAGAAAGGAGCAACAGATAAACAGAAATGACAAATACGATGTTTCAAACTACCATCAAGCCCAATCCCAAAGAAAACCGATACAACACTTAACCACTTATTAACCTTTTATCCTAATTTACGACCTTCATACCCTTCTATCTAAGGTTATGTCGTCGATAAGCATATATGACATGTCCTGTTTAATCACCCCCTTCCCAATACTTTTTCAGCCTACCTCTATCTCTCTTTAAACCCCCATTTACAACCTCTCACACCTCCTCACTGGAACATATGCGCATGACATCTTCACATGTCCATTATTGGTTTGGTTATTTTATCCTGCGTTTAATTATTTGATTGTCTGATCACCAATTGAATAATTATTTGATTATCTGATCACCAATTGAATAGTATCTATGAATTTAGGATTGAACTCGGGAAATGAAATCATAGATTATATATAGGATAAAATAGAGCTTGTGCTTAAACTAGGGCATCGAAGAATGGATTTGCATTTAGGATAGGGAAATTCTTACTCGCCTTGTTTAGTCATATCTATTATAAATGCATTCTTATTATTGTTAATTTCATAGGGATATAGGTGTTA
The DNA here is from genome assembly GCF_019175385.1 of Lycium barbarum. NCBI lineage: Eukaryota > Viridiplantae > Streptophyta > Magnoliopsida > Solanales > Solanaceae > Lycium > Lycium barbarum. Next base: position 21,998,725 of record NC_083345.1, on the reverse strand, counting down.
GAACAATTTGAATAGGTGAATAGGAATTCGGGAGAGCCCTATGAGCAATATTAACCATGTGACTAGTAAATTAGATAATTGAAATTGCCAACTAAAGTGGATACTTAACGGGATTGAAGATTCTACCCGTAACCTTGGAATATCTCTTCCTTCTGATAAAGGCAAAAGCATACTAGTTTAGCTTACGAATTCTGTTTTAGATAATAAACTCAAATCTTGTAAAACTTCTATAGATATACTACGACTATTTAATCTAATTCAAAAGGTTAATTAGATAGGTCCTCATGGGAATAATGATTTTCTTATTATTATATTACTTGTCGATCGTGTATACTTGCGTGTGCTGTGAATCCAATCAATAAACATGCATAACTAATGTGCCGGGCTGAGTCGACATCAAGGGTAAAGCCTATATTGGCGCTCCAATGATTTCCTTGAACAAAAGTGTTATGATGTTTCTAAATAAAAAATATTGATGAATAAATGTAATCTCATGAAAGAAGAGAGAATTAACTACATCTAGATGCTTTATATACCAACATGCATTAAATCCTAGGCCAAACTCATCGACAGACACCTGTAGTCGTCCACTTCTTTCACTTGAGCACCTAAAGTGACTCTTGTTCCATTTAAACACTTCAGGTGGTTCATTCCTATTCCACTTAGACACTTTTTTCACCGTTATCGGAGCAAAACCAACACCAAAGGGAGCGCCACCTCATTGCACATCCAACCAACCCAAAAGCCCCAATTTTTAATGGTCAAAACTCCACGAATTTATAAATTAGTGAATTTACAATTAAAATGAGTTGACACAATTTAATTGAGTTGACACAATTTAAATGAGCTGACACAATTTAATTGGCCACTTAATCCACGTAGGAGATGACTGGTGTTGGTTTTGCTCCGATAACGGTGCAAAAAGTGTCTAGGTGGAATAGGAATGGCCCACCTGAAGTGTCTAAACGGAACAAGGGCCACTTTGGGTGTTCAACTGAAAGAAGTGGATGACCACAGGTGTTTGTCGATGGGTTTGGCCTAAATCCTATTAAAAATTTGGTAAGATCTGTTGTATTTCAGTATTCGAAAAATAATCTAAAACAAAATCTGGAAAGAGAGGAAAATAAATTCGAGTCCACTGAATTCACAGTGTGTCCTTATGGAAATTATTTCCCTTAATGTACCTGAGATTATGGAATATATCCTCCTAGGATAGAACGAATTAACTCACCACCACAGCGATACCTCAAATCATGACGAACGGCGAACGCAACAGACTGCAGAAATCACACACAGAAAAATATTTGAAGTGTAGAAAAGAAAGAAAAAGATGATCACAATTTTCGTAAGTAAAATATGATGGAAATGACTAAGTATTTATATCCAACAAAGTAAAAAAAAGAAGAATTTCTCTCCATAATATTAAATCAAAATGAACATTAATAATCTTAAGTCAACATGCACATAAAAAAAATTCCCTCAAGCATTTTGACGTTAGAATCTTATTAGCCAGAATTCATGCCAAGCAATCACTATTAACTGATGCCAAATATTTTTTGCACAAAGCATCCAGGAGCACTCAACTTTTATCTCCATCAAAGCCACTCCAATTATCCTGCAATGATGCGACGCAAGACAGTTTTCTTGTTGTCAAACGCGGCTTGTGGTTTTAGCAATTCCTTTGAAGTGTCTTTATCCTGTGATTGATTTCATTTGCTAGATGATATGCAAGAATGACATGAAAGGGTTCTCCAATATCAAATGTTCAAAACAACATCTTCTCAAATTGTAACAATGAAATCAGTTACTAAAGACACCATGCCATTATTTTTAATTTTATTTTTTATGGATCTGCCAATTAGCATTCAACCTTTCTATTTTATCAAATAGCTTCAAGACAATCCTTGTATTAACCGGATAAAAGTAAGGTAGAAACTTGTTTGAAAGTTGTCACGACCCAGCCCCGTGGGCCGCGACTGGTGCCCTATTTGGACACCCAAACTGACTTACGTACCAGATCGACATATCAAAGATTTACTCAGACTTAACATACGTTATTTCAAACAGATACTAAGAACAAATGTCATCTTAAGCGGTTGCCCGTACAGAAATATCATATCAAATCCAGTAGGCTGGCGGAACATACATCGCCCAGATATACAAACATATACAAACATATGGGCCATTTGGCCATAACAGCAACCGGGACCGCTTAAGGCACAGATCATAAACAGAGACGAACAAACATGACCCATGACCCACATATATGACTACAGGCCTCTACCAAACATAACAGAAACATATGATGGGACAGGGCCCCGCCGTACCCCAGATAGTCATACATATATACAGAGACATATACAATGAAAGGTCTTTACCACAAATATGGGCTCCGAGTCAAAGGAGCACTCCAGAGTAGCAGAATGTATCCTACACTAGCGAGTCACCAGAACCAACGTCTGTACCTGCGGGCATGAAACGCAGCCCCCGAAGAAAGGGGGTCAGTACGAAATATGTACTGAGTATGTAAAGCATGAAGTACAGTAATCCAAATCAGAACTGAAATAAGGAGTATGGAAGCGGTTACAACCTCAGTATATCAAACCTGTTTTAAAAACATACGTAATGCAAATAACAATCATGCATAAGGCTCAAGAACGTGGTCGCCACTCCGACACTGGCGCCACAACACATCATACTCCAGAAGGTTTCAAATCTCCGTACAATCCCCGAACATATCATATCATCATATCATATCACACATCAGAACATATCATATGCCATATCACATCATAACGCCGTATGTAAGAGGTACCCGGCCCTATGGCGAGGTCTCGGGTACCGTAACACATCATACTGCCGAATATAACATAGTGCGCACGATCACAAAACCAACCCGGGATCCGGCGAACGATATCATAGTAGTAGGCACGAGCGGAGTAGTGCGGAAAACATATGCATATAAATAAACAAATTTCAAAACTCGATGAACAAATATATTTACGGCATCCGAAGGCTCAGAAATCAGTTTCGGGTCAATCGGAGTTAGTATACGAAAGTTACAAACTTTTGAAGTACAGAACTTTCTAAAAGCATTTCAGAAGCTCTTTTCGGAAATTCAAGTGACATTCCTATTAGGGGAACTTTCAACCATTATTATGGAGCAAATCAAATGGAGCCTTTTAGATCATATGTACGTATCAAAATATAAGTATCCAAAACTTTAGCCATATCAAATATTTTTCGGGCATCATTGTGGGTCACATATTCATACTAGGAAACTTGCGGATAACATTATGGATCAAATCAAATGGGGACTTTAAGACCATATTTTCATATCGAAATATTCATCAAAGGCTTTAGTTTTCTCGTTTTTCTTTCGAACAACATTCAGAACATAACAAATAGAATATTTGAACATCATGGAATATGTATCCAGCCATGTGGAATAACTTATGGAGGTCAAAGATGTTAGCCAACCTAGTGGCTCTAAGAATAGGATTTTTCTTTATAAACATACATATACATTTTGTTTCTTCCAAAAGGATCATGCCAAAAAGAAGGAACGGTAGGCTTTACATACCTCGATCGCTCGCTAATCAAATTTCCGAATCAAGTCTCGGGCTCTCCAATCTCTACAATAATATTATCAATTTCCAAATATTAGCTACAAGTACTTAGAAATTCAATTCTAACTAGTACTTGTCTACAGAAATTTCGGCAGCATCTCCCCTGTAAATTCAACATCCTCGAGAATTTAACTCGGCCAAATTCATCAACAACCACACCAACGATACCAACAACCATAATAATAGTCATCAAGGATAAATTCAAAACACACTCTAGCATTAGTAACCTTATTTTCAACATAATTCATCGACATTCAATTCAACTACGAATTTTTCAAGCCGATATCGACACTTACATATTCATTACTAATTCAAGATCATTCAAGTGCAATTCAAAAACATTTCATACAATTCTACAAAATATATTCAACAATCCCGCCAAAACCATATTTCACCCGAAACCGCCAATCCTCGACACGAACATTCACAACACATTTTATCTTCCAATTTCATCAACAACAACAACAATTTACACTTTAACAACTCCATTCCCATAATTACATAAAACTATAATAAAATTACAACAACTTACAACAAATTCTCATGTCAATCTTGAACCATTATTCTTCCATTTACATCACAAGGTCACAACAATACAATTAACAAGCTAAATAAAATTAATCCATCTCCTCCTCATCATAACAACATCACACGGCCACCTATACCTACACACACCCACATGGCTCACTCAACACACAACAACTCCATGATTTTCATTCAATTCTACTCACTATATCATATATAAATCTTCCATAACAAGAAAAGAGTATAATTCTTACCTTTTTCCCATTTTTTCACTTGATAAAAAAAGTACTTTCTTGCCTCAAAATTTATATCCCGTTGAAGAGGATCTTGAACTTAGCGGGAATTCAAGAAGAAATAAATTTTTTGCATCAAAGATTTGGGCTTCAAGATTTTTTTTTTCTCTTGCTCTAGCCGACCCCGACCCCCCCCCCCCCCCCCCATTGCTTTGCTCTCACTTTGGTTTGTCTTGAAAGTTCTAAAATATGATGACTAGGTAATGGACCCTTCTATTTATTTGTCTTGCATTTAATTTCTCATGGGCCTTGGGCCAAAAAAAAATTCTCCTCTTGGCCGGCCACTTATGGGCCATTTTTTTTTTCATTTTTCCAAGCCCAATTTCTTTTGGTCCATATTTTGTAATCCACGAAACTAATTTCCGAAATTCCCAATTTTTCCCTTGGCCTTCCTCCATATTTCCACATCAACACTTCATGAACAACACATATATATATTGAATAAAAATCAAATATGGCCTTATTTCTTACAAGTCAAAATTATTTCGAATTTTCCGAAGGTGCAAAATTACGGGATGTAACAAAAGTCATCAAATTCTGCTAAAAAGTCCATTGAATATTTTCCATTCTACATGGTCAAAATACCCTTCACGCCAAACGCATTTGGAACATATAAAAAGAAAATTACCCACTATCATTTACTTAATTGAGATGGAAATTGAATTAGCTTTGACATAAGTATGGGAACAAAATGCTTATTGTTCATTTTACTTTTAATTGTCGCTGTAATTTTGTCGCACAGATTCAACTTTCGTTCATCATATATCACTCTCTTTAAATGTGATGAAGTATTCTATCAATAGACATTCTCAGTAACCCAAAGATACTGACTTTCTAGAAATCAAAGGAAGATGTTTCTTTCTTTTTCATCTTAACTGATAGTTCTGGACAGATTTCAAAAATTTAGCATACACACAAAAACAAAAATAGTTTGTTTTACAAAGGATTCTCAAAGAAATTCATCTATATTTTTATTTTTTGACCCAAAATGATATATACATACTTTTTTCATGGTCTCAAGAAAAACTTTGAAGTAGCCTCATTCATGTCTTGCTACCTTGCAAATAATACTTCACATATTTCGTGCATGCTACCACATTATTGTTACACCTCCGAAAATTTTTCGTTGATGCACAGTGAATAGACTAACGAAGGGCACGAAGTATACGATGTTTCAATAAGTAAGAAATAGCATTTGATGATCCTAATTGAGATTTCAAAGACATTCGAGGTAAGAGAAGAAAGTTTGCCAAGAAAGGCAAGGTATACGTTATGTATCAGATAAGATTTACGAGTACCGAATTAATGACGACTTAATGATGTCTTGGAGAAGATTTATAGCGTCCCTTAGACTGTTAATGAGGTGTTGGGCAAGTGTTAAGAAGGTTCCATAAGGATTGGAGATCAAACGAGTCGACGAGAACGAGTTTCAGAAAAGCTGGGCATTATACGGTCCAACATACTGGCCGTATAAAATATACTGGCCATATGTTAGACCGTATATTCTGCCCAGAATGGCAGCTCTCACTGGACCAAATCTACGGCCACATATACGGTCCATATAAATTATACGGACCGTATGTTGGTCCGTAGAACTGAGTCGGGACAGGTTCTAAATTAATATAAGGGACCCAAGTTCATTTTATTTTCACTCCCATTCTCTCAAGAACTCTCTAGAATATTTCTCCACACATTTTCCACAAGAATTCAAAGGAAATTGACGCTCAACGTCATCAAACCAAGAGAATCAAGTGCAAGAAACTCATTAAGGTTCATCCAAGACAAGAAATCTAAGTGGAAGTGGAACTAGGGTTTTGCTCAAGTGAAGTGTTTCCACCCAAAGTCCATTCCTACACCATCTAAGGTAAGCTTCATGGTCATTCCATGTTGTTTAAGGTATTGAGAGGTTGAAAGACTTGGATTGTAAAAAGAGATAGAAAATGGGTCATGAAAGTGAGAATAGTGGCATTTTGAGTAGTAGTTTGGAATGAGTCACGATTCTTGATATGTTGTGATTATAATTATGTTATAAATGATATTAATAACATGGGATAGACATTGTACATGAGTGAATGTAATAGTGTGCTATGACCACGGATATGGATGATTTGAAGTGAAGTGGGAAATATGGATAATGTAGGTGAATAAAGGTCATTGCTTATGATGTTGTGAGTGTTATTATAGACGTTTGGGAGTTGATATATGATATGGAGAAAGTTGTATAAACAAAGGCGATGTTGCCCAATTTTCTCTAGCTTTATTCAAGTATGCTAAGCTATCGATTATCTAATGTTAGTATAAACTCTAATGAAGGTAGAAACGTGAGCATTGAAGGAGAACGTTCAAGTGGTAGAATAGCTAAACGAAAAGGTATGTAAGGACAACCCTTCTTTCAATAAGGCGTGGTTCTTTGGCTATATATCTATCCTTTCATGAGTCTATAATGTCCTCCAAATGATTCTACCTTTAAAGCTACTAAAGCTCATGATTCTCGTTATGTTTACGATTCTACTAAATTCCTTATATGATGGGTGATCCTCTAAGGATAGATGTAATGAAATGATGATAGTAATAATGCCGAAGATGCTCACGAGCTCTTATATATGTGTCTATGTATGACTATTATGTAACACCGAGCTTAAACGGCCGGGTATGATATGCATTGTGTGCACACCACTGCAGATGGGTACGGATAACCCTGAGCCTTGGTAGGGCCAGGTATGTATAATCACCGAGCCTTGCCATGGCCGGGTATGTGAAACACCGAACCTTCATGGTCGGGTATGCCATGAATACGAATATGAATACGAATACGAATATGAATATGGATACGAATACGGATACGGATATGGTTGTATGGATATGTACATGTGTATATGCACAAACACACATTAGAAATGGAAGGTCCCTATGAAAGGCAAGTAAGTGTTTATGACGATGATTCTACTACCTCCCATCTTATGCTATTTCTTATGTTGTCTCTTATGCTTCTATAATGATATTGATTATGCTTTACATACTCAGTATATTATTCGTACTGACGTCCTTTTGTTTGTGGATGCTGCGTCATGCCCGCAGATGGCCAGGGAGACGGGCTTGATCCATAGCTTTATTACTCAGGGACTACGTAGAGGAGCTCCATTTCATTCAGAGCTATAAATTTTGGTATCTATTCTTTTGTGTACATACTTATGGGCATGACGGGGTCCTGTCCCGCCTATATGATGTGACATACTCTTCTTAGAGGCTCGTAGACATGTGTATATGGTTAGATGTCTTTAGCCTTGTCGGCTTATATTTTGTATATCATTTTGATAGCCTCGTCGGCTTATGTACATTGACATGGGCATAGTTGTTGATGGTGATATAAATGTGTTGTTGCCCAATGAGATTAGCATGAATGATGGTTAGATAGTATGATTAAGCTATGTGGCTCACCTAGATGTAAATGTGAATGTACTATAAGAGGTGTCCGGGTGGGTTAGCACCGGATACCCGTCATGGCCCTCCGGTTGGGCCGTGACAATTATATACCAATTAAATAATGTTATTGCATGCATATAGAATATACTTTGAGATCATCAACTAATAACATCCTAAAATTTATAAAACCTGAATTTCATAAATCATAAAGAGTATAAAATTAAAGGATAAGCAGAGTAAAACCCCAATACATTGTCGCTTTTTGAACTGATTCATCCTTGAAGTAAACACACATGTTTCTGCGACTTATGCTCCATTTGCACGAAATATTAAATAGCGGAACAATAATGATCTTTGTTAAAGTGCTGCAATTGCACGTTTAATTACAATTAATTGATTCTCAATTTCCAAACCCTTGAATGCATAACCGAAGAGCCCACACAACTCTCATTTTCTTCAATTTCCTCTTATATAAAGAGTAGTACTCCTCCGAATGTGTAGTAAACGCACGAATGACTTGTAGGAGTACTCCATGTCAATTACCCACTTTAATGGTTAGATTGATCATAAAAAATGTGATACCCAAACACAACAAAAGATACACGCCTGACACCCTTTTCTCAAACGACAAAATCAGTTGGTGATTAAACCAGTTCCACCAACGTGATTTCTTGGTGTCATAAAATTAATTCGACGTTGTGACTCGCCAAACCAATGTCATATACAATAATTAATACAACAATGAAGAAACTTATTTCATGGCCGAACAATTTTGTTTGATGCCGTCAATCGAAATTAAATTTTGATTCTTATCTACCGGTTTTCTTAATCAAAGAATAAAATGACGAAGTTTTCATATCTTCAAACCAAATAATCTCTTACACAAACAGATTTAATAAAATTGTGAAGTTTATATCTCCTTCAAACCGAAAAAACAACCAGCGAAGATTTTACATCTTCAAACCAACGAACGTTACTAAATCGGTAAAGTTTTTATATTCTTTAAACCGAGTAGTAACTTGGAGTACAAAATCACGCAGATTTTAATCTCCAAACAACGGAATAGAAAACTACAAAGGGTTTAGTCTCCAAAAAAAGTACTTTTTATTTATGAAAAAGTACTTTTTTATATTTGAAAAGAGTACTTTTATTTATGAAAAAGTACTTTTTTATCTTTGAAAAGAGTACTTTTATATATGAAAAGAGTATTTTTACTTATGAAAAAGTACTTTTATCTCTGAAAAGAGTACTTTTGTTTCTGAAAAGGTTAGTTTCTTCTCTGTCAAAAGAGTAGTTACTAGTAGATTAACAGAATACAAAATATATAAAGATAATAATTTCCTTAATATTGTTGTATTTCTATATTTGGAAAATAATCTAAAACAAAATCTGGAAAGAGAGAAAAATAAATTCGAGCCCACTTAATTCATAGTGTGTCCTTAAGAAAATTATTCCTCTCAATGTACTCGAAGTTATGGAATATATCCTCCCAGGCAGGGGCGGATTTAGCATATCATATAGGGGTTCTCGGGAACCCTCATATATTTGTGCGGATCCTATATTTGTAATGAAAAATTCAGTAAATATATAAGAAATACGATTTGAGAATCCATTAATAAAGTGTGTTGTTGGTTCAGTGGCAAAAAAGAAACTCTTAAAGCTTTGCTTTTTTTGGTCAACGGTTCGAATCTTGGTCACCTGTAGGTTTTTGTTTTGTCTCTTTATATTTTTTAATTTAAAATGGGTTGAAACCCACAAGCATTAAATCCTGGATCGGCATCTGCTTGCAGGATAGAACGAATTAACTCACTAGCATAACAGTACCTCAAACCTTGACGAATGACGGACGCAACAGATGTCAAAATTCACACACAGAAAAATATTTGAAGTGCAGAAAAGACAGAAGAAGATGATCAGAATTTTTGTAAGTAAAATCTGATGAAAATGACTAAGTATCAACAAAGTAAAGAAATGAAGTGGTGTGAAGCTTTTTCTATGAAAAGATGCAAAGGACCATTTCCTCTTCACACCTATTCATAAAATCCTAGCAAGATCAACATATGAAACTTATAGTTGCATACTAGAGGTGGATCGAGTACTTTAACAGTGGATGCACAATATCATTGCAAATAAATATTCTTTGGGATGATTTTTACTAATTTAGCATCATATATAAGAAATTCATAAATTGAACGAGAATAATAAGCATATATTTGCTTTTCATGACATGGAAAAATCATTTTATGACAAGTACATATAAGAAGTCCACAAAAAATAATTATACATAAATATTATCAAGTTTAAGGGCATTTTGGTGTCCCTTGCTCTGTCTTCCAATCACTGTAGCATGAGCAACATTCTTTTTGTCCATATGTACCAGGTGGAACACATTGGCACCAGTTACAACACATGTTGCAGAACATTAAACAATTGTTCTTATGCGATGTTGCGGAGCATCGTCTGTCACAAGCACTTGAACACTCTACATAATACATAAGAAAATATCAAGTTAGAAAAGTAGTTTAAAGAAACAAAAGTTTTTATTATATAGTGAATTACTTCCTCCGTCCATTTTTACTTGTCACGTTTCACTTCTTGAGAGTCAATTTAAATAATCTTTGAAGCTAAATTAAATTAGATTAATTCAATATTTTAAAACTAAAAGTTAGATGTTCGAAAGCTATAAGAAAATACTATAAGTTGCAATTAGTTTGACTCTTGAGAAACGAAACGTGACAAATAAAAGTGGACGGAAAGAGTACTAATTAATAGAAAAAAAGCGTACGAGCTGTAGGAACTGGGCAAGTTGTTGGGCCAACAGGAGGCTTTGCCAGATAGGATGCATCAAAACGTTGGCTTGCCTGTTTATTCCACAAAAGAAGAAAAAATCAATTGAAAAATGGATTTGGAAGTATAAAAATAAGAATAATCATTTTCAGGAAAGGAACCATTTTATAGGAGGCAACAATTCAAATATCAACTTAAGATGTTTGAATCATGATGCAGCATGGTCGTTGTTGGCTATAATTAAAATTTTCATATTCTCATAGTAACAATGTGAAAGAAAAACATAAAAATACTAACTTACCAAAGAGACTTGAATGAGACATACTAATGCAAGGAGCAAGACGAGCAAAGTAGATTGAGATGCCATGCTTGAACTGTTATATGAGATTTAACTAGTTGTTGCTTCTTTTCTTGATGATGGAAGAGTGGTTGCAGGACATCCCTCTTATATAAGCATGAATGTAATCTTTCATTAATTTTAGTTATATGTATTATAGTAAGTAATCTTGATGGAGATTATCATTCCACTTATTATACGGTGAGGACAAATATGTTATATCTTATTCCAGGATTTTCTAAGAAAACAATAATTATCATTAAGTTTTCCTATAGCCCCTCTCAAAAGAAAAAAAAAAACCCTCTCAAAAGAGATAGCATAATTGTTCTAGAAATCCAACATATATTCTCTTATTTTAATGGCATCAATATACCTTTAGATGTACTAATATAATACTATTGTTCCTTTTTTTGTTTTTTTGGCTTTCCTTTTTAATGAATTTAACTAAATCAGCTTTACGTTATTTCCATTAGGTTGTATACTTTAAATTAGAATTAAGAAAAAAGAATCAAGTTAACTTAGCTAGTTTCACTCAAATAGTGGTTGTGACATAGAAAACAAGCATCTTTCTTTGCATTCGATGGATTGTGATGAATATCGTCAAGTTTACCATCTTATCTGAATCTTTTTACTTTTTTTTTTTTTCAATTTAATTAAGCCAAATAGCAATTCAATGGTGCTTTTATGCTGCATTTTAGGTTGACAAGAAATAGAAGTAGTTTGGGCAAGAATATATATATAATATAAAGCTAGGCATAGATAAGGTGATGTGACACCTCTTTATGGCCTACACTAGCATTTATCTTTTTTCTCGACTTTTTTGACATTTTTCTTTTCATTCTTTATTTTACTTCATAAAATAAAATATTAAAGGTTCATCCCCACATATAATAAAGACACACGCACCATTTAATAGCATTATTTTCCATTAATTCCCTTATAATTATTGTAATTTCATTGTATTAAGGGCCTGTTTGGAAAGCCACCTTGTAATTGGAATTGGTGTAATTACTAGGGTAGTAATTATACATACTAGTAATTACAACGATTTCTTTGTTTGTCATAGCGTAATTACAGTGTAATTACAAGCGCACTGTTTGGTTACAGTGTGATTACACAATTAATTTAATTTAAAAATAAAATTTAATTATCAATATATTTGAAAAATATGTGCCTTCATAAAAGATACTAAATTATGTAATTGACAGCTTATTTTTTCTTGATAATATATTAATTAATAATCATATATTTGTAATTAATATTGTAAAAAATAATTGATATATACTTTTTAAATTAATAACAATATTTTTCAAACTTTTTTGTCAGAACATCATAGATTTGATGTTTAACAAAAAATTAATATTCATAAATATAATAAAGTAACATTATTCAAATGTTTGACCAAAAAAAAAGTATCAACTCTAAGTGAAAAATAAACAGCATGTAATGTGAAATAACAAGTCAATAGTACGAAAGCAAATAAATTAAAATAAATAATATATCCTAAATTCAAAATTTAAAAATAAAAGTTTAACATAATACTCTTATGTCGAATTTAACATTACATAAGTAAGTTCCAACGTTATTTAAGTGAATATATTTCAAAAGAAAAGAAAAATATAAGTTTATAACCTAATTCATAACAAAATTCTACTGTAATAACATCACTCATATATGCGAAGTTTGTTAATAACTCATTTTTTCTAATACTAAGAAGTGTAGTTTTAAAAATTAGAATAGTAACACATTCATGCTAAATGAATAAAATAAAAAAATACGAACAATTACATGGAATCACAAGAAGTAAAGTTTGGGAATGAGAAGAAAGTAAATGATAGATTAATAATATAAAAAGAAAAATAATTAAAACTAAAACTAAAAAAGAAGCTAAAATAATAGAAATAAAAATAAATTGAAAAAGAAAAGAATTTAAAATAAAACAAAAAAAGAATGAAACTAAAAAGTAATCCTGTAATTACACTCAATTCTCAACCCTCCCTTGAGAATTGGAGAGTGTAGCTAGACTCTCTCAATTACATTCAAGTCCCACCTAACCAAGTAATTGCTTGATCAAACAAATAGGCCAAACCGTTTAATTACCCCCAATTCCAATCCTTTTATTTGTGTGTGGAATGCCCTTCAAAGGCACTGGTCTTTAATTTTTACCTCTCAAATTTGAAATCTTTAATTTTTGCCCTTTGCCTAAAATCCCACGGGTTCCGGGTGTGAACCCCCGCTCAGTTAAATATTAAAACAATTCATAAGGCAGAAGTTTATAGCAAAATTAGGCATGCTCGGGCAAAGTTAGGCCTATTCATGCAGAGCAAATCTCTGCCTGAATAGGCCTAACTTTGCCCGAATAGGCCTAACTTGCCCGAAAAGTTAGGCCTTAAGGCCTAATTTTGGGTAAAAGTTTGCCTTAATACAAACTTCTGCCTGCATAGGCCTAATTTTGCTACAAACCTTTGCCTCACGATTTTTTTTTTAACTGAGCCGAAGTTCGAACCCAGAACCTCTGGGTATTAGACGAAGGGCAAAAATTAATGACCAACAATTTGAGAGGGGCGGGGGGGGGGGGGGGGGGGGGGAATTAAAGACCAGTGCCTTTGAAGGGCAATCGTGCAAATGACGTAATTCCATTTACCTGGGTGGCTTTCCAAACAAGCCCTAAATCTGTCCATTTATATAGTAAAGATAGGTGGTCCCTCTCTTTGGCCAAGAACATTTGTCTTTTTTCTCATTTTTTTGGCTTTACTCTTCATTTTTTCTGATTTTCGCTTCATTTAAATGCAAAACTCATTTACTAAATCCTGAAAAGTGAATTAGGAAAAGGAGATGAAGGTTCGTTGATGAGGTCCATTGAGGTGATTTCAGTTATGGATTATAAACAAAGAGCAATTATTACTATTCAGTTTTGAGGAGTCAGTTATGGAATACATAGAAATATAGTAATTGACAATTGAGTAATTAATTACCCTGACAATTAAAATGATGAACGTGATGAAGAATATTAACATCAAGGACAATAATCTTTTCCGTGATAGTTATATAAACAAACTCGTGTGTTTTTGCAAGACTCCACTCCTCCCATAAATAATTCAATATTGTATCCTTTTGCGGATTATTTGGGTTTGAGTTATATTAACAAACACTCTGTACTTTGCTTCGGAAAAGATAAGATTTGTCAATTTCAATTCATTTTGGTTGTTATGTATATATTTTATATTTTATTCTTGTGTCAAATTTATGTTGTACATAGATTATAAGTTCACCTTGAACCTACAATCAAAATATTTAGTTCATATAACTTTTACTTGAAGTAAAAGATTTTTTATACTAAATTAACCAAAAAATTTACAAGTTCCAATCCTATTTGGGAATATTCATTTCCATTAGACCATATATAGGGGCGGATACACCCTTTAGAGTGGGGGCGGCATGACACCCCCTAAATTAATAATTTTTTTTATATACATATGTTGTAATTTGCTTAAATTAGGTTAAATATTTGATCCTGCCATCCCAATCTTAAATTAGACAAACGTGTCACGGCCGGTAGACACAAGTTTGAATATATTTTGAACATTTTTTTACTCCCGTTTTTCTTTATGCTTTTTTACTTCCTTTGTACAAGTAATTTCCTTTTCGGCTCTCCCAATTTTCTATTTATCTTTTTATTATTTATATTGCCTTTCCTCTTTTCTATTATTTTATTTGTGATCTCTAGTGAAAATACATAAATAGAAACATCAAACTTATCTCAAATCTGTGAGTATTTAAATCAAAAAACTTGGATCTCAATGGGAATTTTGGATTGCAATTTTTTTTTTAATAATTACTTTTGTTTATTACTCCCTCCGTCTATGTTTACTTGTCTATATTTGACTTGGGACACTCTTAATAAGCAATAAATAAAATGAGAAATGAATTGGAGTACCTAATAATAAGGGTAAAATAGGTATAAAATAGGCCAAAGTCATAAATGGACCCCTGAATTTGTC